>NW_024350924.1:3779350-3931222 GCF_902729225.1 Pteropus medius | reverse complement strand
CTTTCTCTCCTTTCTCTCTCCCTTCCTTCCTGCCTTCCTTTTTATCTTTTTAAATTATTATTTTTTTAACATTCCTCCTTCTCAGCTTTATTTTATTTACGTCCTGGAGTCATTTTGCCTGCTGGACAAAATTGTGTCCATTTCTTAATTTCCATCAGTGGTTCAGTGCCTTCTTGCCAGTGATAGTAATCCAAATTAATGCCACTCAATCAACCTCTCTGGGAGTTCTATTGTGGTTGGTTGGATACTCCAATACCTTCCTTCATTGTTAAAGAAAAGAGATTGTACTTTGGGCCTTCCTGTGCAAAGGGCTGCAGCATCAGCATTGGCCTGAGAGTCCTGGCCAGTTTGATTTTCTTTCTTGATCGGTGCAGGTTGATGACAAAAAGTGTCACAGAGCCTCAAACATAGCCGTGGTTGTGGTGGTCTGTGAAATGAGCATAAAACCTTAGTTTGTCCCAGGTCACTTGGCCTGGCCGTGGCTTCTGCTGGAGCCCAGCCACATGCACGGCCAAGACTTTGGGCCCAATCAGGCACTTGGAAAGGAATGCTAGTAGTCTAGATTACTGGCTTATTAACAGTCAGGTGGAAGAGACGCAAAGGGCCAGGAATGGGGAAAAGGCATGGCGCTCCCCGAGGGCGTCACTCTCCCTAAACCTCTACGTGTTCACCAACCCAGAGGCTCCGGAATCCTTCTCTTATCTCTTAGTCTCCAAACTAAAAGTAAACATGCTCTAAGCTTTGTTGCTCTTCGCCCATTTAGACATTCGTCAAGGCACCTAGGATGCTTGGTTATATTTATTTGTTGATTCATCCGTCTCCCTCCAGGGCACTGCGCACTCCTTAAGGGCAAGGACCGTGTCCTTTATTTGGCGTATATATGAGAAGATCATTTAAATGTCATCTAACAGAGGCACTAGAGTAGCCTTTGGGATGGGAGGTGGGGAGGGAAGTAAGCCTGTAGCACCTACTGCCTTTTGTGGGCTTGCAATCCTTTCATGAAAATGAATGTGATTAAGTGGGGCAAAGAGAGAAGAAATTATAATAAAAGCTAAACACTTCATATGCTTTATCTCTCATTGAATCCATTATTTACTTGGAAATAAGTACTATTATTTTGTAAATGTGGCAAATTGAAATTTTAATGAGATTAAGTGACTTGACCAGCAGGTAGTAAGCTTCCAAAATCCAAGCTCCTCATCTAAACGCAATAATGTATATGATGCTACAGTGTGAACAAAGTCCTTTAAAACCCATTCACAGAGAAATGACCATCAGGGTTTACCTTACGAGGAACCAGGATTCCTGCAAAAGAATACCCAGCTGTCAGCTGCTCAATCGAAGTTACGGGGACTGAGATTTCTGCTACTCCTTTCAATCCCTCTTCTCACCTTCAACTCTAGACAAACACTAAAAACACAAGCTTTGCCAAGTTGCTGAATCCATACCCGCTTGCCCTAGGAAAACTCCTGGGTCTCAGGGGACAAGGAAAATCAGACCCGTGTTGGGGAGGTACCTGGAAGGGACTACTTCTTGGGGCGCAATGAGAGCAGTAGGCCCTGATGGTGCTGATTAGGGGGCTCTATTTAGAATGTTCATCTTAGATGACCTGAGGCCAAGTCTGTCCT
The DNA here is from genome assembly GCF_902729225.1 of Pteropus medius. Classification (NCBI taxonomy): domain Eukaryota; kingdom Metazoa; phylum Chordata; class Mammalia; order Chiroptera; family Pteropodidae; genus Pteropus; species Pteropus medius. Next base: position 3,929,594 of record NW_024350924.1, on the reverse strand, counting down.
TCCTCCACCCCCGCAGGCCCTCTTCCCAAAGCTCTGGCCGTGGGCCACACGGAGGCCTACCTCCTAGTAGCCTTGCTAATGACTTTAGAGTCTGATGGAGATCAGGTGGCCTCCAAGCTGGCACCAACACCCATTACACTCTCCAAAGATAAGGAAACCAAACATTAGCTAGCTGGTAGCAAACAGTGACACAAACACCCACGCCTTCCTCCCCTTCACTTCTTCAAAGGAGCAGCAAAAGCCACTCCTAACCTTATTTGAATGGGGAAATATAGATGCCCCCAATACCACCTCGACTGTTTAAAGTTGCTGTAGCCCCGAGAGAGTCTCCTACGTTTCCCCCTGCTGAATCCGGTACCTTCCTTCCTTCCCCCAGGAATTCTTCACATAACTTTACCTGCCTGAGCACCTTAATTCTGTGGCCTGAATTATGTGTATACTTAAATGGTACTGTGGACTCTAATCATTATGCAGAGATATAGGAAGCAGTTTAGTATTTTCCAGCCACGTGATATGCTTTGTGTCTTGTGTATCCAAATAGTTTATAATCTCCTTTGAGACTAAGCTACCCATTTCTTCAGTGTCACCTGGTGTGCTCCTCTGAACAACAGCGTGAGAATTAACTCAAAGCTTTTGGGAGGGCAGACTCTCAGGCCCCACCCCAGAGCCACAGAATCGGAACCTGCAGTTTACCAAGATCCTCACATGACTCTTACGCACCTGAAAGTTTGAGAAGCTCCAGGCTAGAGTGTTGTTGACTGATATACAGACTCTTCTGTGACCCCAGCGTGGTGGCCAGTATGAAGGGCAGGCTGTTTTCTCTGTCCCCCAAGGTCCTTTGGTGTGGACAATAATTCTGATTATTGCATGATTTTGTACAGGTTATATATTTCTTCAATGCCCTGTGCAGGTGTTTTTTTTATTAATAGTAAACAGTAATAAGAGGAAGAAATATTTACTGAGCATTCATGTACTAGGTGATTTACGCGTGTTATTTCTTTTTTTCTTTTTGTGTTATTTCTTTTAATCGTTATTGTCTCTGTTTAAGCTGCCATAACAAAGTACTGGGTGGCTTAAACCAAAGAAATTTATTTTCCCACGGTTCTAGAGACTAGAAGTCCTAGATCAAGGTGTCAGCAGGTTGATTTCCTCTGAGATCTCTCTCCTTGGCTCGCAGATGGCACAGCTTCTTGCTGTGTCCTCACATGGCCCCCTCAATGTGTGCATCTGTCTGGTGTCTCTCTCTGTATCCAAATTATCTTTTAAATCAGATTGGATTAAGGACCATTTTAATGGCTTCATTTTAACCTAATTATCTCTTTAAAGACTTTATCTCCAAATATGAGTACATTCTGAGGTACTCAAGATTAGGACTTCAACATATAAATTTCAAAGGGACACAGTTCAGCCCGTAACAACTATAAAGTGGCTAATTATTATTATCCCCATTTTACAGATGAAGAAACAGGGGCTTTCAAAAGTTCATTGACTTGATTAATGTCACACAGTAATGACAGAGCCAGAACTGAAATTTTTTGTTTACTTATGAGTTTGTTTAGTTATTTACTTAGCATATTTATTTATTGGATCTCTACTCTGTGCTATGCACTGCAGTTTGTGATAGAGATACAAAAATCATGGTTCCTTATATTTTTGTGAATTATTTTTTATTCTAGAATTTATATGCTTATCTCCTCTACTGCTATAGAGATTTGGTTTTGTGTAGCCTCATACCATTTTTTATTGCCAAATTCAAGGGAGTAGCATAGCAACCTTCCCAACCAAACCAGGCTCTGAATCTAACCTCATGAACAGCTATCTGGGACCATATTTGTTTCTGGTCAGTCCTGGCCATTTCCTAGGGTGACCGACTCATCTCAGTTTGCCTGGGACTTGGACTTTCCCTCTTCAGTCCTAGGCAAACTGCCATAGTTGATCACCCTGCTAATTCCTGGCTTGCACAGATGTCACGGAAGTAGGGCCCAGTGTCAGAACCGAGGTGGACTAATGGGGCCGTGAAACTGCAGCTTCACCCAGGCCTCCGTCCACCGCTGAAGTAGAAGTAATCTGGGGCAGCCTGTCACCTCCACGGATGGGAACTGAATCAGGGGCTAACGGAACATCTCAAGCACCGGCTAGTCTCGACATAAGCATGAATAGCGTGAATGAACAAAATGGTCTCTAGAGGTTCCTCGGCTGAGGATTCAGGAATTCCTCAGTTTCAAACAGCCAACCGTCCTTCTTTAGATAATCTCAATTTCAGTTAACAACATATGAGAAACTCTGGCAGCAGGGAGCGGAAGTCCTCTCTGCATGGCCATCTTGGGGAGAACAGAGTACCTTACCCTCTGATGCTATGGCCCTTGCACTGTGGTGAAAAGAGCTTCTGAAAGGCAGCCAAATTCTTTGCATAAGTGACTACCACAGTGTACCCTGCGGGGCCCGCTCTGATACTTCCTTGGTGCTGATGCATCTTCTACTGCCCACTGTCCCTTTGTGACTCACTGAGGTGCAGCTCTGGCAAGCTCCAGAATATTGAAATGGCGGGCCTCTCAGCTGCTGAGGTGCCAGGTACACTGGACTCCAGCCTCTGTCTGTTGTCATTCTGTTAGCGCTCAATGCTTCGATGAAGGGGTCAGGGCATGAGGAATAGCCAGGGAGCCTCGTAATTAGTTAAATATATGGAAACTCCTAAATAAGAAATTGAGCTTTTTTAACCCCCTCTCCCCCAAATAGCCAATATATATCCTATTTTATCAGAATTCACTGAATTCAAGGTTATGTATAGAATCGGGGCCATATATTCTCTCGGCAGAATGGCCTATTACAAAAACAAGGGTCTCCCATAACATTTCTGATTTCAGGGAAAGGGTATTCCTTAGCCATATTTAGTCACTAATCTGTGTTCCAGGTTAGTCAAGGAATTAACCGATAGATGTTTAAGTAAGAACCTACTGTGTGCAATGGTGGTGTAATAAAATTTGGTTTAGTCTTTTTCTTGGGTTCCTGATACATAGTTCCTAAAAACCTTGGAATTTTTTGAGTGACAGGAGTATCTTTTGTTATTCCCAAAGAGGTCCTTTTGATGACACCAGAGTTTTTGCTAGCAAGGCGAGTCAGGATAAGACCTCTAGATAGCTTCAAGAAGGAGGTTAGTCATCAGAAAGACCAAACTTTTAGCCCTACTCTCTGGCCTTTGGGTGGGGTGGGGCTGGAGGTGGGTTATAAAAACTCTGAACAATGGGACCCAGGAAGCTTCCAGGTTGGCAAAGGCACTGGTGTTCTGGGGTGGGGGGGTGGGGGGCGGGGAGCTCACCCTTCCAGAGGGGACACGGAAGCTCTAAGCTTTCTTCACCCTCCACCCCCACTCCCCCATCCCATGTCTTGCCTTATGCATCTCTTCCATTTGGCTATTCCTGAGTTGTATCCTTTATAATAAACTGGTAAACATGAGCAAAGTGCTTTCCTGAATTCTATGAACTGTTCTAGCCGGTTATGGAAACTGAATGGAGAGAAGTTTGTGGGCACCCTCAAGTCTGCCATTCGACAAGCAGAAGCGTGGGTAGCCTGGGCATGCCATTTGTGGTTGGCATCCGATGTGGAGGCCGACTTGTGGGACTGTACCCTTAACATGTGGGATCTGACACTAATCGGTTGCAGACTTAGATCGTTGGACACTCTGTTGGTGTTGGAGAATTGGAGCATTGGTGTGGAATACCCACACGTTTGGTGTTAGAAGCGGTAGCAGAAAGCATCACTCAGCAATGAACATACTAAGCATCAAGGAGGGGACACAAAAGTATTAGATGGTCATTCAAGGTTTACAATCAACTGGGGGTTCAGATACACATGGAAAAATGCACAGTTCAAAGCTGTTTTGTTAAGTGCCCAAGAAATGAACCGCTGCACCTCATCAGGCCTTGATTTGATCTTCAAGTCCCTTTTAACTTCAGTATGGTTTTAATTTATGTATATTCTAAGGTGCACAGGCCGTAGGGTACCAGAGAAGAGTAAGAGGCAAAAGACGGCCTCAGAGGCCCTCGGTTTCAGAGCCTGCTTCCAGGAGGGTCTGCCACCTTGATTAGCTGCCATGCTGGCAAGGCGGTGACAGCTGGGTGCTAGCCATTGTTTGTTCACAGAGCCCTTGCGTCCCCATGCCAAAATGGAGGTTAGGTTGGCAAACGTTTGTGTGTCCTCTGGGAAGTCAAGAAGCTTCTGTATACCACACACTCAGGACACGGCGTCCAGCCAATTCCTCCCCGACATTTTATGCTTTGCTTTATTTTTTTCCAAGTGGAAAGACTATCACAGAAGCTCCTCCTCTAATTGGGAAAAGACTTTTTAATGTTTCTTATTAATGAGAACCTTCTATGGAGACCTCTGAATGCCAACCTCTCACAAATACATTTGTCTCCAAAAGTGCTAAAAAGCAGGGGATTTTGACTTCTGAGTAGGTCATGTAGTCCCCTATGCACCCAAGAGTGATTTGCAGACTCCTGGCCAGAAGTATCTCCCTATCTTAGACAATGATGGGACCTGGAAATACTTCAGTTCTCAGAAGCCCTTGAAAGAACCCCAGAAAGATTATAGCTTAGAGTCCTAGAATCACTGAGGTAGAAGGGAACTTAAGGATAATTGAGCCCATTTCCCTCTTTTTAAATTAAGTTAAATTAAAATTTTAGTTCCTCAGTCGTACTAGTCACATTCCAAGTACTTGATGACCTCACTTGGCTAGTGGGTTACGGTGGCTATTAGACAGCACAGGTTTGGATGTCACTTCCTCTGACTTCCCCAGTCTGTGCTGAGTGCCCTCCCACATGTTACTAGAGTATTTTGTGGTAACCTCGATCGCAGTACTTACCTCACTGTGATACAGCGGCCCACTTACTTGTTCGCTTTCCATCAGACTCTAAACTTCTTAACAATTAGGACTTTGTCTTATTCATCTTTCTATTTTCAGCAGCCAGCAGTCCTGGCCTAAAACAGCTGCTCAGTTTGTTTGAACAAGGTGGAATGCCCAAACACCAGCAATTTTCTCTGGACCTTCAAGGCCCAATGAAATCTGGTCCCTGACCTCATCTCTTACCACCCTCTCCTCTGTTCACTCTGCGGCAGCCACACTGGCTTCTTGCCATTCTTCGACTGCCCTCCGCTCTGTGTTCTCTGTGCCTGGAAAGCTTTGCCCTGAGAGCCAATCGACTTTGCTTGCTCCCTCATTGCATTTAAATGTCTCCTTGAAGAAACTGCCTTCCCTGGACAGCCTTTTGAAAATAGGCCTCACTCTGCCAGTCACTTTCTAACTCCTTCATTTTTCATCATGGTGCCCCCTCGACATGTTATTTACTTAATTAATCGGATTCTTCCAACTAGAATGCAGGTTTCAGGAGAGTAGATTCTCTTCTGTGTTGTTAATGCTGTATTTCCAGAAACTAGAACAGTCTGTGACATCTAATAGGCGCTCAATAAATGTTATCGACTGCAAGAAGGTTAGACTATCTATCATAGGGGAAAGGGAAGAGATAACAAGGCACTCAGAAGCAGAGTTCCAGGAATTTCAATATTTTTCCTAGTTCAAATTTCAAAACGTCCAAATGGCTTGGAAAGTCATCCAATGACCTTGATTTATGACACAAAAGTTGCTTCTGGAGAAAAGGGATAATTATGAGTTTTAGGAGGCTGAGGCTTCATGAGTATGTCCAATTCTCTGTCCCCAGTACCAGGGGACACCTGATCCTCCAAAGGCAGAGGGGTTAGATGGGTGGAATATGGCTGCTGGAAGCTTCCATGGCAGGTGGTAAAGGAGACCACCAGTTGGGCTGATGATGGAAGGGACTCCAGCGGGATGCACGGAAGAGAAAGGGGACAGGTAGGAAAGCTCTTGAAAATAGAGGTCAGACCGGATGTTAGGCCACCAGAGTCCTGAGTGGCAGTGAGGCATGGCGGGAAGATGTAAGAGTTAGAGGCAAAGATCTGAGTCTGAGTTTGCATACTGATCACTTTGGAAAATGACTCGGTGATGTAGGGCAAGCTACTCAGCCAACGCTCTGTCCTCACCTGTGAAATAAGACAATTTGTATTTCACAGGATCGTTGTGAAGATGACATGACATGTTATATGTGAAAGTGCTCTGTAAACTGTCAAGTATTTGAGAAATACAAGTTATTTGCACTCTAGGCATTTTCCCATGAGTTCTCTCGTCTGCTTGCCCTACACATTCATTCATTGAATTTATTGATTGTATACAACTCAGGGCTCTTGTAAACCTTTATTTTATTATAAAACTCAGATCCTTTCCTCCTGTACGTCCTATGGGTTTCGGGAAAACAAATTTCAGTCCGGCCTTGGAGAAACAGCATAATTTGTAACTTAAGGAGCCACATTTTGGCATTTCAACAAGTAGTATTTTCCAATGATTTCATGTGTAAATGTCTTATCTGCCCAAATAGGCTGTAAGCTGCTTGTTAAAAGCATAGATTTCAGTCATTCCGTCCTAGGTTTAAATATTGGCTTTGCTACTTGCTGTGTAGGACTTTGGGTAGGTTACTTAATCTTTTTAAGCATTAGTCTTATCCACAATACTGACATCATAATGATATCATTTGTAAAGTGTCCTGAGACTCAAAAGAGATAATGAATATGAAGTTCTTAAGTCAGAACCTAGTACTTAGTAAGAGGCCAATCGATTGTACCTTCTGAACAATAGCTACTAACACCGCACTAGGCCCTAGTATTGGGTTTTCCCAAAATACTTGATTGAGAACTGGAAGTAAAGCAAAGACAGCGAATAGTGGTTCAAGGTCAGTTTTGGCTTTAATCTCCCAGCCTATCAATAAGAACTGAAAGAGTTATGGTTTTCTGACCCAGGCAGAGACTTAAACAGAACTATAAAAGCAATTAATTTTCTTGGATTGACAACTGATAAATCTCACTTGAAATACGACAGTGGGTTTGGTGGAGGAAGGGGATATTGGCGATATTAGTCCTGAGATGTTGATGAAATGGCGTGGGACATAGGTATGGGACAGAATGACATATTTCCAAAGGTATTTTCCAATTTCAAATCATTTGCCCCATTTTCAGGCTATGTATCTTGATTTTCGTTCAGAAAATTTAATGGACACAAATGTAGCAGCGTTACCGTATATCACCAAAAATGATTAGCTTTACATTTATTTATTTGGTCATTTGTTTAATTTATCCACACGGTCAACAGTTTTTAAACTCCTACTGAACTCTGTGCTAGGTCCTAGGGATCAAACGCAAGGCACACAAGGTCTCGATCTCATGTTCTGATGTGGGAGACGGACATATAACCAACTGAAATGCTGAATGAGCGATTTTAAAGGATTATGTACAAAATGACCTGGGGTGTAGTAGATGGGGGAATTCCTTCTCCCTGGGGAAAGGTGTGATGAGGTCAGAAACAGCAGACTTGAAGAGTAGCTAAACCATGATGCCACAGCAAAGACCTGGAGGTGTGGGCTCCATGTGTCATGTGGTAGAGTCATAGGGCTGGGTGGCTACGGGGAGCTAAGACTGAAAGTTACTTTGAGCTCAGGATGTGGAGTCTTCAATTCTACGATAAGCAGAACTTTACTCAGTAGGCAACATGGAAGTGCTGAAGGGTTTTAAACTGGGGAAGACTTGATTTTAAAGGTAGTTTTTTTTAAGAGTAGGGAGAAGAAATGGAGTCAGAAAAGGCCAGGAGCAGGGAGGGCATGGGCAGGAATATTGAAAAATGCAGACAATGATTGACCCTGAATTTGGATTATAGCCATAGGGATGGAGAGAGGGGATCGATTTCAGACACGTTTCTGATAGAACTGACCCAGCTCAGGTCCTCTTCAAATTACGTGTACACACACACACACACACAAGTAATTCAGCGCTTAATGTGCTGAAAATCTATGATCTGGAATCATAGAGGGACAGGACAATTGACAAGAATATTGTAGCACTATGGAAATCGCAGAGTTGCAGAAATACAAGGCACACCTGAGAGCAGTTAGTAATTTATGCTGTACTGTGTGCTTTGACTTCACAGCATCAGATGACCTAGCATTAAGATGTGATGCCGCCTGCCTCGCAGCTAGACCCATTTCTTGGCCTTCAGCTAAATAAAAGGGACCATTCTAAATCAAGCTGCCATTGTATTTCTCCAAGACTCAGAAGGCAAATGGAATGTGAGTGCTTTAAGTATTAATAACAATAATTTTATATTTGTGTACTGCTTTTAATTTTCCAAAATATTGTTTATGTCCTTGGATTCCATTTGATTATATCACATGATAGGTAGAACAGATATATTATGATTTCCTTTTCAGATAACGAAAGGGAGGCAAAGTAGGAATAAATAACTTACTTAGACTTACAGGTAGTTTTACTGAGACGCTTGGGACAAGCATGCAAATCTCTTTATGACCATTATTATACTAGTTTCTGCATTTGGTTACAGAGGCTCTAAGTTCCATGAAGTTGAAGACTATGGTTAGATCACTGCTGTATCGTCAATGCCTACTAGTAGGAGCTCAATAAATATTAGTTTAATTAATAAATAAATTTTTTTCCTTCTAATTCTTCATATCTGTTTCAATTGCTAGGTCCTGTTCATGCAACATCCAAACCTGTAGAGAATTTTTATAAGAGTTTATTTGAGCCAAATTGACATTTGCCGGGGAGTAAGATCTCAAATGCTCTGGAGAGTAACAGTTTTTCAGCTTCTTTTATGAATTTGAAATTAGGGAGGGAACATAAGGAAGATTACATGGAGTTGGGCAAAGCAAGGTGGGGATTAGAGTACAAGATAGTTAATTTAACCAGATTATGTGCTCTTGAGGGTAGTTACGGGCTCATTTCAAAGGCTATTACCATAGATGCACAGAAAAGATTGACGGGGTTTGCTTTAGGCTAAGATAAATCTTTTCCTAAAATGTTATATGCCCGGGGTGTGACTACTCACCATGACTTGACCATTTAGGAATTTATGATCAGGTGACCCTGTGAGGTTACTTTTCATAGAACACCTTTTTTTTCTATCCATAGTTCTTAACTTTTTATGTTAGTTGATTAACTCTTATGTTGATTATTTTTCTTGCCTTTTTTCTTGCTAATATGGGAAATAAAGATTGGACATTTCCCTCTAAATACTGATTAGGTCCGATCCCATAAGTTTTTTTTTTTAATTGCAGTTGACAGTCAATATTATTTTATATTAGTTTCTGATGTATAACATATGGTTAGACATTTATGTAATTTACTAAATTGATCCTACAAGTTTTGATATGTATTTTTCATTATTATTATTTATCATTCAGGTATAAATATTTTCAAATTCAAAATTTCAAATAATGTTTTTTTTTAAATTATTTTTTTAAATTGGAGTATAATTTAATTGCATTGTGTTCAGAGAACTTGGTTTATACGATACTGGTCATTTTAAATATGTTAGAACTTAATTTATAATCTAGTGTATGTTCAATTTATGCAAAAAAATCTTCTCTTTTGTAATAATCTTCTCTTGCTGGGACTGTTTTATACATAATCAGTTTCATCAAGCTTATCAAATTATTGAATAATCCTTTATTAGTGTTTTAGTCAGCTTGTTCTATCAGTTACTAAAAGAGGTAAGTCAGAATCTGTCACTATGGTGATAGATTTGTCAATTTATTTTTCTTATTTGTTCACTTTTTATTTTACATAGTTAAAAGCTATCTTATTAGGTACATAAATGTTTAGAAGTTTATATCTTCCTGGGAAATGGAAATAGTGATGATTATGTAGTGACCCTATTTATTTGAGTAAAATTTTTGCCCACTGTTAGTAAAGCTACACCAGCTTTCTTTTAGTTAGGACACTGCCATTCCTTAAGTTTCAACCTTTCTTTGTCCCATGTTCTGAGTGTTTATCTTGTAAACAGAAAATAAGTGCATTTTTAAAAACTCTTTTTAGAAAGTCCTTCCAGATTTGCCTTTTAACACAAAGAGTTTGGTCTGTTTGTTTTAAGTGCTGTCATATTTAGATTCATTTCTACTATTTTAATTTGGACTTTCTATTTCTCTTTCATTATTCCTACTCCTGCCCTGCTTTCTTTCGAATTGAGATTCCCCCCTCCCATTCTATATTTTTTCCCTTTAATGGATGTTATTTTCTTAATGTGGTTACCCTAGAAATTTTAATGTGCATAATTTACTTAATATAGACTAATTCTAATTAATATATTTATCTTCCCTTCTAACAGTACAAAGAAGCTTAGAGTGCTATTACTCAGATCAGTCTCCCCAACTCAAATGCTTTACTGTATATACTTGTTTATTTTTATCCCATAAATTAGTAATTTTATTATTGTTTCTATAAATTGTTTCGTAAGTTTAGCTACATATTTGACAGACTATTTTCTCATTGTTTCTTCTAACATCTCAAACCTTTTTTTCCAGCATAATTTACTTCTTCTCAAAGCATATTTTTTAGAAGCTCATTTAATGTTTGTTAGTAAAATTTGAGTTTTTAATTATCTGGAATTTTCTTTATTGCCATTTTATTTCTGTAAGATTTCTTAATTAAGGAACCCATTTTCAGGCAGAATTATTTTTCATCTCAATCTTTTGAAGACATTATACGTCTCTTTTCTGGCTTCCATTGTGGTGTTGAGAAATCAGTCGTCAGTCTAAATATCACTCCTCTGTAGGTGATATCTTTTTGCTTTGACTATTCTTGACATTTTCTCTTTGTTAACCTGTGGTTTTACTCCAATGTGTCTAGATATGTTTTTCATTTGTTATAGATTTACTATGATTTCTTAAATGGAACATTTGTGTATTATCAGTTCTGAAAAAAAAATTATCAACCATTACCATTTTTTCAAGTTTAAAAAAATTATAGTAAAATATACATAACTATTTTAACCATTTTTTATTATATTCGTATTGTGTAGCCATCAGCATCATTCATCTCCAAGACATTCTTTTTCTTCTAAAATTGAAATCCTGTACTCATTAAACACTAATTCTTTCTTCCCCCAGCCCCTAGCAATCACATTCTACTTTCTGTCTCTATGAACTTGATTATATACTTATTTCATATTCTGTAACATTAATACCTATATTTAAAGTCTTGGCAGGTAATTTTTTCTCTCTCAATGTTGCTCTGCTGTCTCTCACTCAGGGAATTTTGTGTCACGTAGTTTGCGATTTTTGATTGTGAGCTAATATTCTTGGGAATTTTGTGAAAATTCTTAAGAGACTTGAGTGGAGAAAATTTGTTTGTTTTTTTTCCAGAGGCTTGGGTATTACCAATCTGGAATTGCTTTGACTAAGTTTTTGATTTGGGGTTCTTCAGAACATGAGGGAAATCTGAATTCAGATCCTAAACTTATTTGAGGTCTCACATGTGGTTAAAAATTCACAAAGACTTATAGACCCTGTACCGAATGTCATGACTGATTGTTTTTCGTTATATTCTTTTGAGGGGTATTATGTGTGTCTCATTTAACTATTCACTAATCCTTTGCATCTCCTGGATAAATGTTTGGGTCTCTGATCTTATTTTTGAACTTGTGTGAACTTGAGACTTATTGTGCTGCCTCCAAGTGGCCATTAAAACAAATGCTCTAGATTACTGTGGATTAGCAAATGCTCTAGAATAGCCCTCAGCTTTAGCATTCACCTCTTCTCTAGGTTTGTGCTGTGGTTTTTATCTTTGACCTTTGAATATTTTCTTTATTTTCTTGCCAACCAGCAGATGTTTGTTAAATTTTACCTGGTGGTTTTAAGAGGTTTACAGTAGCAAGGTTTTTCAGGTATGAAATTCTCTGTAATACTATATACCACCATGGGTTCTCAATACCTCTAAATGCTGTGATATTTTGCTTCTAGTTTGATCTTTGATGTATGTTTTATGTGTATTATTTTAATGCTTACAACAAGTCTGTTGGATGGGTATTATCATTATTCCTATTGTAAAGATGAAGAAACTGAGACATAGAAAAGTAAGATGCCCGAGGTCATACAGCCAATAAGTAGTGGATATTTGAATCTGGGAACTCTGGCCTCAATGCACATGCTGTTAACCACTCCAATCAATTATATTGTTTCTACTTGTGCCCAACACTCTTCCTTCCTGCTTGCAATCAGAATGAAGAGGCGGTGCATACCCATATGGAACCATTAGACATTATAAGATAATATACACTCACATTCTACATTATGTGTACAGACTCTATAGATGTTTACAGAAACGATGATCAATGGGAAGTCTCCTGCTAGTTGGACTTGAAATAGGTCTTGAGAAATGGATTTGAATTGAGTCAGAGACAAGGGAAAAGGGAAGAAATTTCAAAGGAGGGGAAAGATGAGCCCAATGTCAGAAGTAGAAATGAGTGTGATAATATATGTTTGAAAATCCGTGAAGCAGAAGGTCTTCAGGAAGAAATGGGCAATTCAGTTGGATAGGTATGGAAGAGACTGAAAGCCAGATGAAGACATTTAAGTGAAATAGGTAGAAATTAGGTTTAAGATAGAGACCTTTGTAACAGAATGGAAATTATCAAAAACTGCGAAGGGCCTGACATTGTATTCTACCTACAAGCAAAAAAGTTGGCCTGTTGCAGAGATGCTGGCAGAAGACAAAAGACTCCTGAGCCAAAAACAAAGGACTTGTTATTCATGGCACAGCAGGCAGAATGAGTTTCAGTTTCATATCTATTCTCCTTTATTCCCCAGCTCCACAGAGGCGATGCAGAGTTAATACTATGTAGCCATGGGTTTATGTCACAGCTAAAGAAACTCAAGCCCAAGAAACTTAAATCTTTGATAATGGGCTGCAAGAATCTGCCTGACTTTTGCTTGAAAGGAGATAGTATCTTTATGACACTAGCCAACACACAATCCTGTTCTCTGCATTAGAGGGAAATAGTCCCCAAAATAAGGGCGTCTGTGCCTCTGCTTGCAAGATGGGATGCAAAAACTGTCAGAATTAACTTTTCAAAACTCTAGAAATTAATATTTTTTAAGCAATGCAGGGAGAACATATTCCATAAAAAAAGCTGAATCTTGGTAAGAATGGCAAGCATATGGCATTTTAACTTGCCCAAATCCCACCTTCAGCTCCCCAGTTCAGTGGTAGTCTTGAAAATAACAGCCTACATTCTAATACCAGTACCAGAGGGAGTAGAATGAATGTCATTTGAAAATATTGATCCTTAGTTGATCTGTCTGATGACTCCCTAGATAACAAGCTCAAAAAGCATTTTATCTCACTTAACTCGGAAATTGTCTAGCTTGAAAGCCACTACCCATGGTCATCTGCTGAAAACACCTATAGGCAAATGTTTTAGCCTTTGCTAAGGCAGTAGATAACAGTTGGGATAAACTATATTATTAATCAAATACCTTGGGAAGAAAGGCTGGGGAGAGAGATGCTTTAAAGAAATAGGGGTTTTGAAAAGCTTGGACATATTTCTAGGAATCTAGTAGGCCCAGGGATGTCTATATGCTCAAGGAAGACCAGAGAAGGTCCTAAGCTCTGACCTCTAGTTGATCTGCATGAGCAGGAAGTGAGTGCCAAGGCAGAGTTGTAAATTTCCTGGCTGAATGTTGAAGTCTTGCCCCAATAAACACATAGAATCCTTCTGCAAAGACTGGGATATTTTTTGTTGTTGTTGTTCCAGGTGTTAAGGAAATCTCTATATACTCATTAGCTGAGCACTAAGTCAACAGAACAGAGATTTCAGTGGCTAGACGTGACAAAGAACACAATCTTTATAAAATTAGTTTAGAGAAGTCACTTAACAACAACTATAGCAAGCTTCAGCAAAGCTTGTGCAGGGAGTAAAATAAGATTTCAGAGTTTCCAAATTATAATATCTAAAATGTCCAGTTTTTAATGAAAACATATAAAGCATGCACCGAAACAAGAAAGTATGGCCCATTCAAGGGAAAAAAAGCAATCAAAAGAAAGTGTTCCTGAGGAAGCCCAGATATTGGACTTCCTAGATAAAGAGAATACTATGAACACTTGTATGCCAACAAATTAGACAACCTAGACAAAATGGACATATTTCTAGAAACCCACAAGCTACCAAAACTGACCCAAGAAGAAATAGAAAATCTGAATAAACCGATAAAAACTAAAAAGATTGAGGCGGAATCAAAAAACTTCTAATAAAGACAGTCTCAGGACCAGATGGCTTCACTGGTGAATTCTACCAAATGCTCAAAAAAGAAACATCAATCTTACACAAACACTTCCAAAAAACAAAGAGCAGTGAACACTTCCTAACATTCTATGAGGACAGTATTATCCTGATATCAAAACAAGACACCAGAAGAAAAGAAAACTACAGCTCAACATCCCTTATGAATATAGATGTAAAAATACTCAATAAAATACTAGTAAACTGAATCAGCAGCATATAAAAAAGATTATACATTATGACCAAATGAGATTTATCCCATAAATGAAAGATTGGTTCATTTCTTGAATGGCATTCAATCAATGTAATATACCTTATTTATAGAATAAAAGGGGAAACACACGATTATCTTAATAGATAGAAAAAGCATTTGATGGGGGTGGCTCTATAGGGTAGTGGTTTGCACGTCTGCTTTACAAGCAGAAGGTCCTGGGTTCCTGCCCCAGGTGGAGCCACGGGCCATATCTCAGGTGCGCCAGGCCACGTGTGCACCAGGCTCCGGATGCACTAGGACCCAGGGTGCACGCTGCACGCTGCACGCTGCACACTGTGAGCGTGTGGGAGGAGACGCCCCACCTTCAGACATCTAGTTCTTAAAGGGAAACGGCAACATCCATAGGTCAGGGATGCAAGTAGGTGGGAGGGAATTAAAGAGGGAAGGGAGGGGAGAAAAAGCATTTGACAAAGTCTAATACTCTTTCATGATAAAAACATTTAACTAAACCAGAAATTGAAGGTAAATTCCTCAGTCCGATAAAGAATATCTATGAAAAACCCATAGCTAACATCATACTTAATGGTGAAACTCTGAAATCCTTCCCCCTAAAATCAGGAACAAAATGACGACTCTCACCACCTCTACTCAACACTTTATTGGAAGCTCTAGCCAGGGTAATTAGGCAAGAAGAGAAATAAAAGGCATCCATTTGGGAAAGAAAGTAAAACTATCTATTTCACAGAAAAGATGATCTGTGTGCAATTTAAATATAGAAAAGCCTAAAGAACACACACACACGCACACAATTAGCACTAATAAACGAGTTTAGCCAAGTTGAAGGATACGAGATCAATACATAAAATCAGTTGTATACACTACAATAAGCAATGCAAAAATAAAATTAAGAAGACAATTTCATTTACAATACCATCAAAAAGAATACAATATTTAGGAATTAATTATTGTTTAGAAGACATCATTCCTCTTCGAATCAGTTAGAATGGCTAAAAAATATAAAACTGAAACCAAACAAAACAATAAAAAATAACGAGTGTTGGTGAGGATATGGAGAAACTGAATCCCTTGTGCACTGCTGGTGGGAACGTAAGATAGAGCAGCGGCTATGGAAAACAGTATGGTGGGTCCTCAAAAAATTAAAAATAGAACTACCGTATGATCTAATAATTCTCGAAAGAATTGAAAGTAAGGACTCAGATATGTGTACGTCCATGTTCATAGCAGCATTATTCACAATAGCTAAAATGTGGAAGCATATCAAGTGTCTATCGACAGATAAGTAAACAAAATGTGGTATATACATGCAATGGAATATTTTTCACCTTTCAAAAAGAAGGAGATTCTGGCACATGCTGCAACATGGATGAACTTCGAGGACAGTAAGTTAAATAAGCTAGTCACAAAGGGACAAATATTCTGATTCCACTTATGTGAGATACCTAGAGTAGTCAAATTCATGGACAGGGAAAGTAGAATGATGGTTGTCAGGGGCTGGGGGGTGGGCGGGATGGGGAGTTATTGTTTAGTGGGTATGAAGTACCAAATTTAGAGGATGAAAAGGATTCTGGAGATGGATGATGGTGATGGTTGTTCAACAATATAAATAACCAAATGTGATATATCTATAAAATGGAACCTTATTCAGCCATAAAAGGGAATGAAGTACTGATATATACTACAACATGGGTGAACCTTGAAAACATTGCGCTAAGTGAAAGAATTCAGACACAGAAGGTCACGTATTCTATGGTCGCATTTATAAAAATGGCCAGAATAGTCAAATCCATAGATACAGAATGGAGATTAGTAGTTGCCGGGGGTGGGGGTGGGGGAAGAAGGGAATTGAGAAATGCAGAGTTTCTTTTTAGGGCGATGGCAGCATTCTGGAATTAGATAGCCGTGATGGTTGCACAACATCGCGGATATACTGAAAATGACTGAATTGTACACTTTAAAATTGGTAAAATGGTAAAATTTACATTATAGGGATTTGATCTCAATTTTAAAAAATGATTGAAAACTGAACTAATCCTTGTTAGGTTTTAAGTCTGGGTAATTAAGAGAATAATTTCACAGCCAGAGACGAGTCAGTTAGAAAAGGGAGCCTGATGTTTGAGGACAAATGGCAAATTTGACTTTAAACATATTGACTACAAATTGAAGGCTGCACATTTGGTTGGAAATTATGACCTCTGATAGATGTCTAGGAAGAGTGCAGGGCTAGAAATAAGATTGGGAACCTTCAGCATAGAGCATAGCAGAGACTGAGAAGACGAAGTTCCTCCTAAGGAGAGGGCCCCTTCTTGCAGACCATAGCGGATTCTCTCTCTCTGAGAAGGCCCGAGGCTTGAGAATAAGCAAAACCCCACCGCCTTCATAAATGTCTGCTCCGGGTTGGAAAGATAAGTGATGGTGTAGGAAGAGAGGGGATTCTATTTTTATTCGAAGCTTTCCAATCTGTCCTAGAGCATCTTCCCTCCTTTTTCTCAAGGCAGGACTCAGTCGTTCAATGAGGAAAATTCATTTTTCATTTCCTCAAAGCACCGATACACCAATAAATGACTGTGCTGACATTTTGGTGAACTCTCTCCATTGGGAGTTTTAGGCGGAAGAATGATGTTATCCAATTGCGTTTCTAAGATCGTTCCGGTTGCTTTGTGAAGAATGGATAGGGGAAGGTGTTCAGGGAGACCAGACGGTTTTGTGCTTTTGGTAGTGAATCTCCTTGGAAATGAAATTCTTCAGTTTTTCTTTCAAAATCAAGTACATAGATCTGAGTTCACACAGAATTACTTTAGTTTCTTTTTTTTCTTTTTGCTTCATTTATAAAAATACCCATAAAAGCTATATTTAATAGTCGAGTTGCCAAAGAACTCGCACCTCTTGTGTGTGTGTGTGTGTGTGTGTGTGTGTAACAGAAAGACTCTCTTTCAAAATGTTCCAGATACTATAACCCAGAGAGGGAATCTACAAATAGACTTTTGATTTCAGTTTTCCATTGCATTCCAGATTATGGTTTTTATGTTTCTTTTATCAAGAACAAACTGGGTTTGTGAAGGAGTAGACACACATAGCAACGAACTACCTGACATTTCAGAAGGGCTGATTGCAACTCTTTTAGAGCAAATCCCAGGAAGTTTCACAGTGAAATAATCAGAAATCTCGAAGTAATATTTTGGTAAGATATTTGTGGGAGCCAAACGGTTGTACCTCTGTAAGTCTGGTTAGCTTTCCTGTATGAGTGCTCAAGACTTTCCTGAGAGAATTCGGAATTTAAAAGGATGCTCTCAGAGCGGCTAGAAAATTTTTATTTATTCTTTCCTCATCCATGGTTACAGAAAGAAATCTACACGACAAGTGTTGAATTCAAGAACTGGCCTGGAAGTGGACAAACATGTCTGGGATTGTAAATTTGCCCATAGGAGAAATGCTCTCTTCACATTATAAGTCACAGATGAACGGACGTCCATATGGGTGTGCTGCCTGAAGTCTGCACAGCTTCAAATAAAATGTGCCCACCCTCATGTCTCAGGGGACTGTTCCAAAACTTCGCTTCTCTCTTCAGACTCTCTATGCAGCCATGGACTTCCTCCCTGAATGACTGTCCCGGTACTTACTTCATCAAATGCAGGGAGGCCTTGGGGCAGCTTCCTGCTGCGCCCTCCTCGGATCCGGCTCTGCCCTTTCACCCACGTGGAAAGGAGCCACACAGCCATTCCTCTTACCTCTGTGCATCATCCCCAAGTTCAACAGCTATTTAAAGAAGGAACACTAATAGAATGACCGTGATCCTGGTGACACACAGACCTCATAAAAATTCACATCTCGCTTCTTCTCTCCAGTTGTTTCTTTTGAAGGTAATAGCCATTTCTCTGTCTCTCAGTCTTGATTTACTGAATTTCTCAACCTCATCCTCAACAAAACTTACCAGTTTTATTGCAGTCCCTCTCAGTTTCTTGGGACTCTTCATTTTCTTGGCCTCTGTGAGGCTACGTCTTTCTTGGGGACTGAGGCTTCTCAGGCTCTTTTACGGGTTCTTCCCCGGTCCGTCCACTGAATTTGGGTTCCTCAGGGTTCTGCCTTAGCCCACATCTCTTCTCTTTTTATTTTTTTCCTGGTTATCTCGTTTATTCTCATCACTTTAACCATGCACATGCCTGCTAAGCATCTCCACTTGGATGTTTCGTAGGCGCCTCAAATGTGGCATGTCCCATGTTGCCTCCTCTGCAAATTTATTCCCCCTCTTTCCGTTTGCTTGCAAATTATCTACTGATTTCAGTTCAGGATTCTTTTAGGATGCTCATAGCAGATTTCAGGTCCCCTATACAGAATGTAAAGCCCTGAGCTCATTATTTTCTTTCTCTAAGTTCTCCAGCACTCTTAGAAGCGACCAGTCAATCCTGTTATAGTTTGTATTGTCACTAAAATATCCCATAGCAGCAAATATTTGTTCATCCAAAGCTTTACCTTCTACGGAAGAAGCTGGCAGACTATGCCGTCTGGGCCAAATATGGCTTGCTGTCTGTTTTTGTGAATAAAGTTTTATTAGAACATAGCCACATCCACATGTATACTTATTGTCTATGGCTACTTTTGAGCTACAGCTACGGAGCTGAGTAGATCTGGTTTGCAAAGCCTAAGGTATTGACTATCTCTTCCTTTTCAGAAAAAGTTTGCCAACTCCTGTTTTATAGGCATTTTGATTAAAGGTATCAATGTGTGATCATTTGTATAACTGTTTTTCCATTGCATGCCATATAATACTAATGACCCCTTTACCACTGAAAACAGAGCCACTAATTTAATTTAAAAAAAGAGAATGAATTCCAGATAAACTAGAACCTATTCAGAGAATTCACCCTTCAGGTCTTCGATCCTAGAATCGTATCTAGAACGAAATTCTCTACATATTTTGCCCCGAATGCATCTGTTCATCTTTGATGTCCCAGGAACCAAACCTACTGAGTCTCCTTTGGGTTTAGAACCATATCGTCTGCAAAATAATTGCAACCTTACACAAGGTTAGATGTTACCTTACACAATTGTGAGATGTGGTTCAACAGTCTCTGCGAGGCTGAGGTCCCAGTGCCTGGTGCTGGAGTGTGAAGCTTGCAGGGGATGCAGTCAGGAAGGGAAGAAGATGGATATAAAGTGGGGAAGAGGTGCAGGAATGAGCTGGCTCCCAGAGCCTCCAGCTGGAAACTGTGAAGATGGACTGGAACCTGTGTCAGTTTCTCATCACCTTCAACTGCCACAGGAGGAGATGGCATGCTTTGTCCTGGAGCTAAAACTCACCTGGCCCAAGAGTCAGAAAAGCTGAAGGAAGAACCAGAAGGAGGTGGAACAGCTGCAGGACTGGTCGCTGCCTCAAACCAAGGAGAGGAGCCAGTAGAAAAGTGACGACACGCGTGAGTTCCATCCATGCGTCCTGCTCCCGCACCAGCCTTTCACGCGTCAAAACGTTGTGGTTGCTGCTTCCCTTTCACATAAAATGTCCCTAGGGTCCCTCCTAACCAGAAATACACAGGGAAGAGAGTTCAGGAAAATGGCCATTCTAACCAAGTTAGCAAATTACAAACCACCACGATCACATTCCCAATTACTAAATTTTTAATTCAATGATTTTAAATTTTAATTAAATTATATTTCCTGTTTCTCTGTGTATCTAGTCTCGAGCAATTCAATTTCAAAAGCTGGGTTTCCAGTTTCATTCCTCTTCATCTGCATCATCAGTCACTCACCAAATCTTGCTCATTTTAGGTTCTAAGGATACTTCTACTATGTCCTTTCTGCTTTAGCAGTGAACTAGCACTTCCCGAGTTCAGACTTTGTTTATCCTTTGCCTTATTGCTATCACTACCTAACCAGTCTCCCTATCTGTCATTTGACCTGCTTAAATCCATCCTCCTTTCTCTAGCTGAAGTAAACTACCTCAAACTACCTCAAGCTGAATTACATCATGCATTCTCCCATTCACTACTCCAGAGTGTTATAACTGGTAGTGGAGATTGGGAATAAATATTTTGTAAGGTTATGAGTAACTTTCTTGCTTTTCTGTGTTTCTAGTGGGGTTTATTTGTTTGTTTATTTATTTGTTTGTTTTGGTATATGTGGTAAAATTTAAATAACGTAAAATTTACTAATTTAGCCATTTTTTAGTGTACTAGCGTTAAGTACATTTACAGTGTCACGAAACTGTTACCACCTTCCATTTCCAGAATTTTCTACATCTTCCTAACTGAAACTCTACCTGTTGAATACTAACTCTCCATTCCCTCTCATTCCAGCCCCTGGCAACCACTGTTTTGCTTTTTGTCTATAAATTTGACTTTCGACCACCCTAAATTCATATAAGTGAAACCATACAGAATTTGTCATTTTGTGACCGGCTTATTTCAGTCAGCATA
Organism: Pteropus medius; assembly: GCF_902729225.1. Lineage (NCBI taxonomy): Eukaryota > Metazoa > Chordata > Mammalia > Chiroptera > Pteropodidae > Pteropus > Pteropus medius. Next base: position 3,908,764 of record NW_024350924.1, on the reverse strand, counting down.
ATGTTCTCAAGGTGCATTCATGCTATAGCATGTGTTGAATTTCTTTCCTTTTTTATATACTAAGTCCATTGCATGCATATACCACATTTTGCTTACCTATTTTTCTGTTGATGGACATTTGGGTTGATTCCATCTTCCGGCTATGTGAGTAATGCTGCTGTGAACATGAGTGTACAAGTATCTGTTCGAGGCTCTGCTGTCAATTCTTTTGAGTATACCCATGTCCTGTCTTCTACAGATTTACTCTCCTGTGTCTCATCTCTGTCCCCACCTTCTACCTTGTGCTTCTTAGATAACTTTTTAACTAATGCCTAACTACTAGTACTTCTTGTCACAGCCCATTGTCTTTGTACTGCTGTACCTTTGCTTATACTCTTCCCTCTGTCAAGAACACCCATCCTACTTTCTAGTGACTCCTCCTAATTCTTCCTTTAGAAATTAGGTTATATGCCATCTTCTCCAAGAAGCTTTTCCCAAACCTCCACGTTGGGTTACAATCCTTTCTTCTGCGTTCCAGCGATCCCCAGACTACGCTGTTTGGTTAGGATATTACATCATATTGCAGTGGTCTATAAATTCTTCAAAATCGGGGATCAGATCTTCTTCTTCTTCTTCTTCTTCTTTCTTCTTCTTCCTCCTCCTCCTCCTCCTCCTTAACTTCCACTGGCTAGACACAATTTTTGGCACATAGGTAACATCTGTTAAAATTAGTTTAAAAAACTAGCTTCATGTCTCCAAGGCAAGTGCCTGCTGCAAAGGGTGAGATATGATGGCCCATGGCAAACAGATGCTCAAGTAGGAGAAATCCTCTAGTTTTGGCCCTTAGGGTCAGGCTGATTTTGGGGGTAGAGTACATGAAATCTTGCAGAAGAATATAAGTATCAGATGACTTCCACGTCGTAGACTACTTTGAAAAAGTATATAAAGTTCAGGCCATTCAAAGGCCATTAGGCAAAAATCCAGCTCCTCGGTGGTGTAGTCGTCCTTTCTTGGAGGAATGCCAGGGGTCCTGGGAACCTTTTTATGTTTCAGTGCATTTAGAGAGAAACATGTTTTATGCAACTTTAGTTCTTTAATTCCTGAGAATGTTTCTCTGAATGCACGCCAACGAGTATAGATGTTGCAATTATTTTGTAGGCAATATCGTTCTAAACCCAGAGGAGACTCAGTGGGCTTGGAGCCTGGGACAGCAAAGATGAACAGATGCATTCAGGGCAAAATACATAGTAGTAGGTGCCTACCACACAGGGCCAGATGCCAGGAGCAGGCTGATTTAGCAGCCACAACCAAAGAGAGGCATCCTCATCAAGAGCCTCTTTCTCTTATTCTGCTCAGAGACACTAGTCACACCGGACATGTGCCAGGTCTAAAAAGTGAACTTGATAATGGAAAGACCTCTCAATTTCTGCACACATGTGAAGGAAGGGTGTGAGTAATGAACTTCTCAACTCAAATCCTCCTTCTGTAGTTGAAAAATTTGAGAGCAAGAAGTCACTTGGGTACAATGTGTTTTTCTGCATAGTATCTTGTCCATTAAAATGTCCATTGAAAATGGGGGAGTTGATTGGTTGCCAGCTAACATCCTTGCAGCATACTTATATCAAATGTATTTGATAAATGCTTGATATGAGATCTAATTCCAGAAGAACAAATTGTGTGTGGGTTTTTTTTTAGTAGAATTCGTGTCATTTTCTGCATATCACAGGAAGTGTATTTTAATGACTGGTATCACTCAAGACATCACCCCGATATGCTCGATTTTCCAACACAACTATTCTTTTAAAAACTATGGAAATGCTATATAAGTTGACAAATAGCCAATGAGTGGTTTTAGAATCTTAAATGCTTATGTTTTTAAGGAAAGTATTTAAATAAAATAATAAGAGGGCCACTCTGGGAGTAAGCGCACGGGGTGGGGAAGATACTCTTGAGTAAATGAATAGTAATTAAAGTGGCCAAACAAAAAAGATCACATCTATTTTAATCCTGGTTATCACGGCCCCCTCATGTCTCATGTTGCTAATTATACTCTTTTAACTTTCCTTAAAATTTATTAACTCCAGGTTAAACATGTCTTCCTTAGGCTTGGTAAAGTAGGATTGTTTCCCTCAGAAATATAATATTTTTATTCCTTAGTATTTACGAGTGAGTTTAGATGACCTTCTTTCCAGTGTCAAAAAGGAAGGCTTCCCTAGAAAGGAGAACACCCTTGTGACCTAAAACAGCTTGTCCTAGGGACAACTTTCGAAGTGCTACTTGGATTTCAAGTCTCTTTGGCCTCTGTTACAGAAAAAGGGACATTTCTCCTTTAAATAACAATGGTCTTCCGAAAATATGTTTTGCGTCATAATTGCTATTTACAATCCTGCTTGCATCACTGAGCTCCGAAGTCAGGTTACCTTCAGGTGCTCACAAGTCTTCCTCGAGTACCTGTGGAGGACTCAGTGCTAGGGGCTATTTATTCATTCTATGCAGGATATTTACTGAGCATCTCCACTCTGCCGGACATTGGAATACAAAATAAAAAGGATGAGCCTTGCGCTCAAAAAGCTCAGGGTCCAGGTGAGAAGCCAGCGGATGAACAGATAACCTGCATTTTGACTTGTCCTGTAAGAGACGAGAGTGCCCAGGGAGGAGTAAGGAGAAACAATGGGATGTTGGGGAAGAGAAGCTTTTCAGAGAGTAGGTGATACTTGATCTCAGACATTAAGGGATGGGTGAAATTTTACCAATTAAAGAAGAGTTAAGTGAAAATGCTGGAGAAATATGTTTGGGCATAAGGCAGTTGCAGGATAATGAAAACAAGGGGGAAGAATTTGGACCTTAATTGGTGGGTAACAGAAAGCAAGTAACCGCAGGCTGAGGAGCAGGGCGGTGTGACCTATGAGTTGTTCAAGACGCTCGCGTCAGACATGACATGTTGGAGCAGAGAGACTGGCCTGGAGGCAGCCAGGTAGTTCTTACACATACCAGTCAATTGGAAGGAAGTAAAGCCTGGGATTTGGGGAGATGATAGAAGGAATGGAGAAAAAAGGAAGGTACCCCAGTGGAAAGGGACAGTGCTTGGCACATGGTCAGAAGATAAAGGTCTGTTGAGAGAATAATGGAATATTTAAATGGATAATCAACAGCACTTGATGTATTGAAAAACAGTGAACGTGAAACATGACTATGACTTTAAGGACTGGCAGGGATAAGGAATATGGGAAATGAAGTGGGTTCAAAGAAAAAGAAATTAGCTCCCGCAGGGGCAAATTTTGCTTCCTTCTCCTGATTCCATGACTTAGTACATAGTGATTTGTCAGTAAACGTTAATGGGCAGTTTATCATGCAAGTCAGTAGGGGAGAAGAAGGCGTGGCTCTCAGCCTTCTGGTATCCTAAGATGGCTAGTCCTGGGGGTACCTCTCAAAGTGCTGCTCAGGCCGTTAACCTCTGTGGCCTCAGTTTCCTCCTCTGAAAAATGAGAGAGGTGATTGGTGACTAGCTAATGTGCTTTAAGCATTAATAATCAACGACTCTGTTCTTTTGGTCAATATTGGCATTCTTTCTCCTTAAAAAAAAATTTTTAAATGAACCCCAACTCTTCAGGCTCATTCCTTCCCTCTGAAGTGAGCAAGAACACTAATGTATGAGGTACAGAGAAAATCTAAAGGACCAGTGAGCCGAAGGGCTATTTCTCACTGTTTGAAGGATCCCGTTGCCAAAAATGGAAGTGGTGTTTGGAGTGTTGTTTTTGCCATGTCCCCTGGACTTAAATGGAACTAAATTCTCTTGCAAAGATGAGAGGAGAAGAGAGGAGAGGAGAGGAGGGGCTGCCTTGGCTGGGAGCTGGCTGCTAATCTCTGCACTGGAGGTCCAAGTTCAAATACGCTTGCAGGAAAGCTTTAGCTCAGTTTTTTCTTTGTACACAATGAAGCTGTTGTGCGTCCAGAAGCTGGATGATGGCAGCAGGATTTCTAGAGCTCAAGTGTGGTACTCAGAGCTGGACACGATACTAATTTCCTGTAAGCGGGGTGTTCCCTTAACTTTCATGCCTCTTAGTTTCCTGAGTTCCTGAGAGCTATGTTGTGGTTTAGTTCTGGATACGGTTCCTGACTGTTCATTTTCTTTATACTCCGGTTCTCAGATGTAAGATGAGCAGAAAGTAATGGGAAAGTAAATAGGAGTGGAGAGTAAGAGAAGTCACGGCATCGAGTACGCACACATACACACACACACAGGCAATATACACGTATGCACACACACGTGTATACACACATGCTCACAAGCTGGCTCATTTATTTATTTTATACTTCCGTCACTCGTGCTCTCAAAGCCTCCTTTCCTGCCAGGTTATATACGTAGTTTTCCCCTGAGGGATCAGCCCTTTCCACTCCAGGTCATGGGAAGGGGCAGGAAGGAGATGACTTCCTTTCCAAGGGCTGACCGGAAAGCCATGTTTGGAGAGGGTCCTTTATAAGAATCGATCAATAAAAATAGCAACGGTAAAGGCCAAACCTGTATGAGTGAGACTGCGCAATCACCAGCTCTCAGAACGTGGAAGGAAATCAGTCTTGTCCTTCAGGAGCTCAACAGAGACAAAAGCGAACACCAATTCTGATGTGTCACTCCCTACACATGCTCACAACCCAGGATCCCAAGATTATCATCCTAGGACATATTCCATGATATGTTGTCATGTGCTCTAGTTTCCTGTATCCTGGATTTAAAAATAACTCCAACTCTTACAACCATACAGATGAATGCTGTGTCATCATTACAAGTGAGGTTAAATGAATATTGAAAGACACCCATGGCATATTTATTAGGTGAAATAAGCTTGCAGAACTGTATGCATGATATGATCCCATTGTGTAATAAAGATGAAACACCTGCATAAGAACAATAAAACGCATAATAATATTTCTATGGTGCTTATTATACACCAGGCATTGTTCTAAGTGTTTTACAGTTGTTAACTTATTAATCCTCAAAACAATCCCATGAAATGGATGATAATATTATCTCAATTTTATATGAAGAAATTAGAGTACAGAGAAGTAACTTACTCAAGGTCACCCAACTAAGTGGCAAAGTCAGTATTCAAACCCAGGCATCCTGGCTCCAGAGTGTCTATTATTAATTTAACCAATTATATGCTGTACTAGAAATGCCATGTAAGCATAGAACAGTTCTAGAACAAATAAATACACAGCAAACTATTAACAATGATTAGCTAAGAAGTGTGAAAATGGCAGGTGAGACGAAGGACAAGGGAGGTAATTTAATTTTTATAACGCATACCGCTGTATTTTGGGGCATTATTCTTAAACTATCTTATTATTTGTTTAAAGTCTTTAAAAATTCTTTGAGGACTGTAGACAACCATTGAATCTGTGGTAGCCTAGTCAAAGGAAGAGATTAAACGGATCCTGTTTCTAGGAGGAGAGAATGAGAACTGGGCTGAGTTTATGAATAGAAAGGAAAGAGTAAGAGATGACTGGGAAAGAAGGGGAGACATGAGGCACTTAGAGTAGCCGAAATCATAGTGACAGGGAGCGTAATGGCGCTCGCCAAGGGCTAGGGGGAGGGCAGGGCGGGGAGTTAGCGTTTAATGGCTACAGTTTCAGTTTTGCAAGATGAAGAGTTTGGTAGATGGATGGTGGTGGTGGCTGTGCAACAATGCGAATGCATTTAACACCACCGAACTATGTACTTAAAATGGGTAAGATGGTAAATATTATGGTAGGTGTATTTTACTACGGAAAAAAAAAATGAAGAGAAAAAGGAGAGAGGAACGAGAAAGAGGCCTGAAGAACCAGTCGACGCAACAGAGAAGGGAAAGGAGTTTGTTTAATCGGTGCATCAAAGTGTGGTGAGGACCGGGGAGCTCTGACCCTGTCAGCTTTAATATGAAGTCTCGGTGGTGGGAAAAACCTGTGTTCTCCATGGACAGAAACGAAGTATTTTGCACACTTTTAAGTTAACCAGGAATGTCTTTTGGCGGGGGGGATGGTCAGAGGGTCCCAGGGAGTATTTCAATCATAACACACTTGTCTCCATCCTGAGTCCAGGTATTTTGGTTTGGAAAAAAAAAAGCGCTGTTTTAAAGCAGAAGTGAGTTCTCTGTCTCTGAAAAATGCAAATGTAAATGATCCTGCCCTCTACCCAGCAGTACAGATAAACAAGGCCACTCATTGCACACTAGCGTGCTAGGTCAGGGATCAGTTTCAGCTGCTGGGACACCTTGCTGGCCCGGTGACAGGCCTCTGTGAGGTGGTCCCACTCCAGCAGATCCCAGTAGCTTCTTTACCAGATCTGCTATCAGCTCGTCTATCTCTACCCTTGAACTAGAGCCGAGGTCTCTGGAGGAAGGAGCGTGCTCCTGCCTTTCACACAGGGCCTTTCCAGCATGCACTTCCTAGTGGCCAGGCAGTGCTCTCAGCCTTCGGTGGCTTCAGGGTCTCATGTGTGGGGCACTGTTATAAGAAAGGCTGAGTCTCTGGAAAAGGTCGCCTCCACGAACAGCTATCCTAACTTGGGATGTTTCTGACAATTATGATTTTTTGGAATGTGAATGAGATTTTCTTAGTTTTTCCTGAGTTGGATAGATTTCTTTTGAGAGCATGATGTATGTTCATTTTGACGAGTGTGAAGAGGTAGCACCTTCCTATCTCCTTCCTGAGGTCACTGTTTCATACCTAGATAGCTACCACTGTGTAGTGACCGCTATATTTATTGAGTGAGTATCATGGAGTCATATTGAATATTTCTCACAATAAAATGCTGGCAACAGGGAATACCATCACCATTTTATAAATAGATAAAACTAACAATCAGAAAAAAAGTCTTATCCAGAGCCACTCGTTTGTGGCAGAGGTGAGATTTGAACACAGGTCTGATCGACTCCAAAGTTGGTTAATGTATATATTAAATTTGTACATTATAAAGGGTACATTGCCCTTTCGAATGCAAATAGGAACTATTTTCTAATTAAGTAGTTCCGTAACACATGACATTAATATAGACTATAAGACATTGAACATGTTCAAGATTTTGCTTAGCTTGGTTCAGTCATCAATTCGAATAGAGACTGTAGCCAAGAAATCAAGGGAAAGCCAAGACTCAGAAGGGCACAATGGGAGAATTAAGAATGATCATCAAGAGCAAAGATGTGTCATCGGAGATCAAGGCAAAAATCATCCACACCCTCGTATTCTCTATTACTGTGTACAGATGCAAAAGTTGGACAGTAAAGAAGGCTTATAGGAAAAAAAATGATTCATTTAAAATATGCCATTAGAGGAGATCTCTCCAGACACCCTGGACCACCAGAAAAATAAATAAAGGGGTCCCAGAGCAAATTTGTGTCCTACAAATTTGGCCCGCAAAATAGCCAAAACAATTTTGAAAAAGAAGAAAAATGTTGCAGTGCTAACACTATTTGATTTAAAGACTGACTACAAAACCGCAGCGATTGAGATGGTGTGAGATCGGTGTAAAGACAGACACATAGATCGATGGAGCAGAATAGAGTCCGGAAATTACACCCACATAGACATCGTCAATTGATTTTTGCAAAAGATACCAAGGCCACTGAATAAGGAAAGGAGAATCTTTTCAACAAATGGTACTGGAATAATTGGATAGCCATGTGTAATAAAATGAACCTCAAACTTTACCTCATATCATATACAAAAATTAACTCAAAAGAGATCATAGACTTGAATGTAAGCCTAAAACAAGAACAATTCTAGGAAAAAAAAAAACACAGGAGAAAGTTGTAGTGGCCTTGGCTTTGGTGAAGATTTTTCAAATATGACACAGAAAGGACAAACTATACAAGTAAAAATAAGTAAACCGGACATATAAGCAAAAATAAATAATCAAAATTAAACCTTTGGTTTTCAAAGGCACCGTTAACACAAAAAGGTTAGCCACAGACTGGAAGAGAATATTTGCAGAACATATATCTGAAAAAGGATTTGTAAATAAAAATATAAAGAATTCTAACAACTCCATAAGAATGTGAATAACTCAATTAAAAAATAGGCAAACGATTTAACAGTGACTCCGGAAAGAAGATATACAAATGTCAATATGCATATGAAAAAATGCTCAACCTCATCAGTCATCAAGGATATGCAAATTGAAACAACAGACAGCACTACGTAACCACTAGAATGGCTAAAAGGAAAGCAACTGACCTTTTCAGGCATTGGCAAAGACCCATGTAGAGGAACTGGGACTCTCATTCGTTACTGGTGGGAATGTTAAATGTCACAATCGCTTTACAATATGGTTTGGCAATTTCTGAAGATGCTAAATACACATCTACCATATGATTCGGTCATTCTGTAACCAGGTCTTTATCCAAGAAACATATGTCTATGTAAAGACTTGTTGGTGAATGCTTATGGCACTTTTATCTGTAATAGTCCTAAACTGGAAACTGGAAATGCCTAAGTAAATCGTGAAAGATCCACCTGATGGGGTCCTACTCGGCAATAACAGTGAAGGAGCTAGTGATGAAACGACAACATAGATGAATCTCAAAATAATTACGCTGATTGGAGGAAGCCAGATACAAGAGTGCATACTTACTGTATGACCCCATTGACACGATTTTCTAGAAAGTACAAACTATAGTGACAGAGAGCAGATCAGTAGGTGGGAGTAGGGAAGGATGGAAGAAGGGATCACAACGGGGCAGGAGGAAACTTTGGGGAGCAATGGATATGGCATCTTGATTGCGGTGATGATTTCACAGGTGTATACATATGTCAAAATTGATCAAATTGTGCACTTTAAGTATGTGAAGTTTATTGCATGTTAATTATACTTCAATAAGGGTGTAAAACAAAAGGAATTCATTTTAGATTGCTACGTGCCATCTACTCAAAGATATAACTGAACAAAATTACTCTTACTATGTGCAACGTAATCTAATATATCCATTCCGTTTAATTGATAATATACTTTGATCACAATCTACTAGAGTGATTTCGTAATTCACTGATGGTTGATCCCTGTAGTTTGAAAAACACTGCTTTAACATATGTTTGAAAAATGAATGGCTTGAGTCCAAAATATATTCTCTTGGTTCCAGCGACAAGCCCCTCTGAGTCAGTCTCTACACCTCTCCCACTAACTGTCACCTTCGCTTCTGTTAACGTGGTTGAGAGATTATAGAACCTTAAAGTGGAAGACCTAATCTTTCAGATTCTTGCATTGGAGACTGAAAGTTGTTCTCACCATTTTGCCACCATCTTCCTACTGACTCGTTTGGAAGTCTGTGGATTTTATGATCTCACAATGAAAATTCTTCTGTGATATCTCTAGTCAGGAGACACGCAATGGTAGACTGGCAGGCTCTTGAGGAACGATGAGATGGCAGCTTCTGCCCACACGGTTCTTGTGCCAAGGCTTTTGGACTTTGCTATCATGGGTAGCAGCTGCTATTAGCTGTCTTTTTCTTCATAAAGGAAAACAAGCAGGCTCTGGCAGTGAACCTACTCTTTGTGATGACTTATTTTGTTTCCTGAAGAGTTTACTCTTGGTAGTTCACTTTTGCCCGTGCGTGAAGAAGGCCCTATGGAAAGCAGTTCCTGTTTCCTAATGCGCAGTCCATTAACAGCGATAAAACTGTCTGTGTACAACGGGGTTCAGCAAAGAAGAGGAAATGCTAGAGGAAGGAGTCAGAGAATACGAGATAATGAAAGAATTCTAGGCTCGGGGTTCGTTCGATTCTGCTATCGATGAGTGTTACTGTACGCAACTTCATGTGCCTGGCAGTCTCTCTTCAATTACGCATCATTCTGTGTCACGGGAAGTGGTGTAATTTGCAAATTCAGTCCATTTTATGTCAGTAAAGATTTTAATCAACGAATTTGGAACCAAAAGGGGATGAAAGTCAGGCAGAAGTTTGAGTTGTGATTCTGGCCTCAGCATTTTTCTAGACAGTGGCTGAAGATAAGATACCGGAAGACCTGCTAGTATTTCTCAAGACCTCAGCCTTCTCATGGTTCCAGAAGAACCTGTGAAGTAGGCGCCCGAACCAAGCCTCATGGCACACTCAAGTGACACAGGATTGCAAAGGAGATCTTAAATTCCTAAGCTTGGCAGAGTGGCCTAGGTCTCAGTTGATTTAGCTCCAAAAATCTAAGATCTAGATTCTGCTCAGATAAGAAGCAGCGAGAGGTGGTAATTTCAGAATTTGAACAGTCTTGAGGGTGGGGAATCGGAGTATATTGATGCTATTCCTTCTGGACAAATAGATTTTAGGGTTGAGTTCACACCTTCCTTATTTAGAACTAGGAGAGAGCATGATACAGTGACAAATACTTGGTCTTGGTGTCAGGCAAACTCTGGTTCAGATTCTATCTCTGCTGGCTGCCAGCCTTGTGACTTTGAGAAAATTACTTAACCTCTCTGAACTTTAAACTTCTCATTTAGAGCAGTTGTGTTCAACCAGCAGTGATTTTGCCTCCCGGAAAACATTTGGCAATGAGTGGTGACATTTTTAATCATTATGACTTGAGGGTGGCTGGGTGCTACTGGTATTTAGTGGCTAGAGGCCACAGATGCTCCTAAACATCTTTTAACACTCAGATGGACCCTCACGACAAAGAATTATCTGGTCCAAAATGTCAATAGAGCTGAGATTGAGAAATCCTGGATTAGACATAATAAATGCCAAGTGTCTGGTATAAAGTAGGCAAGTGCTGAATCAGTAATAGATATCAAATGATCAGTGCAGTGTGGCTAATTGAAAACCAGACTCTGGGGAAGCAAGCACCATACGAGTCTGTTATAGGTTCAGGAAAAGTCCCCAGCAGTGGCACCTGCGGTCCACTGAACAATTTATGCAGGTGTAGCAAACAGGTTCAAAGTGGTGACGGTGGAGCCAGCCTGCCTGGCTCCAAATCCTGGCTCTTCCATTTAGTACATGTGTATTCTTGGACAAGTCACTTAACCTAAGTCTATTTATCTCTAAATAAGACAAAAATGATACCTGCCTGACAGAGATGTGTTAAGATGCACAAAGGACAAGTCTCCATAGCATAGTAACTGCTCAACTAATGTTTGCTGTTATTACCAATAGAGTAGTTATGGAGCCAATCCTGAGAGGAACACTGATTTTAATAAGAAGCTCTGAACTTTTTGATGTGAAGAATGAAGGAGAATGCAAACCAAACAAATGGGTAATTCGCACAGCAATAGAAAGTTCATTAACTCACTAAGAACCCACTATAAGCTGCTGGGCAAGGTGCCAGGAGTTTATAAATTTATTTTATCGACTCCTCTTGACAACTCTTTGAAATAGCTTTTATTAATCTATTTCAGTCTTATTATAGTACATATATGGAAATAGGCGCAAAAGAATTAAAATAAGGTGCCCAAACTCGCACAGCCCTAAGGGGTAGAGCTGGGTTTTGAATCCACTGTGTTTTTGTAGGCTAAGATTCAGAAATGCCTAACTCAGCACAAATTCTTGGATATAAAACATTCAACTAGTTGGAATTCTCTCTGTTTCAGGAAAGGAAGGAAAATTTAAAGCCAAGCCTCTGTCTCCAATACTGGCTAGGACAAATGTCCTGAGGTATGTGGGTGCGAGGGAAAGAGAGCAAGACACTCCTGACAGGAGCAGCCCTTGCTTTTTCCTCCAGTGACAACTGCTAAGTCTGGGAAAGCCATCTTGAATCTCCATAGCAGCAGAAAGCCATGAAGAACAATTCTTGGTGATGGCTGAGGCCAGGCAGCTTGACGGAGAGGACCTGGACGGTTAGGTTACTCAGCGTGGTACTTTCTGCCATGAGGAGATGTTTTTCAGAGGATTCCTGAGACGCCCCTCCTCTCTGTAAATGTTTCATGAGACTAGTGGTGTGTGTAGAGTAGGATGAGACCACAGTCGTCTGGGACCGAGGAACCAGCAGAACCAGGAAAAAGTCCCTGGTAGAAGCTGTGGCCTTCCTCTAAACAAACAGCTCTGTTTAGATAAGGGTGGAAACGGTGCCTAAAAATATTCGAGAGGCCTGTCTGACTGTACCCGAAGAAGAGGAGTGTTAAAAGGTCCCCCCATTGAAACTCAGGGCTGGGCTGTGAAACAGGTGGTTTTCATGGATCTCTGGCTTTCCTGGGGGGCCCTCTCACCCCATCCTGCTTGCACCCAGAAAACTGTCTAGTCAGACCTCCCCAGCCACCTGCCTGACTGCACAGGTGACTGCAGAGGTGTTTTTAGGAACTCTGGGCTGCACTCACTCAGCGTCATCCCTATGCCCTGTGTGTCCTGTGGGGAGGCTGTGTTCTTCCCCGGCAGAAATGCTTCCCCAAGTTCACTAACCTGATTGTTTAAATATAGGAGAGGAAACAGATGCTGGTTGGGCGGAAGTCTCTTAGAAGACAGGGCTTTGGCGGTGGCTTGCTAAGGCTGATAAGGACATGGGTGTGCTCCCAGAGAGGCCTCTGGGGATTTGCTTTTGGGCCTCTGTGACATTGCCCTGAGCCACTGCCATCTGAACTTGGCTCTGCCACAAGCTCCTCCCCATCATTGACATGGAGAGGAGGGTTATTTTTAAGCTGATCTTTGTCACTTCCTTTTGGCTGCCATCCTTGCTCTCCTTTCTGAGAGCAGTGTCCTGATGAGGCTAACTCAACGTGGGGTGACCAGCGCAGGGTCCTAGTAGGTGAGGACTGGCTGCACGTGGACAGTGAGTGGTGCATCCGGGGAGGGAGCCAAGGGCACTGTACTGGCAGGCAGAGTCCAAACCCGATGGATCTCACGACGGGACTTTCAGAGGAGTCCCAGCTTCGGGCTCAGGTACTACGGGTGGGGGCGGGGCCGGGGCGGAGCCGCCCAGCAGGAGTCACGTGGAACCTGCAGTTCCAGGACTCTCTGGGGCCATGTAAATAGGTAGGAACACCACCGAGCATAGCATCACCGGGCAGATCCTGATTTGGGGGCCTGCCCCCACTTTGGGCCGGGATGTGCTGACAAGACCAGCTCTGCCGTCTGCGGGGGACACCCTCTGGCGTCCCTCGGCTCAGAGCTCCCGAGGAGCGCGTCCGGCCGGGTGTACCAGCAGCATCCTCAAATTGTGTTGAGGATGAATCACACCGACAGTCCACACCCTCCGCCCCCGCCTTAGAACAGGGGAGCTGAGCCGACGGCACTGCAGCTCCTGGGGCAGCCCCGGGAGACAAACTCCCGCCTCTGTCGCCTCTGGCTTCCTCCGGTTCTCAGACCCAAAGCTGGCGCATCTCGGGGCCGCCCCAGAGACCAACAGTTGCTCAGAGGAGCGGGGCCCATCGTCTCTGGCGCAAGGGACACTTATTTCCTCATGGGGACCTCCTTACTGGTCACCTGCTGTGGGCGACTGACAGCATCCCCAGCTGGCATCAGGGAGCAGCAGCCCCTGGGCTCTTCCCTGACTCCCCAAAACGTCTCTCAGCCGTTGATTCCTTCATGGCGTAAGCAGAGCTGAGGACTGCCAGCTACAGTTTAGGCAGCTGCCGCTCTCTGTCCAAGGCCGGGTACTGAGGCTGGGTCCTCACCAGGTGGGGTCCTCGTGCTGTCGCAGGCCCTGGGGAATCCCGGGAAGAGCCAGTCTGTGTCTTTCAGGGGCAACCAGTCCATGTGGTGCCCAGAAAGGCTGGGCCAGGTTGGAGTCTGGGCCAAGAACTGGGCCTTCACTCCAGAGACCCCTTCTTGAGGGAAAGAACAGACCCTGCGGCTGTCTTTCTGTTGAATTCCAGATTCTCAACTCTCAGCCTCTGTTACTCATCTGTAGAGACTGGCAGTGTGACTCAAGGAGGGGCCCCCGGCAGGGCAACTCAGTGGCTGGGTGAGTGACTGCTGAGGTGGAGGCTGGCTCCCACAAGCAACCTTAGGCAAGTTACAAGACCTTCCCAAATGTCAACTTTCTTACCTGCAAAAAGCAGATGCGATGAAAATGATGGGCTCTATGGTAGGGCCACACCCTACCGTAGAGGCAGAGCCTGTGACAGAGCACTTAGCATTGTGCCAGGCCCAGGGGACGCCCACAGAAGGGTTCGTTGCTGTTTCTGTATTACTGCATAGGAAAGTCCCAAGCCCACACTGCACACATGCACACACACAACCTGGGGTGGAGGTGATGCTAGGTACTAGTTTAGACTCTGCCTCTAAGTCTAAACTATATCCAGTCCCTCTTTGGGCCTTGGTCGTCCATCTGTGAAATGAGTTGGACCTATTGTTTTCTGTTTTCTAAGACCCGTTTCAGCCGTAACATAGAATTTAACATTTACAATGATACTTGTAAAAGGGTCTGCACATTCTCTCTTCATTTGCAAGCGAAGGGGGGAGGGATTGGGACGCCTGGCAGCAGTCCCAGGGCCTTACCCCAGCGCCTCTCTGCCTGTGGTTGGTTCTGCTGAAAGCTGTGCCCTTTGCCCTCCTCTCTGAGGTTCTGGCATCTTCCTCCTACAGCCCCTCCCACCCCTCCTCTGCAGCCTGCAGCTGCCCTTGTCTCCCTGCAGAGGTCTCCAGTTTGTAGATGGCACGAAGTTCACGTTGGTCATTTGTTCCATTTGCTCAGAAACAACAGCCAGCATTATTGGCAGGAGATGGAGAGGATGCCAGCTCCAGGATAACACAAAAAGCCCTAGTCATGGGCACTGGCGGGGGTGGCGGGGAGAGCAGGGGTGCGGGCTGGACCGTCTTGTAGTGACTGAGTTCTGTTGCTCCAGCTGAAGTCCTGGTCATTGAAGCAAGGTCTAGTTTCCTCTGAGAATGGCCAGTTGACTCATCTTGGTTGGACAAGGACAGAATGAGATTCTTGGTATCTTAGAGGCCGAGACTGACTGGAGCCTAGCCCGGCCCTGAAGCTAAACCCTTGACGGAGAACAAATTCTATTTCTTTGTTCCTTTGAAATCAGGAACGATTCTAAGGTTAATGACAGATGAGATGATGTTTGGTGTCGAGGGTTGAGAGCAGATACAAATAAATATAATGCAAGTGAAATTATGGGCCTCGTATGCCCCCATGTTTGCCATGCAGCTGTTTTGACAGGAGATGGTGATAATATTCAGCAACGCTCACAAGTTTCATTGCAGAGAATAGTGCCGAGTCATCTGCCAGGCCCCGCAGAATGAATGACACATGAGAAACGAAAACTAGGATGATAACTAGAGCCAGTTTGGCACTTGAGGCCAGAACGGTGCTGGGAGAGCATCACCTGCGGCAGGTTGGGGGCCCGCAAGGCTCCCAGGGGCTAGTGACCTGGCAGGCTGCCCTTCCCCAGGACTCATGGCGGGACTGGCGGGGTGCCCAGCAAGCAGGCTTGCTTATGCCTCCCCGGCGGGTGGGCACCTCCCCGGTGCTGACAGACACTCGGAATGGGGGCAGCAAGCTCCCTGGCAAGTGTGGAGAACGAAGCGGAAGACGTTACTGCCTCCCCGAAATCTCCCTTGGACACTTACCACTCCTGAAGCAGGAGCGGTATCGGGGGACTTGGGATGGAAGTGGAGCCCCTCCAGTGGGAGACTGAGTCAGTGCTGAAGAATTCACAGGATCTGGGGAGCGCATCCTTATGGATTGTCAACCATTTCTGCCAGCAAAGAAACCTGGCTGCTTGTTCCAGGTTTGACCTTGAACTATCCACTCTGGGCATCGGTTTTCTCTGGTGCTCCACCCCACCCCAAATCTTTGTGTCCTGGAAACCCCATACTGAACATGATGATCTGGGCCAAGTCACGTCACTTAGCGAGTCCTGTCACATCATGTATCAGACGAAACTGGCCAGCTGGGGCCGGAGGTGGTTCTAGGTCCTGAAGATTGAGCAGTGACAGGACAAGTAAGAAAATGAATAAACTAGTTCTGACTGTGAAAGGGAGAACACAGGAAACAAACAGAGTGAGATGATGGAGAGCATATGCGTGTGTGTGTGCGTGCGTGTGTGTGCGTGCGTGTGTGTGTGTGTGTGTGTAAGAGGGCACCGTTTTAGCTATATCACAGCAATGAGAGAATAAAATGAGCTATTGTATGTAAAAAATGCTGAAACCACAAACTGTAATGTGAATATCAGACATTCTTTCCCAGGATCCCTCTGACTAGACCCAATCTAGTCACATGCTGGTTTTTATCTATACTGAAGTCAGACGCAAAAAGCTATTTTTGTTGAGGAGACGGTATTTCTATACTCTTCCCGATTCCTCACTGGACATAGAGAGTCATGGTCAGTGTTCTTACAAGGTGAGAAGAAGGCAGACTTGAGAATAATACATGATCTATTCTGTGAGAATTCATTGCAGGTTTCCTACATGCCAGGTACTATTTTAGGTTCTTGATACTTTTGGGAGAAAGGAGTGGGAGGGATATATAAAGATGAATAAAGCATAATTTCTTCTGGAGTTTTCTTAAGGAGTTTATTAGCTGGTGGGAGTTTTCTAGCTAGTAGGAGAAGCAGTTGTGTAAATAAATAGCTACAAATAGCTAGTGCTTATTATACTATTTTTTTGTGTAAAAAAATAGTATAATAAGCACTCGAATAGAGAGACGTGTAAGCTGATGTGGGAACACAGAGGAGAAAGCTATTAACTCAGCCTGGTAGTAACTTCAACTCTTTGTGGAAGGAGGTGGGGTGTACATAAATAAAAAGAAATCCCACCTAGGGAACTCATAGTATTATGCCCTACTCAGCACCTTTCCTAAGGGAGCATTTGCTATATATCGCTGGATATTGATAATTCAGTTATTGTTTTGGAAGATTACCTCAAAGGGCTCTTTTAACTTCAGAGGGCATTTTTAATCTCACCACCTGTTTATTTCTTTTGCCCAAACTGATCGCCTAAACTATAATTCTGGAGCACTTGTGGAGGAAAAAAATCCTCACCCAAAAGTCACGGGGGTGGCTGACAAGAATCTTTGTCTAACAGCTTGGAATAATCAACCTGCAGACATGTCTTTGAAATACATGCTACTGCTCCCTCTCATGTTAGTTCTATGTATTATTTATGTTTTGCTTACTTCCCAAAAGGATGGGAAGCCGCTCATAATAAAAGAACAGGGTATGATGGCATCACTAACACACCAGGAGCCAGGGGACGACGTGGGGCAGATAGACACCCTGGAAAACCTGAGCAAAGCATGATCGCTGAGAGAGAATACCAGCTCAAAGCCTCCTGATGCCCACGCAAAATGATACAAAGCTCTCCCACTACACAGCTAAACAAAGCAGCCCAGTTTAGGAAGAAAAGCAATCTCTTTTCTAGCACTAGACTCCTCGGAGAAATGTATCCTAAGAAACTTCGTTAGCAACAGAGAGTGTCTTCAGCAGTCATGAAATGCGGAGACAGCTTCCTATATTTACCTTTAATAAAAAGCAATGAGAATAAGGTTTCAGCAGGGAACCAAAGTAATATGCCATTGTCTGATCACGGACTAGATGAGCAGCACGCAGAGAAGGTACAAGCAGAGGTGGCCGGCTGCTCTACACTGGCCCAGAGTAACCACCTTCTGGGCCAGGTTTTGACGGCACCCAAGAGCAGACAATTGACACAATAACACACTGTCCCCAGTATTTGGCTCAACCTATGAAACAAGTCTTACCCATTAGGATACTGAAGAATTTCTGCTCGAAATGACGATTTGCGTTTTGGCATAACTGATATACAACTGTTCTCATGGGTTCACTGGGAAGAGCCAGGGCTCTGAAACCAAGGTAGACTTGGGTGTGGGTCCCAGCTCTGCCATTTACTGGCCATGTTGTCCAGAGCGTGTCCCTTAATTGTCACCAAGTTTTAGCTTCCTCACCTGTGAGATGAATCTGCTAACACTTACTCGCAGGGTTGTAATAGAATCATGGACGATGTGTATAGAACACCTGGCCTCGGAGTGCCTGGCACATTTTAGCTGGCCTTCTATTAATGGCAGCTCTTGTGAGAATAAATATGAAAGGCCTTGAGGAGCAGGAGGGGAAGACACCTATGTCATCAAAACAGAGGAAGTTACTGATCTTCTGCCACAGCAGGAGAGTTTGCGCCCAGTTCGTTAAGGAGCGTCATCACATTTGGTAAATAGAAGGTAAAAAGTAGGGGGCCAGGACATGGCCTTGCTGTATCCACTTAGGATCAGCATTTGCTCCATCCAGAGTTCATTCCTACACCTTCTGGTGTATGGGTAAAGGGCGTGGGGGTCGATGGCAGGATCCATACTTGGCCCATGTGAAATCAGGGCCCGAGGCTTGACCGCCGTGAAGACCGGGGAGACACAGAGCACGGGTGATTAGAAGCCCGGGGCTGTGATCAAGGCCAGGTTGTGAAGATATTTTGAGAAGTCGAGGGCTTCAGCTAAGGCCAGGAAAATTGACCAGTGGGCCCTGTGCACATGGACGGGCGAGGACAGGTCAGAGATTGGCAGGTGCCGAGGGAGGGGCCGGTGACGGAGGTAGGAGAGGGAGCTAAACACCCCAGTGGGAGTGCACACCTGCAAGCCAGCACCTGAAGCCAGGAGGCCAGAGCTGAATCCCAGGCCCTCACTGCCCCTTACCAGCCGTACGCCCGCCAGGAGGTCTCTCCACTCCTGTCTTGGGGTTGTTGTGTTAATTTAGTGAGAAAAACAAATATTGTCTTTATTGGAACTCTCACAGATTTGAAAGGAGAAGTGGCTTCTGCTCAACCGTCTTGAGCCAAGAGGATTGAATCAGATACCTCTCAGAAATATTCCATGGGATTGGATGGAACGGAGGCAGGTGGCAATCTAGCCTTGTCTCCCTTGCCCTTAATTGTCGTTTCTCTCGTTTTCTGCACCATCTGAGCTCGCTGGCTAACTAAGGCCTGAAGGGGAATGCCTTCACCAAGTTCTCTACTTCTTTCTCAGACTGCGTGCTGCGTGGTGATGAGGATGTGCTGCCACCTGATGGTCACTGCTGAGCATAGCACCACAGCAGTGATAGGAATCAGCCTTCAGCTGATGTCTGGAAGCTTCTACCCACCAAGACTTAGGTAGTTAAAATGCCTCCTCACTTTCTGAGTGCCTGGAACCTGGAACTAGCCGAATCCTTCTCTGGATCCCCCACTGGGGCCCGGAGACCTGACACGCTTGGTGGGGGTGGGGGTTGGGTTAGTTTGGATTGGGAGTGGGGGTAGGGGGTAGGCCTGGAACAGTTTCCCTTCTGCAGGGCAGGATTTCCTGTTACTGGGAGTGAAGGAACTTGACTTCTCCCTTCTCCCTCGCACTAGCTCTAAGTGAGTCTCCAGAACTCTACAGGCCTCTGGAGTCCCTGGCTCCTTGGCCACAGCTGGATTGGCTCAAGTTACTGGGCCCTTGTAAAAAGCCCCCTGGAGACAGTGGTTCCAGATCAGCCCCTGGGGGAAACCATCTGAAGGGCCCAGCCTCCTCCCTCTGGCTTGACTGAGAGACAGAGAAGGGAGGGGTGCTAGAGCGGGCTGGGGAGTATGGGCTGGCCACCTTCCCGGGGTGACCCTGGGCTCTTGTTCTGTCTAAGCTTCTGCTGTTGGCTAGCAAGCATAAAGCTCTGTAAAAATACAAGGCTTTGGGGAAGTGGCGATGGAGCCAAGAGGAAGTGAGCAAACTAATTTCGTGCAACTCTGAAGGCAGCAGCTGAGTCAGGGACGGCCAGCCCCCAGCCGAAGCTGCCGCCTTCCGCCTGCATGACATCCTGTGTCAGCAGCCACCTGCACCGGTCTTAGGGTTCCAGCGTCCTTTCCCTGGCCCTGTTAACACTGCGTCTTGCCTCTATTGCAGGCTGGTTGCTGTGGTCTCTCAGGCTTTTCCTGAGAAGCTGCAAAGAATCAATCGAACCGTCTCTGGCCAGCCTCTTAAAATGTTAAGCAGAACTCCAAGGGCAAGATTGCAGTCTTGTGGTTGAGTTGCGTCTAGTTGTGGCAGCCTGAAAAGGCTCCGGGCCAGGTGTGGGGACAGGTGAGGCCTTTCTCCAGGACTCCAGTTGCTTTTCCTGCGATTCAAGCCCATGGCTCCTCCCAGATCCTTGCCTCCTCCGTGGAGTTCAGGTTCTTCTAGTAAAGCTGAAACCGACATGACCCTTTGTTTGTTGAAAAAATCCCAAGCCACGTTTCACTTATAATGCATTTTATAATTAAAAAATTCTTTTTGGCACCTTGGTCCAATGAAAGTTTTGCGGGGGGCCCAGTGCTCCCTTTGGGGTCTCTGCCCCACCAGTGACCTGCTCTTACAAGTGTCTGTCTGGCTCCTTCATCTTTTCCTAACCCAGAGCTGGGACTGGACCTACATTATACCTGTGCTTTGCTCCCGTGATCTTGGCTGCCTCTTCCTTTTCCAGAGGTGAGGTTAGAACCTATTGCTAACATGGCAGCATCAAATCTAGGGACGCCTCGTACTTGTGAAAGCTTTCTGTGGTTGTTCACATGCTCATTCATTTAGGGAAGGCTGTGGTTCAGGAGCCTGGATTCCAAGGCCAGCCCTGCCACTTCGTCGCTGTGGAGGTCCCCCCACTCCAGAGTTTATAAGATAAACACAGCACGTCGGGGTCCCAGAAGGGGGAGGTGTCTGGGACTCTTTTTTTTTTTTCAAGATCTGTTAAGGGTAGAAAATTTTCAAGTGAGCCAACTAGCTAAGTCAGCTACAGGGAAGAAATATCTTCAGAAACCAGAAGTTGTCCTACTTGCTCGTGTGTGGTTTAGGAAGTGTATTGTATAAAATATGTAGATGGCCAATGTCTGTAATCCATTTACTTGTTAATTAAGGGTGTTGTTTCCGGGCAAAGATATGCTAACAGCCAACTTCCACTTCTGTAATCTGCTGGCTTGTTCAGGAGACCACCAGGATATGGCCTTAAGCTTTATCAGCTGCCTCCTCTGGAAGCTCGGGGCTGATCTCCTCTAGCCCTGCGTGGTAGAGAGTCAGTCGCCGGCCGGCTAATAAAGGCTCATAATTAATCTCAATTGGCTGCGTGGGTCTCAGAAT
Organism: Pteropus medius; assembly: GCF_902729225.1. Classification (NCBI taxonomy): domain Eukaryota; kingdom Metazoa; phylum Chordata; class Mammalia; order Chiroptera; family Pteropodidae; genus Pteropus; species Pteropus medius. The sequence goes on along the minus strand of NW_024350924.1, from coordinate 3,887,839 downwards.
CGTTCGCGCCGTAACAGATCCTGTTTGAGAACAGCTTTGAAGGAACAGTGCTTGTTTTCTAGGCGGACGCGGAGGAGAAGGGCCTTCCCAGCTGGAAAAGAGCGTCTGGGCCACGGAGTGCTCAGCATCGCGGCTCTGGGGCTTCTCGAGGAACCAGGGGACGGGAGGCTGCAGGGGCTGGGAGACCCCATCCCGAAGGTTCCTTACGCCATTCCAAGGAGTCTGGACTTGATTCTGGGGGCAACACGGAGGGGTGGGGAGACTGGCATCTGGAGTTGGGTTAGTTGGTTAAGGTGGTTGCTGCATTCTCCGTGAGAGGTAATAAGGGAAGTTACGTAACCAAGCATGGCTGTGGGCCATCGCGGGAGAAAGTAGGCCAGGTGACCATGTACTCTGGCCTTTCTGGCCTCTTTCCCTGACTGCCCTTTGGTGTTAAATCTAGAATGAAAAGGACACGAGGGCCCCGTTTAGGCCAAAACGTTAAGCGACTGTAAAAGCCTTTCCCTGTACCCCTCGAATCACAACACCGCCCCGCCCCGCCCTGAGTAGCGAGGGGCTTTCTGCTCAGAAAACAGAAAGGATGGGCTTCCCTTCTTCAAGAGAGAAAATTCCTCAGGACGGTGCAGAGAATTATGGAAACAGAATTCCCGGGTGGGAGGAGGAGCCTTGGTTGGTGACCCCAAGTATGTCCCCTGCCTCTCCTTTTCCTCGTGGGTTACTCCCTCACAGGCTCTCCTGTCCCCTCCATGCTGCTCTTGTGGCTGGTGCTTGGACAAAACCCATCTCCTTTCGAAACCATGGAGATTGTCATTTGGCTCTGCACCGGCTGAGATGGGCTGGTTCCCAAAGGACTCACATGGGTGCTAAAGGAGGAGAAAGGGGTAAAAATCTGAACACACACACCAGTCAGGTTTCCAGCTCCCGCTGTCACCTCCATCCCTAAGGCCTCTTCCACGGCCTGGACCCGGGGCTCAGGCACTTTTCCTGGCCTCTATCACCTTTCCTCTCCCCACAGCTCAGGCCCCTAGCCACCCAAGGACCACAATCTTTTCCTTTCTAAGTGCAGGAGCCGTCCATTGCCTGACCAGCTCCCACACCTAGAGCAAACATCAATGCTCCTCTCTGAAACTGGTCCACTCCTTCCTTCCTCAAACCCCCCAGGTTGAGGCGAGCAGACCCTGGGCTGCCAAGCTCTCCAGGAAGACCACTCCTCAGCTGTACGAGCGCTGCAACCAGCAACACGACTCGTCCCTCCACCAGAGGGTCCTCCTCTCACAAGGTTCTCTGGTGCTCCTGGGTGCTGAGGGTTGGGGGGAGGGTGTATTTTTTACGGTGAGTCATCAAGACTCAAAGATCGCTATACAGTGAGAATGGCTTGTTCCATTAGCACGAATCCTCCTAGAAATTACTCTCTGCGACCTCCTCGGAAGCAGAGATAACGAAAGCAGTTGCAGTAGAGACGTTTATGAAGCCACGTTGGAAACTGACAAAGTTTCTCGAGTTCCCTCAGAGCTGGGACATGGGCACAGCTGACAGTGTGAGATGCCGGAGGGACAGAGTGCAGTCAGAGCGGGCTCCCCCTTTGTTCCCTCGGGAAGACCTGACAGGCCTCTGAGGGGCAAGCACGGCACTCAGACGGGGGCGGGCTGACCCGGCGTTGCGACGGGGCTCCATGGTTGATGAAGAAGCAGAAACGCTAACGAAGACCCAGAAGGCCCCGGGCCGAGGCGTCTCGCCAGTGCCCCAGTGAAAAGTGCTGGTAGTAAACCCCAGAACGACGCTTTGTTACTGCTAACTTCTATTTTTGACTGTGCATAGGTTGGTGCTTTAAGGTAAATATTATAAATCCTCCAATCCACTGTGTGGGCTTAGGTCTGACTCTTCCTTTTGCTGTCTCTCTGAATAACCCCTTTGGGAGGCACTGAGAAGCTCCTGAACTAGGTGGGCTCCAAATAACAATTGCCTTCAAGTGTCTGGTTCCCAGGAGCCGAGAACAGGTGAGCAACTTCAGGGAGAGGACCTGACTCCCAGACAGACACCCGCTCCTGCAGGGCAGGGGTGGGGTTTGTGGCAGGAGGGTGGAAGGCTATGCCATACAATCATGTGTACACATCGTCCTTTCCCTCTGCTCTCCACGGCCGGACATCCTGTTGTCCTGTGGTTTCTCAGGTAGGTCTGACGCGGGCTGTTGCTAGCGTGAAGGCATGGTAGATGTGTGGGCTGAGGAGGAGAGATGGAGTGACGGCAGGTGTGATGTTTACAGGATGTGCTGGTTATTTGATCTTAGCTTGTCCCTTCGGCAAAAGACTTCGATAACAAAGGCTGGGTTCCAGCTGTGCCCGGCAAAGAGTGCGCGGCTTATAAAACAACAGAAATTTATTTCTCACAGTTCTGGAGGCTGGGAAGTCCAAGATCAAGGCACAGGAAGAATCTGTGTTTGATGAGGACCCACTTCCGGTTCAAAGATGGTGGAGGGGTGAGGATGCTCTGTGGGGTCTTTAAAAAGATCACTGATCCTATTCATGGGGACTCCACCCTCATGACCTAGTAGTCTCCCAAAGGCACCACTTCCAAAAAACATCACTTTTAGGGGCAGATTTCAACATAGGAATTTCAGGGGGACATGCACAGTCAATCTCTATGTTGTATGCACTAGAAAGAGTAAATTCTGACTAAGGTTAGAGCCTGCCACCAAAGTCTGTTCCTTGTTTCTCTGTCTCCTGTTCGCCTCATTGTCATGGGTTTTGTTGTTGTTGTTGTTGTTGTTGTTTGCTAAGCTAGCAGAAAGCCAGAATATTACAGTGCTCCCAGCTCCTCTCCCACCCAGAGCTACGCTCTCATCCAGTCCTGGGTGAATGAATGCTGAGTCTTCTCCCGGCCATCCACACCCCCTCCTCTGTTCTTTCCATCTCTTTGTTGAGTGTTCCTGGCTCTGTGCTTCCTCTTGGCCCATCTCACTTCCTGAAAAAACCCTGAAAGGGTTGCTTATCTTGATAGAGTTTCAGTAGCCCTTCGGCAGTAGGGGAGGGCAGAGGCCTTGAGAACATCTATCCGGGAAACTAAGATCAGCAGCACATCAGATTCAGCCCACATAGAACTGTCCTCCAGGCTTCCGGGACCCTGGTGATATGTGGCCTGCAGAGAGGCTGGAAGTGACTGCCCTGTGATGGGCTCTCTGTAAGGAAGGGAGGTCCTGCAAGAGAGCGCGCCACTGGACAAGAGAAGAAATGAGTGAACTGTGAGTTTCCGACTGTTGCTGCTGCACCTGGACCTCTGGCAAGAGCTACATTCACGTCTGTCACCTGGGAGGCTCCTCTGGGAAACTAAGATGTTTGTCAACAGCACGGCTCTGCTGTTGACCAGCATTACCTACATCACCATGGAGATTGTCATTGGGCTCTGCGCCATAGTGGGCAACGTGCTGGTCATCTGGGTGGTCAAGCTGAACCCCAGCCTTCAGACCACCACCTTCTATTTCATTGTCTCCCTGGCCCTGGCTGATATTGCTGTTGGGGTGCTGGTCATACCTTTGGCCATTGTCGTCAGCCTGGGCATTACGATCCACTACTACAGCTGCCTTCTCATGGCCTGCCTGCTGCTGATTTTCACTCATGCCTCCATCATGTCCTTGCTAGCCATTGCTGTGGACCGATACCTGCGGGTCAAGCTCACGGTCAGGTAATCTGCTTGAAGAGGGGTGGTGTAAAGCAGTGATAGAGGTGCCTGGGAAATGGGGCTACGAAGTTCAGATCTCAGACTTTTTGAGTGAAAACAAATTCAGATTGGCCTCTGAGCTTGAACGAGGTTCTTTTCACCATTGGTGTGTGAGGAGTTTAGCCATGAGGAGCTGAAACTCAGGAACTAGAAACAGAAAAATGCCTCTCTGCTGACTATGGAAATGTCTACTCTATTAGCCAGGAGAGCTAAAGATGATAAAAGCTTGATGCATCTTTAATTTAAAAAAAAAAAAATGCTCTTGACTTTTAGAAATGATAGACACCTATTAGATAAGAAACAGACAGATAAGAATAACAGGAGCTATATTGGTGGTTTCCTTCTTTGCAAATGTAGGTTATCTTAACTTTGCTTCCTCTTCCACGCTGAGAAGGGGATCAGAAAAGTTCTCCACTGCACAAAGTAGTAACAGCCTTTCACGTGACCATGCGAACAGAACAGACCACCATCTGGAGAAACTGAATTCCCCAAGTGTCCCAACTATATCGGTCTCACGTTTCTCCTCTCTTAGAGAAAGAACATAGTGAGAGAGCTATCGACGAGCTTTTGGTAGAAACAAGCCTGGGTTCAAATCCCGGATCTTGAAATCTGATCTTGGGCAAGTTGTTGAACTTTCTCTGCTTCAGCTCCTCGTCTTACCACAGTGGTTGAAATGCTCCGAATTCAGTCTCACTTTTCAGTTTTAGCTCTACCACTTCTAGCTTGTACAAGTTGCTTGATTTGTCTGTTTCATTTTGCTCACCTATAAAATGGGGACAATAATAGCGCCTTCTTCATAAGGTTAAGTGAGTTAACACATATAAAGCTCTTAGAAAAATGTCTGGCACACAGTCTGTGCTCAATAAATGGTATCTGTAACTCCCACTATTACCATCAATGAAATGAATGGTAATATCTCTCTCATTTATTTGATTTCATTTAGAGAAAGTCTACTGAGTACGTAGTACTTAACACAATCAGTTTCCTTCTTGCCATCTGTGTAGAATGTTCTCAGGAAGCATGGTTTAAAGAGAAATGGTGACTCTCACTGGATGAGCCTTTTAAGGTGCCAGAAACATTTCAACATGACCTTCCCGACTCCATGGATTCATTTAACTCAAACACCAAGTGTGGGCGCCAGTGCTAGAAGAGAAGCAGGCCAGGCACAGGAAGAGGGGTTATGGGGGAGACAGAGTATTATTAATGGACATCAGTATGATAGCCCCACCCCCAAAAGAAAGAACAAAAGAAAGAAAAGGCCAACAAACCAAAAAATGCAGAGCGCAGCAGACAAACATGCTTTGACGAGATCATTTCTCAGCAGGTAGGCAATCCCAGGGGACTTAGATAACTCTTACCTCCCAAGAATTCTTGGGCTGGAAATGGACTTTGTGAGTGGGGTGTGCAAGCACCTGAGTCTAGGTAACATATTCCTGATCCATTCTAGATTGTACTTTTAGAAAGTCCCCCAGAGAAGCCTGTGGATTTTTCTCTAATCATTGTCTGCTCATTTGGTCTTCATATCCAGTAGAATTAAGCCAAAATTATCATAGAATACTAATACTCTCCCACTCTCTCTCCTTGATCAGCTCTGTCTCCCCCAACACTTTAGCAAATTCCTACTGTGAACTCACCAACTCTCTTCCATTCAAACAGATACAGAAGGGTCACCACTCAAAGAAGAATATGGTTCGCCCTGGGCCTTTGCTGGCTGCTGTCATTCCTGGTGGGATCGATACCCATGTTTGGCTGGAACATGAAACTGACCTCAGGGTACCCCGGAAATATGACCTATCTTCCTTGCCAATTCCGTTCTGTCATCAAGATGGACTACATGGTCTATTTCAGCTTCTTCACTTGGATTTTCATCCCCCTGGTTGTCATGTGCGCCATCTATATTGACATCTTCTGTGTCATCCGAAACAAGCTCAGTCAGAGCGTTTCTAACTGCAAAGACACGGGTGCATTTTATGGACGGGAGTTCAAGACAGCCAAGTCTCTGTTTCTAGTTCTCTTCCTGTTTGCTTTGTCCTGGCTGCCTTTATGCATCATCAACTGTATCATCTACTTTAATGGCCATGTGCCAACGGTTGTGCTGAAATTGGGCATCTTGCTGTCCCATGCTAACTCCATGATGAACCCTATCGTTTATGCTTATAAAATAAAAAAATTCAAGGAAACCTATGTCTTGATCCTCAAAGCCTGTATGATCTGCCGGCCCTCCGATTCCTTGGACCCAAAAGTTGAACAGATTTCTGAATAGTTATCCATGAATGACAACCGTCTGTCTCATTGACCTTCAGAGTCAACATCAACACCCATTTGAGGGACTATCCATGTGGGCTAAGAGTTTTCCTATCCTTGATTCCTTCCACTGATGAGGAGGGCACTTGGCTGGCTGCTTCTAATTGTACCTCTTCTACTACCCTCTTACTCTCATTCAATTTTTTTTTCTTGTCTTTCTTCTCTAATTCAATTTTCTTGATGCCCGACTGGAGGATAATGTTCTACTGTTCCTCCTCCGACGGAGAAGTCATGGAATCTGATGGATGCCTCGTTGACTTACTAACAAAAGGCACCATTTGGGCTGGATGCATTTGTGATGGTGACTCGGTTCCACTCCATGGTGGAACCAAGCAGAGAACACTGCACTCAGCAGATACCTGGGAGACGGTGGTAACAGAAGGAGTGAACTGAGTTTAAGGGAAGCTTAAACTGCTGCATTCACCTGTACATGTATTTGAGTAAATAAAAGATGAAGCTAACTGTGTGTAGCTCTTTCCTGAGGGTAAGGTTCACCTGGAGCTTGAAAACTCAGCTAGCTACTCTTGGCACTCATCCTGCTTGCTACCTGGAGCCATGTGGCACATTCACCTGGGTGAAATCTGGGCCCCTCACCCCTTCCCCCAGAACAGACTTCTCCCTTTTCCTGGGCTGGTCAGAGCATTTGTCAAATTTGTGAGCCATTCATTGATTGTTAGAGAAATAATGATTCTCTAGAGCTGAGTCCTACTATTTCCTCTGGTGTTTCATTTTAGTAGAAGAAGTTGGGGTGAGGCAAAAAAGACACTGGAGAGTTAATATTGGTTGAGCATATTCTATGCACTAAGCACTTGGAATACATTATCTCTTTAGGTCCTTACGACCTCCATTTTACAGAATAAAAAACTGAGCCACAGAGAGATTAAGTAACTTATCTATGGTCATACAATTAACAAGTAGTAGAGCCAGGATTTAAACCCATCCCTGCCTTGTGGGAGAACCCCAGCTTCTAACCACCTATGCTCAGACATGAAGAGGGACTTGTAACTCCTCCAAAGTCCAAACTCTCAAGTTCACCTCATGTACGATTAGCAGACACATGGATACAAGTTACGATCTGTATACCTGAGGACTGTTGCGTTGTTTGTTTGTTTTTGGCCTTAGTTACTATTGTTGATGTCTCATTAATCAGGACACCGGATAGGGATAGATATCTAGTCATATCATACAACAATGAGTGTGGCTTTGGAGATTCAAGATAGTATGTCTGGTTTGGTCTATTCAAATTTGCAGCTGTGGACTCTCACTCCCAAGACAATAAATATATGAACTTGATGAGAGCAGCAAGGTGGGATTTCAATTAAACCATATCAAAGAGGATAAGTATACTGAAAATGTTTTTTATTAATTCTTAGCCAGCCTGAAAGTTTATCCTATATCCAATCTTAGACTAGAGAATGATAATCATTTTTGTCTTGTTAACATTTCATTTCAGAGAAGGGTCCTTGTTTCTCCTCCTGTCACTCCAAGGAGAATCAGTGCTATCTGGGAAGTCTGAGTTGGTCACCCCACCCATCCACTTCCTGGTGCCACTCACAATCCTATCTTAGAGGCAGAAGACTGGAACCCACTGGTCCTGTGGGGCCCTGGGAGTGGGAGGTGACTTTAGCCCCAACGATCTCCCCTTCAACATCTTGGGGGGTATTTTTCTTCAAAAATTCAACCCACTCCCCAAATTTTTTCTTAATGGTATCCCTTTATTTGATTTGAGGCTTTCCCCCTAAATTAACTTCTGTTTTTAATTCATGCCCCTCCAGGACGAAGCCCTGGGTTTATTCTGGGGCCTCTGGCGACTCTGGCACACTGTTCTGCCAGGAACTGGAGACTTGGGGGAAGTGCTGGTTAGTTCTCAGTCCCACATGATTTCTTCACAGAAGCTTAATTTACTATCTCAAAGCTTGTTGCTGTAGCAACAGGTAGCATCTGCCCTTTTGGGAAAGTGATTTAAAGTGACCATTTCCTTCAAAACAAAACATCAGCCTGTTCTGGATCTTCTGGTGTCCTGGAGAACTGTAGCTCCTGAGTTTCATTTATGGCCCCACTCACTTCCCCTACCGTAATCATCTTGAGACTTAGACATCAAATTGTTTCATCTGTAAACATTTTGGTTTGTATGTCTAAAAGATACTTTTAATTATTAATTGCCTTATTCTTATTACCCATTTACCTCCTTATTTACACATCTAAAGGGCGAAAATTAATACTATCTTTAAGAAGCAGCAACAGAACCAACAAAACCGAGGAATACTCAGAATGCTAATAAACATATCTGGTTATTCTCTGTAACTCTGGGCCTTTTATTTACTTTGGTACGTTACTCATTTCTTAGGCATTGTACCGATATCTATCTGCACACAATCCATTTCTCTTTCTCTTGGTACTTTCTTTGGTTTTATGTTACCATTGCGGAGCAAATAATTTGATTTTAAAAAGGGCAGAGACATTTCTCCAAAGAGAACATACAGATGGCCTACAGAAATATGAAAAGATGCTCAATGTCACTGATCATCAGAGAAATGCAAATTAAAACCACAATGAGATATCACTTCACACTTGTCAGAATGGCTATCATCAACAAATCAAAACACAAATGTTAGTGATGAGGTGGAGAAAAAGGAATCCCCCCACACTGGCGGTGGGGATGTAAATTGGGCAAGCCGCTCTGGAAAACAGTATGGCGGCTCCTCAAAAAATTTTAAATAGAACTACCGTATGACCCAGCAATTCCGCATCTGGATTTTTATTAAAAAAAAAAAAAATTCAAAACACTCATTCGAAAATATATATGCTTCCCTATGTTCACTACAGCATTATTTGCAATAGCCAAGATATGAAAACAACCTAAATGCCCATCTATAGACAATCGGATAAAGAAGTGGTGGTATATATATATATATATTCTATATATTATAATATATAATAATATATTATAATAATATATAACATTTATATTATATATTTATATTATATCGTGTATGTATATATATATACACATATATATATGTATGTATGTATATATATATATATATATATATATATATATATATATATATATATACATACACGATAGAATACTACTTAACCATAAAAAATAATATTGCCATTTGCGACAACATGGATGAACCTAGAGAGTAGTATGCTATGTGAAATAAGTCAGACAAAGATAAATACCATACGATTTCACTTATATGTGGAATATAACCAACAAAATAAATGAACAAAGAAAATAGAAACAAACTCATAGATACAGAGAACATTTTGATGGTTGCCAGTTGGGAGCGGGGTTGGAGGGATGGGCGGAAAAAGTGAAGGAATTAAGAACTACAATATAGTAGTTATAAAAGCAGTCACGGGATATAAAGTACGGCATAGGGAATACGGTCAATAATATTGTAATAACTATGCGTGGTGTCAGATGGGTACTAGACTTATTGGGGTGACTACTTAGTAAGTTATATAAATGTCTAATCACTGTGTTGTACACCTGAAACTAACATGAGATGGTATGTCAACTGTAATTAGAAAAATTTTTTAAATTGAAAAGAAAAGCAGTCTGGAGTCTGCAACCCTGGCACTGACACACAAACACCCACACTTTCGCCTGCTCACATGCTCCGATGCCTGGCACATCTGCAGCTGGTGGCTTCATGCTCCACCCTAACCCCACTCCTAGGTGAGGCTCGGTGTCCATTGGGGGTCAGAGAAGTTAGGACTCTCCTTACTAGTCTTCCTGGCAGCTAAATAAGAATCGGACTTCTGTGACTGGTGGACAGACAGGAGGAGTGACCTCTGGTGACACCAGAACATTGGCAAGCAAGGTACAGTGGCACACACGACTGTGTGCCAGCAACGGCGTGTGTTCATATACTCTGCTGAGTGTGTCAAGGCTTTGTTGTGCTGGGGTGAATTCATCCAGGAGAGGAATCTCCATTCCTGTTTGGGGCTCTGCCAGGAAGCCCAGAATTTTCTCAGCTGCCCCTTAGAAATTTAGGTCCATGAATGACATCCCTTTGATGAGGTTCCCTTGGGCAGTGCACAATCTGGTTACTTATCCGTAGAATTGGTTGTTCTTTTTTCTCCTCATTTCTCCAAATAGGATAAAACTACCATCAGCTCAAAGATACCTGTGTCCCTTAAACAAATCCAGGATTCTTGAGATTCCTGGGTACAACTTGCCATTCCAGTGGAAGGTTCACCTCCTTTCAGTCACGTGGCTCTTCATTCTGCTCTTCTTGACTGTCTTTTCACAGAATTCATGGGGAAGAAACATCACCAACCTCCCAAACTTCCCAGACACCTTGCATTTCCTTCTCTGGAGAGTGAGGGAATGACAGGCAGGGACGCAGAGCTACAGAAGGGTGGGCCTGGCAAAGGAGTTGCTTCCTTTCCGATGCAGACCCAGCAGGCAGCAAGAAAGGAAGCTGCAGGTCGTGCACGAGGTGGATCACTCCAGGTGAGCAGTGACTTAGGAGGCAAATCACCCTGGGGATAGGGGCGCAGCAAGACACGACATAACGACATAACGTTGATTTGCACCTACTACACCTGCCTCTTTTCAACTGCGTGCAGTCTCTCCACCTTAACTATTTATCTTCAATGTGATTTCTTTCAAAAGAATATAGTTCAGGACTCTTGGTTGCAAGCAGCAAAAATGCCCTCTCACTATTTTAATTAAAAGAGAGAATTCATCGTAAAGAGAGAACAGTGTCTCAGAAGCTCAAGGGCAGGGATGCGGCCATCCTTGGAACTGGTCAGGAGTGTCAGCAGGACTGTCTCTGTCTCTGACCTGCGACTCCTGTGTGTGTTTGCTTCCTCTCTCTCTGTATTACCCTTCCATGCTTCATTCATGGAAATATATCCATGCCCAGCTCCTGAGTTTATTTCTCCCTTGTTCAAGAGCCTAGCCAATTTGAGACTTCTGGTCCCAGGCTAGTTTCTGAGGAAGGGGCTCAGCCTAGCTCCATCAGACACCCACTACAGGTCCAACCAAGGGTGGTCTGGAGGGTGGGGGCCACTCTAAAGGAATAGTTGCCAGGAGCTTCTGGAACTGGGTGGAGGCAGGGACAGGACAGGGGAGACAGAGCCCAGAGAAGAGGATCCTGTGCAGAAAGCCAAAAGGTGGTTTCTCCCAAGGGACATAAAACCTGTCTGTGGTTCCTTCCAAGACGTCCGTCGTCATCACCTGCATGCTGATCACGGAGGTGGGGATCATCTCCATAATCAGTCATTTGCCCAAAAGGAAGAGAAGTCAAAGGAACTGAAGGCGTAAATTGCAGTTATGGGGTAGGGGGAGGGTGATTAGGGAAAATGAAAGGGGCCCAGGAACAGCTTTCAAATGAGTAAATGTGACCCTTCTCCTGCTGCCTGAACCCCTGGAGGCCCGTGCGGCCAGCCAGACAGCGGGGGCCTGGGGAGATTCTGCTTCACAGTGACAAAGGCACCATGAGAGGTGACAGACAGAGCACTATAGCCTTCCTTTAGAGCACTAAAGTGGGGTGTGTATAGACCAGGGAGGAAGGAGAACCTGAGACAACCACACCACAGGTCCCATGACTGGGGGGCCACCTGCCTCCCCAGCAGACAAACTCGACTGTAGCATCTTGTTCACCTGGAGGGACCAGAAGCCAAGGCTCCTGTCCAAGGAGCTTGTGGGGACCCTGAGTAAGCAGGTGCATAAAGGTCTCCTTGAGAAGGACCAGGCCTGGAAGAGGACAGGCCTCAGCCCTAGTCTTGAGTCACGGGAGGAATAGCCTTTAAGTTTTGTGCCTTCTGCTCTTGGGCAGTAAAGGCCTATCTAGAAGCCAGAAAACCAGCCAAGCTTCTTCAGTGACCCCCACGCCTCTGGTAGGTTCCTTCCTCGGCTCTAATGTCCTGAGCCCTGTGCCTCACAGCTACCTGATCTTTAGGGGTCCCTGTTCCTAAACAGAGAAGGGGCCGTTCATTCAGAAGGGGCTGTGCTGATCTGTCCATCTTTCCTTTGGGGCAGCATCGGAGAAGCCAAAATCCTCAAGACCACCGTGCGGGGATTCTGCTAGTCTCTCAAGTGGACACAGGGTAGAAAGAACATCAAACACAAGTGCCACTGTTTGGCCAACAGATTTTTTTCTTTTTATGCTCAGAAGCCACAGAAATACCTCGGGCAGTGGAGAGACTGTAGGCATAATGGGTCAATGGATTTCGACCTCCTCTGGGTATGGAAATGTAGAAAAACAACCTATCAGAGAAGGGAAGAGAAGAAAGAAACCTGGAGAAGCCCGTTGATGAAAAACGAAGGCTGCAGCCCAAAGAATCTGCAAGTCAAAGCTAAGGCCACGAGTTCTCATACTTGCCCTGCGATAATCTGGCCCCATGGCTAAAGGAGCCCTAAGAAATCAAAGCAGTGGCTCCCCAGCAGTCCTAGCCTTTTATCCTCTAAGAGCTTGGGGCGCTGTGGAGGAGGGGGGTATAGACAAAGCAACATCTTTCTTTGGTTTGCCCAAAACCACTCCCTTTGGGACACAATAGTCCAAGTTTTTGCAAAAACCACTGTCACTTTTTTAAGGCATGACTTTGGGCAGCTTTTTACTTCTCTAGGCCTGTTTTCTTCTCTATGACTTTGAGGACTCCATTCTCGTACTCCCCAGGAATTTTTATTCATACGTTCAATTCATTCGTTCAATAAACAAGGACCATGCTAGATGTCGGGGATACGAAGATGAGCAAAAGAAATAGCATGTGTCTTCATGGAGTTTATAACGTAGAGTGGGAGGGAGACAAACTATCACATACACACACACAGAGTATAAATTGTCCATTGTATAGTAAGTATTGTGAAGGAGAGACACATGGCAGGTGCCATGAAAGCAGAGGCAATGGAACACAACCCCATTTCCTTTTAGCGAGGGGTAGTGCAACCCTTTCTAGCCATGCTGCTTCCTCACACTCAGGCAATTGAAGCCCGACAGCCTGAATCAAGGTCTCTTCTGCCTTTGCCATTCGTGCGTTCTGAACGAGTCCAGTGTAGTGAGAGGTGATGCAAGCTCCACGCTCCAAGCTTCCTACCAATGAATTTCGAAGGAATGACAGCCAATTTCGGCCCCGGAAGCACACTTCGATGTTTAGTCCTCATCAAGCCCTCGTGAGAGAGCTGGAGACTACTTCAGAAGAAAACACTCAGCAGAGGCGGGCAATGGATCTCAACTTACTTTTTCCTTTCCGTTTCCAACAAAGTAGAGAACCTTCGAAACCTTTCCCATGTGTCCTGACTCCAAAGGAGATGGCTCAAACAGGACAGATGTGACTGAAGACTTCTTTTATTCAGCTCACAACTAAAGTGACAACCCACCCCTATCTTGGGGACTGATTCTGATCTCCCTGGTATCTGAAGAACCCTCTAACCTTGCTAGCAGTCATCGGCAGCTAAGTTAGAATAGTGGCAGCCAGAGGAGCTGTGGAGGCCACCAAGCCAGGCTGCCGGCAGATAACATCTCCAGATCTTACTTCTCACGCACAGAGAAAATGGGGCCGAATCTTGATGAGGGGGGCAGGAGAGCACATGTATTTTATTTGTGAGCCAATAAATTCCTAACCAGTGTTGACCGAACTCCAAAGTATGACTAATTTCTCCCAGGTTATCACTGGAAAAGCATTTCTGGAAAAGTTTCTTTTAAAGTATACTATTCCCATTTCTTCCTAAATCGATATGACATGCTGACTTACCCAAAGAAAAGGCGAGAGGCGAAATTCGTGGTTCTCAGATTCTCTTGGTGAAAAGATGATCCTGGATGAGAAACTGCCGCCGGACCGAATGGGTGCCTCTTTTGATCAATGAGAAACCAAAATGTGAAGCCTTCAGTGAAATATTCATTCCAATCAGGGAGCACAAATCAAGACTGAGGCATCAACGGCGGTGGCTGCGAGTGGGGTTAGACTGTAACGAACGCCCGAATCACCAAGACTCGTCGCTCCCGCCCACGTGTCTGCCTCTCTCCCCGCGTGGTGTCTCTCCTACTATTTCAGGGAGTTCCCAGGGTCTCCCCATCATCGCCTCTGCTGCCCTCATAAGACACTTCTCTCTTGGTCTCTTCTACTAGAGTACTGGCCAGTGTCAGTGCTCAGGATACTCAGGTGGCTCTCTGGGCTGAGCAGGGCTGGGGCGGGGAGGGAGGCTCTCGGCACGGCCCTGCACATGCCCTGCACGTGTAGGTCCAAGTTCTAATGAAGTTTTTCATGAACGCAGTTCCTTCAGCTTCCACCCTAAAGGAGCCCTCTCTCCATAGGTAGGGAACTCAGAGCTAGTCGACAGCTCGATGGGAAGGGGAGGGTGTGGGGACCATTCCATTCCTGCCATCTTCTGTGTTTCCATACAGCCAGTCCCCCTCCATCCCAGAGCCTCAGATCAAGCAACATTAAAAGCGCTGTCTTTTCCTTCAGCCACAAAACAACCCCAACCCGTCCCCTGTGGCCATGAACTAAACTTACTCAAAGGAGCCTCACGCCTACTGGTTCTGCAAATAACGATCTAGGTGGGGCTGGGTTAGGACATCCTATGACACAAAGCATAAGAGCAGATATCCATCTTCCACGGCTACAGACCAAGCCATCTATAGATGCCTCGGAAGATTTACACTTAACTATCTGGCCTACAACTTCCCCTGAGAATCCTACAGGTTTGTTCTGCTTCTACGATCCAGGGTTCAAGCGTCTTTTCTCCCCTTACTTAGCAGAGAACTTTTCAATCTATAGTCAGTTATTTACTCACGCATTTCATTCTCTGGGAAGGCTAGTTGCCCATGTTTTCATAATAAAGAGACAAAAAAAAAAAACCCACAAGATTTTGTAAACATAGGGCTATGCTATTAAAAATGGGAAGCTTCGAGAAAACAGAGGAAACAACAGTTATTCAGACAATTCACGTACAAGTGGATGGCCACAGGACGAGGCTCATTCCTCCTCTCGTAGCTGTTTATAAGGCACTGGCTCTGAACTGGAAAGCTGATGTGGCTTCTAGCTTCAAGGCTGGTAGAAATGTTTGATGTCAGCCCAGAGTTTAGGAAGTGCTAACAGCAAGAGAAGCCTCCCTTGGGGATGCTTCCCACAACCAGCCACAGGAGAAGAGCGGTCATGGTGCTCTGCTGCCCTCTGGGGCTGGCTGCCCTGCTGTGCGGTGACTTGGTCACAAGTCTGTTTCCCTAACCTGTCTTTCTCCCAGACCTGTTTACTCCCACAGTGGGCCCACTCCTTTCTCAAACCTCCATTGTCTTCTCAAAATCCAGCTGTCAGATGCAGCTGCTCTGTCTCAGAAGGAAGGTGCTCTGTGGATCGTGTCACCTGACTTTACCTTTCTGCTTTGTCTGCCACTACACCCGGCTCTGGGCAGCTGGGTGTGGAGGCAAGATGCAAAGAATCTGAAGTCAGGGGACTTGATTTAAATTTTGGTCCCTCACTCGCTACTGGGAGATATTACGTAAATTATTTCATCTCTTTGAACTTTAATTTCCTTATCTTAATTTTTAAAAATATTAGTTAATGAATTTTTATGAGAGATTTGTGGAGGATGCTCCCCATCCCCCACTTGGCTTCCTTCCCTGTGGACCAAGCCCCATTAGGGTGACACTCCTTGATGACGCCCATCGGATTTGGAGTGACGTGTGTGCAGTGTGAGTCTGGGGGAAGGGACTGGGTGTACTTACTCTACCGTTCTTCCTTTTTTAAAACTTTTTGGTACAGCTTTCAAAGAGCATGTGATCTCTTCTGCAACTTCTGGGGACAGCTGAGCACTGGTTTGGTTGCAGGGTGGAGAGGAGGCTTGCCTTGGTGCTGCTCTATCGATCATGGGGTCCACTGATCTGAAGCCCACTTGTCTGTAGCTCCAGTATATGCTCTATTCTCCAGTGCAGACTAAGTTTGTAATAAAGATGGTATTTTGTTCTTTATCAGCTGAATCCTCTTTCTTATTTCTCAGTTGGTTCAGGATTCAAGTGGGGAATGGGAGCATTAGGTATTGGGTCCCCTTAAGATACTCAACAGGTAAATGAAGAACTTCAAAAGTTACAAAAAAGCTTTTATGGGAAAGCCTGCTTCCTTCCATCCCACCTCTCAGTCCCTCAGTTATCAAGTGATTAGGGGTAATCACTAAGACCAGTTAATGTTTTCTTCCAGAGACATACTAAATATATGCAAAGACAGATGTGCACACACACATGCACACACACTCACATGTTCCCTACTGTACATGAATAAAGCAGATGCAGAAATCTGTTTAGCATCTTGTCCTTTTCATTTAACGATATCTCTTGGAGTTTTGTTTCGTTTTGTTTTTCTTAGAACATAAGAGCTGCTTCCTTCTTTTTAATGTCAACATTGTCCTCCATCAGCCAGTGCCTTCTTGGCGGACACTGAGGGTTTCCTCGACTTTTCACTGCTTTCGAGAGTTAAGCATAGGGTTAAATGTGCAAACTCTGGAGCCAGCCTACCTGTCTGGGTCCCAGTGCCACTACTCAGCAGCAGTGTGAATTCGGGCAAGTTATTGAACCTCTTTGTGCCTCCATTTCTGAATCTAAATGAGAATAATAATAACTCTAACCTATGAGCATTTTGTGAGGATTCCATAAAAACATGCCAAGCTCTTAGAATACTGCCAAGAATATAATAAGCCTAAGTTTTAACCAATTTGATGAATGCTGTAATTAGAATTACACAGGTGTTGGGGAGGAAGAAATTTTCCTCTGCCCTTCTAGATTCTTTCAGCTGGCTCAATAATTAAATGGACATGAGACAGATTAACAGGAGAAAATAAAATTTAATTTTATGCACATGGGAATCCCACATACACTAGAGAGTCAGAGACCCCACATACATGAGAGGTTCGGAGACAAAGGGGGAATGAGGCATATATGGCATTCTGAGCTAAGGAATGAGGTTAAGAGGCCTGAGGCTTCAGAGGGGAAGAGGGCAATTCACAGGACAATAAGAAGAACAGATGTTCAGTAATTAGGTGTTTGCCTTGCCATATACATAGGTCTCAAAAAGTTTTTTTTTCTGGTGATAACTCTTATTATGGGCAAGGTCCCCAATTTAAATTCTTTAAGGGAGAAATAAAAGTTTCTTTTGAGCCCACAGGGTCTGATTGCCTCCAGCTCAAAATAATCCACACGCCAAAGTGGCACATCTTGGGGACGCCTGTTCTGAACCCCATTCATAAGTGACTTTCCACATGCTTAAGTAGGATAAATTCTTATTGACAGAATTTAAAATGTTAGCTATTGCCAAGGTACCAACTGACTTTCCCACCAGCACAACGTGTGTATCTCGGCTCCCCGCAATTTTGCTCAGTTTGTTACTAAACTTTGTGAATTTTGCTAATCTTATCGATGGAAAATATTTACCTCATTGTAGTTCTAATCTCTATTTCTCTTAAGATGAAATAATTAGTCGAGTATCTCTTCATATATGTAAAAGTCATTTATATTTGCTTTTCCGTGAATTATCCTTTGTACTTTTTAAAAATTATTGAGTTCTTATTTTTTCTATTGATTCATTGAGGAGCTCTTAATATACTAAGAAAATCAGCCCCCTGTCTATGAGATGCTTTGCAAATATTTCCCAAGCTTGTCTTTTGTTTTTGAATGGTACTTCCTAAGTCAAGTTAATCTTTTCTGGTTTCTGGGCTTTGTGTCTGTCATACATTCTAAGCTGTGCTCCGTGTTGAGATGATTTTAAAAATTCTCTAATATTTACTTGTAGTACTTTCATGATTTTTTTACTGTTTAATTTTTGACACATCTGGAATTTATTTTGATATAAGGAGTAAGAGATCGATCTAATTTTATTTTCATCTACATGGCTACATGTCTCAATACCATTTATTGAATAAACCACTTTCTCCTAAATGATTTGATATACCATCTTCATCATACTCTAAATTTCCTTATGTATTTTGGTCTATTGCTGGTCTTTTTATTCTATCCCATTGATTTGTTTATTCATGCACCATTAACATATTGTTTTAATTAGTCATGCTTAATAAAACAGTACTTTTAGTAACTATTATGGCTAGCCTTCCCATATTGCTTTTATTTGCTTATTTTTATGAATTTTTCTGGATTTGTTTTTTTTTTTTTTTTTGCTTATTATTGACATAAGAACTTTAGAATAATCACTTGCTGAGTAAAAAATAATCTTATTGGTAGTTTTACTGGGGTCATCTGTGGCAGAGGTCCCTACTCCCTGGGCTGTGGACTGGTATAAGTCTGTGGCCTGTTAGGAACCAGGCCACCACAGCAGGAGGTGAGTGGTGGGCAAGTGAGCAAAGCTTCATCTGCATTTGCAGCCACTCCCCAGCACTAGCATCACTGCCTCAGCTCCACCTCAGATCATCAGGCATTAGGTTCTCACCGGAGCACTGGTCCCTGGTGCCAAAAAGGTTGGGGACCACTGGCCTATGGAGTTATCCATTGGGATTTGGGGGTGTGCACAATTAATGTTTAGATTACTCTTTAGTTTCTGCATAATGTTGTTATGCATATATCATGCTATCACAAGGAGATGGACATCACATTTGAATAGTGCTTTACACCACAAGGACCTTGGAATTGTGTAGAACTCTGAGATATACAGAGGGCTTATGTATATATCATTTATTCTCACACTAAGAGGTAAGTTCTGTTTTTCAAGATGAAAGTATTGAAGCTTTAAACGTTTAATGAACTTGCCCAAATGAATATAGCGAGTTAGTGATAGAGGTTGATCAATCCTGAACTTGAGTACCATCGTCTCTGTTAGTTTTTTCTGGCTACAGATGAGCTTCAGAATTTTGGCCCTGATATCTGGATGTGACAAAGACAGACACATGAGGAAGAGGAAGCCAACATTACAGAGGGTTTGCTTTTATTTGTAATTCTTGCTAGATCGTTCATTTGGTTGACTCCTTCCAAGCTGATCAACGATGCCACTGAATGAACATTCTTGGTGCACAGAGTTTGTGCCACACACGTTGGAAGAAGACAAGGGGAGGCAGTCTCGGCCCTCAGTGGTTGACAGGCTGCCGGTCCAAGTGGGAGGGCTGGCAATCTTTTCTTGGGCCAGGAAAATGACTGGCCCTTGGTCTTCGAAACTGCTCACTGACTTATCAGATCACACGCAAACAAGTCCACCTGCAGTTTCACACAGGTTGTCGTCCAAAATTTGGAAAAAGGGAAAGTGATGTATGGAGATGGAGCTGAGATGAGAGGAATTGGATTCAAGCCTTATTGGAAATGTAGGGTGAGTTTGTCACTTTAATTTCAGTGTAGATAATGGAGTCTGGGTTTGCAGAATGGTTTGCAGTCAAGTGACCTCTCTTTTCTTCTGAGGTTTTGAGAGGCATGCTGGCAGAGGTAAGTCCCTCCTCTGCGATGGCTGGAGTCTAAACAGGAAGAAGGAAGAGGAGTGAGCAAGCTCAATTCGAAGGGATGTGTCTCTTTAGAAGCAAGTGCTTCTTCAGAAGCAACTTGAAAGCTTTGGTAAGAGATGACCCAGAGAAATCAGAAAAACCCTTCAAGGAATCGTTACTCCCATGTCCAGAAAGCAATACTACTATTCTAGCAGATAAGGGATAGCATAGAGGGAAATTCCAATGGCAGCAGGCTTCCAGTATTGCAGAAACGGTGTGGTCATCTTACCTTGGCCAGAGGATCTGAGTGGGGATCCAGGGCGTGTGAACTGGACCGACCCGCTACAAGCGCCAGGAAGAAAGGGACAAGGCTCACTAATGGGGTCTGGAGGAATCAGAAGCCTCTCCCTTCAATCTTGGGTGAAGGGGTGGGGTGTGAGGAGCTATTGCAGGTGGAAAAGGTGGAGGGTCAGGAGGGCAGGGAGAGAAAAAGGGATTTGAATCTTTGGTCTGCAGAGAGGGTGGGCTGAGCAAATTTTTATCCCCTCCCTCCTGCCATTCACTCAAGGCTCTGTTCTTAATGGCAGAGAAAGAAGAGCTGTCCCATTTCTTAGAGGCCACTTACATTTTCTGTAGCTCCTTATGATGAAGACAAGGGCCATCAACAGCAGTGCCAGCAGAATCCCAGCAAAAAAGGCTATGACCAAAGGCAGTTCTCTGCTGTTGCGGCAAAGAAAGGGAGCAGATACCCTGCTGTGCTTTTTGAAGGCCTTTCCTAATGACCAGAGTGCAACTTTTCCACCTACGGGTAAACCTCTGAAACAGCTGTCAAGCTGGTTTTTAACTTTCATGCTCACACACTGATTTTCAACTTTTTGCATGAGTGTTCCAGATCCATTTGAGACTTCAATGAAAGCTGTGGGCTCTCTTCCCCCTTAAGAAATTTTCATAGTTCTCAAACTATTCAAAAAAATCAAAGAGGAGGGAAGGCTCCCAAACTCACTTTACAAGACCACCCAATACTAAAATCAGACAAAGGCAGGACAAAAAAAAGAAATTTTAGGCCAATATCTTTGATGAGCATAGATGTAACAATCCTCAACAAAATATTAGCAAACAAAATTGACCAACGGGATCTGGAGCAACCAGAAGCCTCTCCATTTAATCTTGGGTGAAGGGGTGGAGTGTGAGGAGGTGCTGCAGGTGAGTAAGGTGGAGGGTCAGGAGGGTAGGGAGAGAAGAAGGGATTCGAATCCTCTGTTTGCAGAGGGGGTGGGCTGAGCATGTTTTTATTAATTAGATTCAATACATTAAAAAAGATCATACACCATGATCGATTGGGATTTATTCCTGGGATACAAGCCTGGTCCAATAGCTACAAAACCAATTAATAAACAAAATGAAAGATAAAAAGCATATGATCATATCAATAGAGGCAGAAGAATCATTTGACAAAATCTAACATCCATTTATGATAAAAAAAAAAATTCAGGAAAATGAGAATAGAGGGAACACACTTCAACATAATAAAGTCTATATATAACAAACCCATAGCTAACATCTTACTCAATGGTGAAAAGCTGAAAGCTTTTTTTTTAATATCAGGATCAAGTCAAAGAGGTGTACTTTCAGCACTTTTATTCAACATAGTATTAAAAGTCCTAGCCACAGCAATTAGGCAAGAAAAAGAAATAAAAGACATCTGAATTGGAAAGGAAGAAGTAAAACTGTCATTATTTATAGACGACATAATACTATGTGTACAGAACCCTAAAGAATCCATGAAAAACTATTAGAACTAATAAATGAACTCAGTTAAGTAGCAGTATACAAAATTAATATTCGGAAGTCAGTTGCCTTTTATATACTGATAACAAACTATCAGAAAGAAAATTAAGAAAATAATCTCATTTACAATTGCATCAAAAAGAATGAAATACTTAGGAATAACCAAGGAGGCAAAAGACCTGTACTCAGAAAACTATAAGATATTGAGGAAAGAAACTGAAGAAGATGAAAATAAATAGAAAGATACCATGTTCACACAGCTGAAGAATTAACATCGTTAAAATGCCCATACTACCCAAAGCAATCTACAGGTTCAGTGCAATTCCTATCAAAATATCAATGACATTTTTCACAGAACTAGAACAAATAATCTTAAAATTTATATGGAGCAATAAGGCCTCGAATAGCCAAAGCAATCTTCAGAAAGAAGAACAAAATCGGAGGTATCACACTACCTGATATCAAACTATACTACAAAGTTATAGTAATCAAAATAGCATGGTGCAGGCAAAAAACAGACACAATGGAATAGATTAGGGAACCCAGAAATAAACCTATGCCCATACAGTCAATTAATCTATGACAAAGGAGGCAAGAATATACAGTAGGGATAAAGACAGTCTCTTCAATAAATGGTGTTGGAAAAACTGGACAGACACACGCAAAAGAATGAAATAAAATCATCATATATAAGAATAAACTCAAAATGGATTAAAGACTAAAAGTAAGACCCCAAACCATAAAACTGCTAGAAGAAAATACAGGCAGTAAGCTCTTTGACATTTTTCTTAGTAAAAACAATTTTTTTTGGATGGCTCCTTGGGCAAGGAAAATAAAAGGAAATATAAACAAATGGAATTACATCAAGCTAAAGAGTCTTTGCACAGCAAAGGAAACCATCAACAAAACGAAAAGACAACCTCTTGAATGGGAGAAGATACCCACTAACGATACATCTGATAAAGGGTTAGTATCCAAAATGCATAAGGAACTTATACAATTTAACACCAAAAAAAAAAAAGAAAAAAAAATCCCGTTAAAAAATGGACAGAGGATCTAAACAGATATTTCTTCAAAGAGAACATACAGATGGCAAATAGACATATGAAAAGATGCTCAAGGTCATTAATCATCAGAGAATGCAAATTAAAACCACAATGAGATATCACCTCACACCCGTCAGAATGGCTGTCATCAATAAAGCAACAGGCAACTAGTGTTGGTGAGGATGTGGAGAAAAGGAAACCCTTGTGCACTGTTGGTGGGATTAAAAATGGGTGCAGCCACTATGGAAAACAGTATGGTGGTTCCTCAAAAAATTAAAAATAGAACTATTTTATGACCCAGCAATCTCACTTCTTAGTATCCAAAGAAATCCAAAACAAAAAATATTATAATTCAAAGAGATATGCATCCCTATGTTCGTTGCAGCATTATTTGCAATAGCCAAGATATGGAAGCAACCTATTGCCCATCGATAGACAAATGGATAAAGATGTGGTACATTTATTTATACAATGGAATTTTACTCAGCCATAAAAAAGAGTGAGATCTTGCCATTCACATCATGAATGAACCTGGAGAGTAATATGCTAAGTAAAATAAGTCAGATAGAAAAAGACAAATACTATGATTTTTACTTATATGTTGAATCTAAACAAACAAACAAACAAAACATAAATAAACTCATAGGTGAAGAGAACAAACTGATGGTTGCCAGATGAGAGAGGGTTTGGGGGGATGGGTAGAAAAGGTGAAGGAATTAGGAAGTACAAATTGGCAATTACGAAATAGTCCCAGGGATGCAAAGTACAGTATAGCGAATATAGTTAATAATATTATAATAATTATGTATGGTGTCAGATAGTAACTAGACTTTATCGGGGTGATCACTTAGTAAGTTATATAAATGTCTAATCGCTATGTTGTACACCTGAAACTAATATAATATGGTATGTGATTAAAAAAAACACATTCATAGGCTGTCCCACACAGCAAACTTTACCTATAAACTTAGGGGATTCATGGATATTTTGAGACTTAGGGGTCCCCAGGTGAAGAAAAACACTATGAAGATAAAAAAAAAAAACTGAATTAGTTATTCCACTGTTTCTAGTCCCTTCTCCCCAAACTTCCCTCCCCAAGTCCAGAAGGTAAAGCTGTCAACACAAAATCAAATGCCATGTGGTACAAGATAGAATGGGTGGGAGAATGCTCACTTACTTGCCGTAGTTGGAAGGGCAAGGTGTAGGGGTAATTGCTGGGGCTGTTGGGCTTTGTCTGTCTATGAGAGAACATGAAGGGGATTAGTGTATACACCACTCCTTGTGATCTTTCCTGGGGACACGTGAGCTTACGTGTCCCCAGGTGCCCCACCCTATCCAACCCGTGGAGATCACTGACGGGGCTACAACTCTGCAAATGGAGAGGATGTTGTTCCTTAGATCCTTCACATGAAAATTAAAACCATCAGCTATACAAATGAAAGACGAGCCTGGTGTTTCTGTAGCTCCACATGTCCCTTGACAAACAAAAACATCTCCCTCAAAGATTTTAATAGGTCCTCTAGGGAGATAAACTCCCTTGGATTTAAGCAGAGAATCTCAAGGCCAGCAGGTACAGACCCAAAAGTGAATCCCAGAACTAGTATTTCCCAAGGTCCTTGGGAGTCTGACCTTGGAACCTGCTGCCTTTTATCTCGGTTTCTTCATTCGTTTGCTGGGCAGCTATTCACAGTGCCTGGCCAAAGGCGGCCACAGTGAGTTTTCCTTATACCTATACCAGAGATGGGGGGTGGCGGGAAGTGAACGATTCCCATAAACTACCCAGCTGAGCTAATACCGAGCACAGAGACACCTTTATACAAATTTGGAAGGTCAGACAGTTCTCTCTGGTTCCCTTTTTCACTTTTCTTGCCATTAGATTCTGCATCATGGTAAAATCTGATTCTTCCAACTTCAGAAATGTTGTGTCATTGCAGCCTTTCAGCACAGTTTCTAGGTATTCTAGTCCATTTTAACCTGGCAGCGAGACAGGTAATGGTTTCTGTCCTGAACTTACCAATGTTGGGGTCAGGTTTGGATTGATTTCCTCCCATGCTGTCTTCCCCTGAGAATAAAGAAAGTACCTCTTAGAAAGCCCGGAAAGGAGTGGCAGTGGAGGTCTCAATGTAAGAGCAGTAACAGTGAGAGAGAGGCAAGGCATGAGTGGGTGTTCTAGTGGGGTCTGTGGTCCCAGACTTTATGTGGCGTGGTTACCGCAGCTCAGAAGCCAGTCCTCAGCTTTGCAGGTCCAGAAATTTGATCTTATCAGGGCACCAAGAATTGACCGATTGCTCCAGAACTAACTCCCGCCAACAATCTCACAGGAGACGGATGTATAAACTGGGATGGCATAGGGAGCCTGTTGGTGTAACGAGCAGCATTCTATTAGAACATGTAAGGAAGCCCATTAAAACCGTGATTTTGCTTGGTAAGCATTGAATTGAAGTAAGGATGGGAGAAGATGAACGGATGTTTTTAATGAGTGTCGTTTGGTTCTGATGTGTCTGTCTCGCTCTCCACTGGCAGTGTCGAGACAACTTTGACAAACTTGTCGTTGGAGTTCCGTCCTCTAGGTTTCATCAGACATTGCTATTCTGTTCACAGATTGTCTTTTTGAGTATCCCAATATCCTTGTCTCAGCTATGGTTCTATTTGCTCTCTTATACTTTCTGTATTTTCCCTCTTAATAATTAATTTGTACCAAAAAGTATAAAGTACTGAAAAGCAGAAAAGTAAAATCACCCAAACTCCCACTAATATTTTAGTGTATTTCTTTTTAATTGTACTTGCACGAATTTAAAACATTTTTTTCGTTTTTAATTTCTTCCGGTTTTATTGAGATATAATTGACATATCACGTTGTATTAGTTTAAGACGCACAAGTCAATGATTGCAAAATGATTACCACAATGAGTTTAGTAAACATCCATCACCTCAAAGTTACAAGTTTTTTTCTTGTGAAGAGAACATTTAAGATCTACTTTCTTAGCACCTTTCAAATATGTGATATGGTATTAACTATAGTTACCACGCTATATGTTACATCCCCAGGACTCATTCATCTTATAAGTGGAAATTCATACCTTTAACCACCTTCACACATTTCTCCCACTCCCCGACCCAAACCTCTGGCCACCAGCAATCTGTACTCTGTATCTGAGGTCAGTTTTTAAAGATTCTACATATAAATGAGATCATAATGTATTTGTCTCCCATGCATTTTTTAAAAAGCTAGTTGAGATATTTCTTCATATCACTTTTCTACTAAGCTTTTCATCATAAGTACTCTCCCATGCCACTACAATCTCTTTATAGGCATTTTTAGTGGTGATAGGTCTTTCTGCTATACAATGTGCCATCACTTGTTTAACCAGTTCCCTACTTGTTGATAAACATCGTTTCCATTTTTTCTTTAAATAAAATAAACTAATAAATAAAAATAAAATAAATAAAACAATTTTAGGAGGCCACGATTTTACTTCATATTTAGGTAAACCTATGATGAGAATTTTTGGCTCTGCTGTTTTTGTCATATTTTAGGATAATTTATTAAGTAGACAAATGCCATCAATTATTTGTGTTTAATTGTTCAGCTTTCAAAAGTGAATCAAAAGTTTTTCAAAGGTTTGGGAGCAAGGCCTCATTCCACGTACCAGTGGCAACAGCAACACTGTCGAGTGCCTTGCAATCCACCAGAACTTTTTAGATCATGCAATGCAGGGTAATGAGAAAGGCGCCAACAGGAAAGTTTAATGAGAATCCTGAGCCAGGAGAGACTAGGAAGCGTACCATCCATAGCAGAATCAGCAGTGGTAACAATTTTTCTAGCACTTTTTGCTCCTTTTCTAATTTAAAAGTCAACGATGCTTTTTGTAAAGCACCATAAAGCATTTGTGTAGCCTTTTAAAAATACTGAAATATGTGTTTGTACTAAACAGAGTATGAACTTATCCTGTGAACTTACACTAGACCTTACCATGGAGGAGGTGAAG
This sequence comes from Pteropus medius, assembly GCF_902729225.1. Classification (NCBI taxonomy): domain Eukaryota; kingdom Metazoa; phylum Chordata; class Mammalia; order Chiroptera; family Pteropodidae; genus Pteropus; species Pteropus medius. The sequence goes on along the minus strand of NW_024350924.1, from coordinate 3,861,629 downwards.
GTGATCATAGGTTTCTGTAAAATCTTAACCTTCACATCGGTGGCTCTGGATTTACAACTGTCCCAAAGAAATGTTACCATAGCCACCTTGAAAAAAAGTTGGGTCACTCCACCCGGAAAGACAAAACCATCAAACAATACCACAGTGAAATAGCTACTTATAAATCCAGGCCGAGAAAAGCAGGAAACCTATTGCCCTTAAAAACAAAATACACATTTGACAGAAGCATAAATTAAAATAGAAACAGTGCAATGTATATATTTTTTTTTCACATTTTGTCTGGCACCGGAGAATCTTCCTAATTGCCATTAAGTCCACCAAATAAATGTAGACAAACACGAACTTTCCCCCACCAAATAAAGTTATATAGAAAAAAAATGATAGAAACCATTAACAATTAGATTATTATTATTATTATTTTTCCTTTTGGTTATTTTGTCCAGTTAAAAGCATGGAGTAAATGCATTTACCTTTTAAGAGACGGTCTGGTCACAAGATGCCCTGGTCTGAGGCCGAACCGTTCACTCGCTTCCGCTCTACTCCTACTTTTCAGAAATGACGAAACAATTACTGCCACTGTCACTATCAAGCCATGTGTCGCAAATCTTAACTAAACTTGAGGGCAGACTTCCTCTTTGAGGCCAACACTCTGTATTTTTAATCCCATGAGCAGTGAGCTTCTTTTATATCTTTGGACACATGAACACAGAGCATAGAGGGATAAGACAAGCTTATTTCTAGTTAAGTACATGTTGAATGTTTAACCACCGTGCCAGATATTGTGGGAGTGACAGCAGTATGACATTATCATTGTCACGAAACATCTTAGTGTGTCATTTATTCTAACCACGGAGATGAGGTTGATAAAGAGAACCGAAGAGTATTGTTAAGTATCAGCTGTGTAGACTTTGAGTGTGTTGAGCATGGAGAGCTCTTCAGAGAGAAGGCGAATCATTTATAACTATTTATTCAGAAAACAATTTTAATAAATATACTTATTAAGTGCTATGGACCATACAGCGGGCTAGGTGATGTGGATGATTCAGTGAGCAAGGCAGAAAAGTTTCCCCTGGAGCCGACCATCCAGTCGAGACGAGACATGATAAACAAGTGAACCACAGATTAAATACAGGTCCTGTTATGGGCCACAAAGGAAAGAAGCAGAATGACGTGCTAGAGAGTAAATGGTGGGAAAAGGTCTTTAGATCAAATGGCTGACCAGGGAAGGCCCGTCCACGGAGCGGACTTGTACACTGAGAACCACAGGATGGGACAGAACTGACCAGGCAGAGAGCTCCAGGGAAAGGGTTTCAGCCAGAGGGCAGAGCGACTCCTAGGCCCTGAAGAAGGGAAGAGTCAGCAGAGCTGGCACCGACATAGACCTGAGCCTGGGGCCTGGACATGGATGGGGTTTGGATGGAGGAGAGGGACCAGGTGGGGAGAGCCCAGGCCCTGGACTGGTTGCTGGGATTTAAGTGATGTATTTCTGAGATTCCAGCATAGTTCAAGAGTGAGGCGAGCAGAAAATAGTTATGTAGATGGATTTTAGCCAGATCGTGAAGGTCTTTAAATTCAAGCCAAAAATGTATTTTAAGTGTTAAGAAAGAACCACTAGAATTTTTTGAATTGGGATATAAGAATCATGGATATAAGGAAGGTTATACCGCATCATATAAACTGTAGATAGACAGAGAGAGAGACAAGAAAATAAGCTAGGAGTGTAGGGCTATATATTAGGTATTTAATAAGGACATGAGCAGCGGGAACGGGGAGGAACCCACAGGAAACCTGTCATAAGATTGGACGTTGTAAGACTTGGAACATGGATATAGGGAATGAAATAGCAGTTTGAGTCAATGATAACATCAAAATTTTGAATCTCAGCGACTGAGGGAATTCATTTTTTCATTCACTCCAAAATCATTTATTGAACATTTACTATGTGCCATGTACGAGTCTAAGTTCTGAGGATGTAATGGTGAGCAAAAAAAGGCCTTTTCTTTCTTCCATAGAACTTTCAGACTAGTAAAGTATGCTGTTACCACATAAATGGTAAATGGCAGCAATTACATGAATTGCGAAGGAGCAGGAACCTCTCCCCGACCCCCCAAACACATCGTGGGGAGGGAACCAGGAAAAGCTTCCTGGAGGAAGACAAGCCAAATCTGAAGTGTGAGTTGGAGTTCCACCAGACCAAGAATGAAGGAACGATCAAAGGAAAGAGAACATTAAAATTCAAAAGCCCTGTGCCAGAAAGGAGGGTAGGAAGTCCAAACAAACGAAACGAAAAGGCTAGCGTGGCCACAGCCGAAAGAGCAAGGGAGTGTGTGAGGGCGATGCTGGGGTGTTGGGGGAGATGGAGCGTGGCGAAGGATGAAGTTGAAGAGGCAGGAAGGGGCCGGTTCCCTCAGAGCTTTCGTCTGTTATAAGAGAAGTGGGTATGTCTGTATTAAAGGTATTTAAGCAAGGGTGGCAGGATCAGACTTGCATTCTGAAAGAGAATGCAAACTGGGGGGGAGAGAACAGATTGGAAGGCAGCCAGAACAGATACGAAAAGACTGGTTGAGGAGAGTAATGCAGCGATCCGGTTGAGAGGCTAATTACTAGTAACATGAGGCCAGGGAGGCAGCAGTAGAGATGAAGAGATAGATGTAAATGCATCTGAGAGACACTTAGGAGAGTAGTAGCAAAAACGAGGGAGGATAAAAAGTCAAAAACTGTTATCGAAGATATCACCAAAGGGGAGAAGGAGGAAGAAGAGCCTGAGAAGGAAACGGCAGCAGCTCAAGGTTTAGAATGAAGATGAATGAATTAGACATTTACTGAGCACCTACTATGACCCAAACACACCGCTATGCTCTGTAATACATATATATGATGAAATATTATAGATGCTATGCTGGGAGTGGAAACTGAAACGGAAAGGGCTCAGGTTACACAATAAGGAGGGAGAGTGGGTGTCAAGAAAAGTGACATAAAGGAGATGATGTTTGAGTTGCCTTGAAAGATGAATCACATTTTCTAGGCAAATAGAGGAAAGAAGCGTATTCTAGGCAGAGGAACAGCATGAGCAAAGGCATGATTTGTCATGTTTAGGGAAATGTAAATATTTCACCATTGCTGGTGTTTTGAGGGTGGGGTGGGAACAGGAAATGGAAGAGGAAGAAGAGGCTGGAGAGAAGAGCAAGACCAGATGATGGAGGTCCCTAAACAAACTCGACCTTAGGAGCAATGGAGAGACTGTTGAAGAAGAGTAGCACGATTACATGTGGGTTTAGGCAACAGAGTAGAGGGGCGACCGGTGAAGGGCCAGGCAGTGGGCAGAGGGTCCTTTAGTATTTAGAGCTCCAGAGAAGAAACAAAGATGATGTGATCAGAGGCAGTGGCCATGGGAAGAGGTAGGGCAGATGAGTTATTTATTAGTTGTGAGAGGAAGGTGAGAGAGACAGAAGACTTGAGATAACTCCCAGTTTCTGCATTGTACTGTTGACAAACAGTGGCAATATGTAAGAAGGGGGTGTAGGACTGGGCATAAATAATGAATTTACTTTTGGACACATGGAGTTTAGGGTGCTTATGGAACATTCAGGTAGAGATGTCGAGAGGGTAGCCAGACGCACAGGGCTGGGGCTCAGGGAAGAGATCTAAGTTTGTGCTGTAAAAACTATTTGTCTCTCCTTTGGTCCCAGAGCTTCGCTTGTGGTTGGGTAGTGACAAGTTCTGGCCTATGGATTATGAATGAAAGAGATGTAGGTCCCTTTTAGTTAAAGCATTTGACTGTTGAAGCAAGACCTCCTCTGACTCCTTCCCCGCAGGGTGATGATAACAGAGGTTTTGTGACGAGGTGAGGTTGAAAGCTCTAAAGCTGGATGACTGAGTCATCATATGGAGTACAGCTTCTCTGAAGGGTCACCTGAACCTGCCGCGGATTCTCTATGAGCAAGAAACAAATTCATCCATGTTACATTACTGAGATTTTGGGATAGTTTCATATCTCACTTAACCTAACCTATCTTGCCTAATATGATTTAAGATATAGATTAGGAAGTCATCAGCATATACGTGATAGTAGAAGCCATGGGAATGGATAAGATCATGCAAGTACAATTTGTAGAATGAGAATAAAAATCCCTAGGATAGAACTCTGGGGAACACCAATATTTTAGAGGGAGGCAGAAATAGTGGAGTCAGCTAAGGACACTGAGAGGAAACAGTTATAGCAGTAATAGCAAACATATGCTGTTGGAAGACAGGGAGGAACGGAAGGAAGGAGAAGCTGTGGCCAACAGTGCCAGATGTTGCTGAGAGAGATGAAGTAAGATGACAATTGGAAACGAGTTTATTGGGGGAAATGAAGAGATCATAATCTCTGCTAAAGGAGATACCTTGGGTGTGGCAGTGGTGGGGTCTAAGACTTCAGTGGGTTAAAGAGCGAATGGAAAATCCCCAGACATACAGCAGATCAGGTCTTTGAATAAATTATCTTGTTAAAGAACACCAACTGCTGGATAAAACATTTCAAACACCGTAATTTAAAAATGCGTGGCTGAACTAGATGTTGGAAATCCTAAAAGGTCAGAAAGGAATTGCTGAGTGAGACCTGGAGCTGGTGTTTGCTCTGGAAATAGCCACCAATTTTGGGTGACCTAGAGCTTGGGTCTAAATAAAGGCTCTGTGTATGAGGTCAGGAAACCAAGTGCAAAGCCTGCACTAAGATGGGAATTTGTACCGGACCTTCTGAAAGGGGACCCACGATGGGTGAACTAGGAAAAAAGCTATGCCACACATGGGAATGGTAGGGATACTTGCTATGTCACTTTTGTATTGCAGCATGACAAATAAGGACCGCATTTATCATCTCGGTTTCTGTGTGTTAGAGGTGGGGCACAGCTTAGCAGGGTTCTCTGCGTCAGGGTCTCACCAGGCTGCATGCAGTTCAGGTCATTGGTTGGGGCCTTGGTTTCATCAGATCCTCTTGCAAACTCCCTATTTGCTGGACGAATTCATTTCCTTTCAGCTGTCTATGACTGAGGGCCCCAGCTTCTTATTCGCTTTCAGCTGGAGTCTGTCCTCAGGTCCTAGAAGTCACCTTTATTTTTCTCCTCCTTATAGCCGGGCTTTTGAACAAAATACTCCCAAGAGCAGCAATGTCCTTGCTGTTGCTGAGTTGAAGGGACACATAGTCCCTTGTCTTACTTGACCTCTTAGCAAGTTTCCAAAGCACTTTCCTCCTTTGCCTGCTTGATCTCCATCTGACCTGAGGAAGCCTTCCTTTCTCACTCTATACTATTTTCCTAGGTTATTTCATCCATTCCCAGGACTTACTATCTATGTGCTACTGATGCCTTAGTTTATGCTTCTAGCCATAACTTTACCAGAGCTTAAGCTCATTTCCTACATGTCACCATATGGCTATCTAATTTACTCATATTCAATATATTCCATTCATATTCAGCAATATTCATATTTAATATGATATTTGATACTCAGTCAATAAAACTGAATGCAGTACCTTCTCCCTTGACACTTGCTCCTTCTCATCCGTTCTGTCAATGAACAGTACGACCACAGCCGGAAACCTAAGAGACAATTTGCACACTTCTCTCAAACTCACACTCCACTCTCCTCCTGATACGCAAGCCTTGTCAATTCAAACTATAAAATCCATGTCAAATCTACTTTTTCCCTCATTATCACCATTCTCTCTCAAGCCACCTAGACAATTGATGGCTTCCTAACTGCTCTTGCCATCCACTCTGTCCTCCATTGTCCTCCAAGGGTCAGAGTTGTAAAAAGAAAACACAACGAAACTTAAGGACGAATATGCAGCGGAGACCGTATGCGGCTTGCAAAGTCTAAAAACTATTACTATCTGGCCCTTAAGAAAAAGAGTTTGCTGACCGGTATTTTAATACTTTACTCATACTTTCCTCGACTTAAAATTTTACTGGCTTCCCATTCTTTTAAAAAACATAAGTCTTTACCATGGCCACAAAGGCCATAAACCTGCAGAATCTGGACAAGCTATGTCTCCAGCATCATCCCTGGCACTCTACCCTTCCCTTTCTATGCTCCAGTGCTGTTTTTCAAGGTGCCAGGCTCTCTCTTATCTCGGGGTCTTTGTATAAGAGGTTTTACTCTCTCTTTATCCTTCAGATATCAATTTAAGTATGATTTATTCCAGAAGAACTTTCACGATCTCCTGTACTAGATTAAATTCACTTATTATATGGGCCCCTATCACCCCATAGTTGGAATATTAGGAACACATATTGTTCAGTGTCTACATTGCTAGACTGTGAGCTCTGTGGACAGACACTATATTGTCTTACTTGCTATATCACTTGATATAGAAACAAGTGTCAAGGGAGTTTTGAACAGCACCTGACTCACTGTAATTTTTATAAATGATTGCTGAATGAGCTGTTTCCCCATTGAAAAACTTCATTCTTTCAAAGTCCATCCTTATCTTTCTTGCTTTAATGGAAGTTTCCCTTCTGTTGAAGGCTAATTCCTCAACTTGTCATCTGAATATCATACTCCAGCTTAAGGATTTTACATCTATCATCCCTCTGTTACCTTTTTCATCCTCTTCCTTTTACTGGCTCTTTCTTCACAGGTATTATTTGTTCAAGCCTCTCATCCTAAATCATTCCCTTGAGCCCACCTTTGGCTCCCTCTAGTTACTATCCCGTATCTACTGGAATGAGTGGCATTCGGGAAATGATTCTTCATTGGTCTATTTCCTCACTGCCTTTCAATCCTTGAACACCACTAAAATCTATCATCTGTCACTGCCATTCAACCATAACCACTCTAAGGGCCACCAAAGACCTTCGAGCTATTAACTCTAATGGGCGCTTTCTGTTCTTTCAATCTCCCCGAAAAATTTGCTCTTTCCACATTAAACTCCACTCTCTTGACTTCGTGACAATCCTCTCTCCTGGTTTTACTTCAATGCTGGCCGTTCTCTCTTTTGCAGAATCCTCTTTTTCTGCCATTTCTCCAACACTAATGTTCTTTCATGGCTCTATACTTAGCCCCATTCTTTTTCTTGAAACACAGTTCCTCCTATATTCTAAATCACAGTGAATAGTCTTTTTCTTCTCTCAAGCAGGAAACCCATGACTCAACTTAATTCATCCCTTCTTACATATTCTCCCCACTCATCCTACTAATGTTGCCTTTAGTATGTCTCAATTCTTTCCTTTCCATCCACACTGCCAAGGAAGGCCTTTAGTTAAGATCTTCAATGTCCTTTAGCTAGAATGAGCCAACATCTTCTCCAAACTATCTTCTATTGTTGCTAGTGATTTTTCTGAAACAAGAATCTAACCATTCCTCTGTTTAAGACCTTTTCATTGGCTTCTCTGTCCTCAGAACAAGATCTAACTTCTAAGCATAGCATTTAGGGACCAAATATAACTCCTATTTATATTTTACTCTTGAACTTCTTGAGTTTAAAAAGTTACTCTCCTACACCAACTTCTCTACAATCACCAATGCTGCTCCATCTGCCCGGGACTCTAATTCCCACTCTTAGCTAACTTCCTCTCTCAAACGCCCACCTCTTTTTCTAAACTGTCACCTTTCTGCTATCTCCATTAATTAGGTGCCTTCATTGACTTCCTGGGACTAGGATTTTTGCTTTAAGTATTACTCATTCAGGTTAACATTTGATGGGAGAGTGGTGGTTTGTAACGTCAATTCGATTAGGCTGAACTGTACTGTACAAAATTTGCTTCTCGGATGTTCTAGTGAGCCACAAGAGATTCTTAGATTTCAACTGCCACTCTATTGCAAGATGGTAGAATAAATTACAAATTTTAGAGGACAGATGTGAAGCAGCAAACACTCTGTAGTTCATACACGTTGCTGTGATGTTAGTCCCCTAGTTTTAGCTGGATGTGCAAACTCTCAACCTTTTTCTGGATCAGCCTTCAGCTTTTCTAACCTTTGGACTAGGTGTGTGTGATAAAGGGCCTGGGGTTTTGTAGGACAATCAAGGTCTGAGGTAATAAAAACTGACAAGGATTTCAGTTTGTGATTGTGATTTCTACTCATTCCTACCCCCTCCCACTTTACATCCATTTCCTCTTCTTAACTGCCTGTTCCGTGGCCTACATCAGAAACAAAAATAGCCTTACAGAGACTGCTTAGTCAGTTCCCACGACAATGTAAAGTCAAACCCCTTACACATGAACACATATCCCAGGAGTTGCTTCTCTGACTGACTGCTGATGGTTATGACAAGCAAAACGATGAGGCTGCTGAGACTACCAAGATGGTTTGTCATTCTCCTCTCAAAGCTCACCTTGTGCTAACGTCTATTCTATTACACATTCTTATTGCCTTTCTAGTGGATTCTTAACTCTTTGAGGTAGGGATTTTTATCTCTGTATGATCAGTGAAGGGTGGTGCTTAGCACAAACTAGGTGTTTACAATTGTTAAATGAATAATTTGGAACCTCTGTTGAACCATCAGAATCTCTTTTAAGTAACAATAAAGATGTCAATCTAACTTATTGGTGGATAATGAAGTCAAATTTACATAAATTAAAATCCTAGGAAATCAGTGAAAATAGCAATTACCCACATGATACATATTTTCAAATATTTCCTATAATGTAAGTTGTCCATTTGTATATAAGTAAATCCTTATACAAGTATGGGAGAATGAGACAAACCTACAGAAGGGCATAATTTGCTGATTTATCTGCCAGATTATTAAGAGTGATTTTATGAGTCCATAATATTTTCTACAGATATGATAATAGTAAATGATCTGATATACAATATTTCTTTTAGTTATTTTAAGAATACTGAAAAGCTTTAAATTTCCCATGACCTATTAGCCAGAAATAGCTTACCACTAATAACCTTATAAACAAGATTATCAGTTCAATGGCATCTTTAATTTTTATCCATGTGGCAAAGATTGAAATAATATTTCAGAAAATTATGCAATCTGAAAAACCTTGTTTCGTCAGTCTATTGCAAGATGGTAGAATAAATTACAAATTTAAACTGTAACTTGGTAGTCTCTAGTCAGGCACTAAATTCTATTAAAAGCAAACTGCTGAATCAAAAGTGATCACGGACCAACTTAAAATGCAGAGCAAGAAGGACAAGAAGCATCTCACTGACCAACAGATTGTTTTAATTCTCTTTCTATATGAAACCAAGCTTTTCATTTTCAGGTAAGATGAAATGAAACTTCAGTAGACCGCAGTACAGAAAGATTCTGTCCCATAGGCTAGCTTCCATTTAGTCAGTCAACTGTTTCTAGCTGTCTCGATCAGGATAGACGCATTTACAGAACTGGCTGTGCTTGGGCCTTCTTTGCAAGCAGCTTTAGATCTGCAATGCACTTGGCAATTGTCTCCTTTTCCTGTGATAAGGAGAGAAATCTGGTTAGATCTTTCCAAATCACAGAAGGGTATAAATACCACAATTCTAAAAGATACCTTCGACATGACCTTGACGGCCCTACACAATCTCAAAATGGATTGCTGGCTTAACATAATAGATTACTAGGAATTATTTAATAATTTAACAAGGGGAGATACAATTTGGTTTAAGCAAATCCAGGGAATTAGTTAAAATCCTCTGGCTCATAGCTTTTATAAGTGAAACCTATATAGAGTTTGAAGCCAGATACTCCTGTAACCACGTGCCATTGACGTTAGCTTGTACAGCTAATAGCTGCTTGAAAAAGACCAACCTAACGAACATTAGTAATACAAAAATGTTAAGAATGAAAACAATTGTAATCCCTTTTCTGTACTTTTTTTGTATTTATTGAGTTTCTTATATATATTATTTTTATTTAAAAGGGTATTAAAAATATTAAATATTTTAAAAATTAAATATACTATATATCTGGGAAAGAAGAAATCGTGGCATAAATTAGTAAATGAAAAACATCGAAAAAGAAAATCAACTTTAGATAAACAATATAAAACATTTCTTTTCTGTTCAAGACCAATAAATCGGGTGGCTGGAAAGAGAAATGGAATGAAAATCATGGAATTATTAAACGGAAGGAACTCAGATACAGCCTTGTCCAGTCTGTTTTACAGAAAAATTAAATATGTTGGTTAATGTTTCTCCCAAATGATGGAACTTGAACACAAGTCTGCCACAACCAGTGTTCTGAACAATCTTTCCCACTGTTTTGACATATGTGGTCAGAGACCCTTAAACTTTCAGGATGGAGAAAAGTACCACGGCAGTGGTGCAGCATTTTCAAGGTTGCCCTCATCCAGAAAAATGAACCAGGGGCACCCCACTGACTCTAGGCTAAAGACTCCTTGCCAGCTATTCCTATCCTAACAGAGCCATCAGCAGATGCTTGTCAGAGATAGCAATACAACTCCAGAAGCGTCAAACATCATGTACCTGCTGTGCAGAGATGCTCTGTACCACGTGCTTCTCCACCCAGTTTATCATGTGTTCTTGCTCCTTTCGACGCATCATATTCTGCACAGAGATATGGTAGTCCAGGCGACTCTTTACCTCCTTGTACACTCTATGCAGCCGTTCCCGGTAAGTAACCTCCAAGGCCATAGCAATGTTATTCTGAAGCAAAGTTAAGAATGATGAAAACTATTTGCATAGTTGAAAGAGCATTTCCATTCTGAGGATTCTGCCAATTAGAATACCCAATCACTTTCTTGCATTTTATGGAAAATTCTTTATTTTAATATGAAGATAACACAGACACATGGTAAAAAAACCTAACAGCATATGGTAAAAATATATACAGTAGTAAGTCTCCATTGCCAACCCTCCCATAGGCCACCAACTTCCTACTTCTTGGATCCCACCCAGAAATATTTAATAAACAAAATATAGGTATATGCACACACACACACATCACTTTTACTAATCATGACATGTAGACCCACCTCAATTTTAAAAAGTTACATTGGATTCTACAATATTGGTGTCCCGTAATTCATAATTTATTTAAGCTCTGTTAATAGATTAGGTTGCTTCCAATTTTTTCTACTATACATAATACTTCATATATTTTATACAACTTTGCACTTACTTGTGAATACTTGCTGGATCAAATAACAGCTAACATCTGTTGAGTACTACTATGTTCTAAACACTGTGTGTCAATTCAATTAAGTCTTACAATCACACTATGGGATAGTTACTATTGTTACATCATCTTACAGTGAAAAAACTGAGGCAGAAGCTAAGGAACTTGACCAAGGTTACAGAGCTAACCTTGTGAAGCCAAGATCTGAATATAAGGAGTTTAGGCTACAAAGCCTGTGCTATTAAAAATCCATTTTAAACTGTGATTAACATTGTCGATGGCCACAGAAGAGTTGTACCACTTCATTCTCTTACTAGCAACACGAATGTCTATTACTCCAAACCCTGACCAAGTTTATAAAACCTTTTACTCTCCACTATTCTGATAAGCAGGATATCAATTTTAATTGCCATTACCTGAGAAAATTTACATATTTAGAAGGTATTTACATTTACTTATTTTTTTATGAACTGTCCATGTCCTATGTCCTGGGGTGTTGGTCTCTCTTAAGGTAACTATCCTTTTGTGTCACATGGAATGCATGTATTAACTTTGTTTCTGGTATTTGTTTCTGGTCACCAAGAACCTCCATGCTGCTAAAGCCTATGGCAAATTCTCAAGCCCTTTATAATTTGTAGGGTGACTACAAATTGAAATAGCCCTTATTTTCACCTGTTTTCTTCCTCGTGTTCCAGTCTTATGGCTTTAAGTGCCACCTGTAAGCTCCTGATTCCCAAGTGCCCAGTTGGGAGTTCTCCCCATCATATAATCAATGGTCTACCTAACAACTCTACTTTGCTTACTCATAAGCATTTCAAACCAATGCATACATGACCAAGGCTATTAGCAACAAGGCAATCAAAGTGACTCTTCAAAACCTAAGTGAGATATCACTCCTCTGCTTAAAAGCTTCAATAACTTTCTTTCCCATTCAGAGTTCTCAGACGTCTCTAAGACTACATAATACAGCCCTGACCGCGCTCTACCTTGCTTCCTCTTCTTCTCCCTCTTACCCTTTCCACTTGAACTACATTGGCCTCCTGACCTTTCCTTAACCATACCAAGCAAGCTTCCAGATTTAGAGCCCTTGCAATTGTTCTTCCCTCTGCCTAGAATATTATTTCCCCAGAAATCCACACAGTTGTCTGTTCAAATATCACATTAGAGGCCCTTTCTAGGGTGCCCCCCCAAAAAACAGTAACTCCCATCTTCTAAAATCTCCTTCCCTTTGATAGTAACTTATTGATCTATATAGCCCTTAGTATCAGCTGACAAATCTGCTCCATTTTTTTCCTGTCCTTCTCTCAGTCCTTGGCTAGAAAGTAGACTCCATGAAGGCAGACTTTGTTTTGTTCTCTGTATTCCCAGGACCCTGCATTGACCTGTGTTTCCCTACAGGAAGAACACAATAAATATCCATTAAATAAATATTCCATTAATAAATAAAAATTTTAATGACTATCATTTGATTCTTTTGAAAAAGTTACATCTTCAAAAGCCAGACTTTGTGTGTGTACATATTATGTATAAGACAGAAAGCATTCTCTGGTTATAACTTAAATAAGCATGGAAAGAAGTTTTAAAATTTTCTAAGGTTTTCAAACATTCACGTGCTTAAAAATCTTTAGAGATCTTGTTTCAAAAAAATATAGATTCTTGGATAGTTCCTAGCAGAGGTTCTGATTCCAGTCCTGCAATGGGTCCAAAAACCTGCACCAGATGACTGATACGCATGTGATCCTGAGACCACACTAAGAAACACTGGCCTAGAACCCTAATGTTTCAGATACTTACTTTACCTTAGCATTTCATGTTTCATTTCAAAGGTGCTTCTATAAAATAAAATTGCAACAAAAGGACATTTCACTGTAAATATCAGGCATAAAGTACTGGGCTCAAAGTAAATAAAAACAAAATACTTGAACATGTTCCTAAAGTTGTTTTAGAAACTAAATATATTAGAATCTAATTATGCTCTGACCATGGTAAAAAACCCTACTACTAACTGAATCTGCTTTGTGAATTTGGAATGCAAGGTATCATATTTTCTTGTATAAGCATGTATGAAATAAAAAGCATGTATTTTGCCCATGACCTTAGACAGTAAATGTCATTTGTTAACCAGCTATAACTTAAGTACTATTTTCTGTTGTATGGATTGAAAATGTGTTCTTTTATAACTTTATTCTTTCTAATTTTAGAGTAATGATTCTAATTATTTACTTACTTGATACGTCTTAAATGTCTAAGTAGCTGTAATTGCCAGCCTACACTCATATCTTCTCTCTTCTAAATAAAATAAACTCAACCTATTCAACCACTCCTTATATAAGAGAGTCTAAATTTTTTTTTAAATGCACACAAGTAGGTAATTTCATTTTCCTTAGAAAGTTCTGAAACCTACCCTCTGGACATCAAAAAGGTAATGACGTTTTTGAACCAGTGCCTGCTGTGACTTCTCCGTATCAATTGCATCCTGGATGTATTTGATGGAAGCCTGCTTCGCTTCTTCTAGTTGGGCAATTTTTTGCTGCAATTATGACATTTATATAACAAAGATCAGTGAAAGCACCAAGGGTAATAAAAACAGATTCATTTTATTCTTCATCAAAGTTTTACCCTTCATTCATAAAAACACCCACGAAGAAACAAACATATAGAGAGAAATGCACAAATCCTTAAAAAGAATTGCCCATAATAGCTACACAATATTTTGTTGAATGAACAAAACTATGGAAAAGCTGAAGAAAGTTTGGTAGATTTAAAAAAATTTATCTCAACTTCTGATCTCAAATTAGTAACTAATATTAACACCTATAATTGTATTTACTAATTCCTAATTTAATTGAATATATGTGTGAGTATACATACATTCACATCAAAAACATCACTTAATGACCTTGATGCTTTCACTACAGCCTAAAATGGGAAATAAGGTTTACAGTTCTTACCTCATTGAGTTTATCAGCAAATTCCCCAATAGAGGCACCATATTTTTTAATTACATAGACAAGCAACCCTATTGTTGATATGGCAGAGATGGTCTCTGGGGTAACCACATATATTTCTTTGGACAGAAAATATAAGATAAGCCCAGTTCCAAGCACATAGGGTCCTAAAAGAAGAAAAAGTTATTTTATGATGAACATGCTAGGTCTAAAAAGGGAAGAGAGAAATATACTTCTGCATTTAATTAGTTGATAGCAAAGTAAAGTAATGATTTAAAATAATTAGATTCAAAGACAGAACACTGGATTGAGAAGCAGTATGACAGAGTTGAAAGAACAAGAATCTGGACTCAAGGAAACCTGACTCTGCAACTTATAAGGAACATCAACATAAATAAGCTCTCTGAGCTTAGTTTCCTCCTCTGTAAAATGGGAACAGAATCTTCTTCACAGAGTTGATAAAACTGAGAAATAATGTATGTAAAGTGCTTGGCACAACTGCTCAACAAACAGCAACTACTCTACAAAGATGTCAGGTAACTTTCACAAGTAATTTGTGTAGCAAAATATACAATTTATTGAATGTGAACACTGGTCAGAATAAAATCTATCCATTGTTGCCTATTTTTATTGAATGGGAACCTGATACTGGACATAAGCAAAAACAAACAAAAAACAAAACCGAAATTATAAAGTAGTATATATATATGGAAGAATTAAATATCAGCATTCTCAATTCCAATAGCATCTAATTATAAGGCTTCAAATATGGCAAACTTTTTCTTTAACCAGGATATGAGCTCTGAAAGAACACAAACCATGGTGTATATTTCTTTAGGATTTTCCTTTGTGCCTCACAAGAGGCTAAGCAGGAACAAAGCAGGCCTTTAGGACAACATTTTATAGTGTTTCTGAGCAACACTAGTCGTCAAAGGAAGTTAGGATGTATTATGCAAATAAAAGCGTTATACAATGACCCTTGAACGATGTGATGGGGGAGTGGGGACATGAGGTGCACTGACCCCCACCCTTGCATAATCAAAAATCTGCATGTAACTTTTGAATCCCCTCAAACTTAACCACTAATAGCCTACTGTTAACAGAAGTCTTACTGATAATGAACAGTTGACTAACACATATTTTGTATTTTATACATGCTGTGTTCTTACAATAAAGCTAGAGAAAAGAAAATGTTATTAAGAAAATCATAAGGAAGAAAAAATACATTTAGAGCATTTATTGAAAAAAAATCTCTGTACGAGTGTACTCATGCAGTTAAGCCCTGTTGCTCAAGGGTGAACTGCAGTCTCAAATATATTTTACCCAGAGTTTCTCAGATTCGAGTCTACTATATGTAACATTTTAGTCATCTCTGGAGATCGGAGGACACTAATGTTTCTTGCAATTTCAGTTAGGGAAGTGCTATTTTAGGCCACTCCTTGGAGGATTAAAAATAAATCTTTGGTTTCCAATGTTCCACAGTTATAGCAGTATTTGGGTACAGTAAGAATGGAAAGAACACTGAACTTATCTGGAGGACAAGTACAACTAGTACAACTCAGTCACTAAAAAGAGAACGATCTTGGCGAATTATTGGCTTTCTAGTAATAAAAAAATAAAATTGTTGTAAGGATTAAGTAACAATAATTGAAAGCATATTGCAATATAAAAATGTTATGTTTCAGAATACTTTATGCCTTTTTAAAAGGGGAAAAAACGGTAAGTATGACCCTATTTCTGTTTTCATGCTTATATATCCAATTTAATAATCTCTATTGCTTTACCTGGCTTTATTTTAATCCACAGCTCTTTCCATTACCTGACAGTATATATACAACACCGTTATTAATTTCTTTACTATCCTACAATAGAATGTATGTTCTATGAAGGTAGGTACCTTAGTTCACCACTGTAGGTCTAGAACAGTACCTGGCATAGAGCAAGCATTCAGTAAATTTGGTATACCAACAAATGGAGACAATGCTACAAAATCAAGTTAAAATCTCAACCACATTTATTCCAAAGACACGTTAGAGCAACTAAATCAACTGTTATACTGGGTCACTTCCACAATTTCCTTTTAAAAACAGCTGGCATGATTTTTGTGGTACATGTGGAAGAGGTAAGAGGCCACTAAAATCCTAGGTTAACATAAACTATACCATCCAAACATACTATCAAACATCAAGCAAATGCGCTCACCTGTTACACCGGTTTTGGGATAAAGGAACTGGAAGAATTCCTCAGGGATCAGCCCATGACGAACTTTCCCTCCATATTCAGGAAGAGGTGGTACAGGGGCAAGACTCGGCTGCCCAGTGTGAAAGATCCTTGTTGCCTGCAATACTCTACAGGTAGTAATTTTACACATTTAAAGTTTGTTCTTTAAAGAGAATACAATGTATGAATAATTAGAAACAACGTATGGGGATGAGGATTAAGGCAGTTTCCCACTGTCATAACAGAAAGAGAATAAACCAGGAATAGGAAGGTTAGGGTCCAACAGTTAACTGTGTGACAAGGGCAAATGACTTACTTAAAGCTGTATGTAACCGACCCAATATTAGAATCCCTTCCAAGTCTCATGGGTCATCGGTCTAGCACTTTCTTTGTCTACTATTAGCACTGAAATATATAAGAACATAGATTCCTGCAACTAGGCTATCTGGGTTCAAATCCTAAACCTGCCACTTGACTTTGAGCAAGTGACTTAACCTTTTGTAATTTCCGATTTCTCTAAGTGGGAATAAAGAATACGACTATATCGGGCTGTTGTGAGAATTAACTGAGTTAATAAAGTGTTTTGAAACATGGTGTTTGGCACATGGTAAAATTCGATGTAAGTAGTTAGCTAATACATGTCCACTGTGTTGTTTCCTTGATGGCAAGAAATTTGACCTTTTTAAATATTCTCTGTGATGGGTTCTGATCAGTACATGAAATGCTTTTTCTGTGTTGGATAGCTCTAATTATGTTCACCTTTGACTTGAATTGCTACATATATTCTTGAAACCTCCATCCATTGGTTCTAATTTTATTTTTCTCTGAAAGGAAGATAATGCTCTTATATCCATGTTAAACACCTCTTCCCCTCACAATCCTGACTGTCTACCACAAGGAGCTCTCTGGTTTTGTTTACAAAAATGAGGTATACAGAACTGAGCATAATACTCTAAATATAGCTTGACCAAATCAATGATTCTACAAATACATATTTTGAACTTGCTATTGCCATTATTGGGCTTGAACTATTACACTAGTAATAGTTCAACTGATTTGCTTATTAATCTTGTATTAGAGTAGACTAAGATTGCATTTTTAGCAGTTACAGCATATTGGTGTCTCATTACATTTCTAATGAAATAAAATCCTCTAGTCTTTTTCATATCTGCTGTCAAGCTTAGCCTCCCTTGAATATTCAGTATGTTTTTGTCCCTTACTTCCCCATTCTCTCTATCTGTATCCCCTTGCAACGTAAGAATTTATATTATTTCACTGATTTTGGTTCATTGCTTGTCTTTTTAATACTATTTCTGCCTCCCAATGGATTAGCTACCCCACCAACTTCTGAAATCTGAGAATCATGCTCAAAATTCTTTCATTAAATCAGGGTTTCCCAACTTCAGTACTACTGACATTTTGGGACTATTGACAGTCCTTTGTTGTGGAAGGCTATTCTGTGCACTGTAAAGTGATCAACAGTATCTCTGTGGCCTTTACACACTAGAAGCATTCAGTATAGCATCCCCACTCCCACTTGGTGGTGACAACCAAAAATGTCTCCAGACATTGCCAAGTGTTTCATGGAGGGAAAAATTGCTGCAGGTTGAGAACCACTGATTTTAACCAGAGCGCCAGAGAATTACTTTAGGCTGACACGAATCCTCTCCCCAACTGGCTATTTTACTTCAAGCCTTCATCATCTCTTGACTAAACTCATTAACAATCCAAAGCCTGGTCTCTCTGCTTCTCCTCAAATACCACTTAAACCTAGCCCCCTCCACACTAGCTGCCAATGCTTTTAAAATGCAAACTTGACTTTAAAACGCATCAGCAGGGTCCCTCCTGCCTATGAAAAACACACTACTTAATACAACCTACATGTTTCAGCAAATATAATGTTACCTTCCTTCATTCTCCTACGTTCCAGCCATATGGAACTACTTACATCTCTCAAAAACAAACAAAAAACCCCCCACAAAAACATGCTTCATGCTGCTTCTTCTGCCTGGCATGCCTTTCATTTAATAACTGCCAAGCCCAACTAACCTTAGAAGTATATCCTTTATAAAGGCAACTCTATAATCTTGGAGTAATTTTTACTCATTCCACAAAACATTTACTGATTTTCTACTTGTGTCAGGCCCTGGGAGCATAAGAATGAGCAAAGTCCCAGCCTTCAACACTCTAGTGGGTGAGTGGGAAGTGTGAGTGTATAGGTCCATACACAATTTCAGGCAGCTTAAGTTCTGAAGAAAAGTGGAGCAAGGTAAGGGGATAGGGAGCAAGAGAGTGGGAGAAAGGCTTTTTTTGGTAGGAGGTCAGAGGACATTTGAGCTAATTATCTGGAAAAAAGAGAGAGAGGAGCAAGTACAAAGCTCTTGTGGCAAAAATAAGCTTGGGAGTATTCAGAGAACAGCAAGAAGGCTTGTATGGCTGCAAAATGAGCTAAAAATAGGAGGAGATAAATCAAGAGGAAGGATGGGATCCATTCATTTTGGGCCTTCTGGGTTATGGTAAGTTTGGATTTTATTTCAAGTGGGATGGGGAACTCTGGAGGGTTTGTGGAGCTGAGTGGAAGACTGACATAATCCCTATAGCTACTGAGAGAATGGGCTGTAATGGGACAAGAGAGATGCAAGGAGACTAAGAAACTAATGAATATCCTAGGTGAAAGCTGATGGAGGTTCACTCTCTAGTAGTAGTGGAAGAAGTGGTCAGAGTGCAGATATAATGTGGTGCAGGAGCCATGCTGGTGTATTAGATACGGAATGTAAAAGAAGGTGAAACCGATGATGTTCCTTATTTCTTATATATGGATCTGGTGTATTTATTACCTGTATTATGATTATTTACTTGTCTGTATGGAAAGTTTTTTCTCTGATAGTTATAAGCTCACTTTATTGCACATACACAAAATTTGATTAAAGCCACTTTTCCAAGCCATAAAACAGTTACCAAATTTTGCAAGATTTAGGACTAAGTTTGGAAGTAAAGAGAAATCTCAAATAAAATTTACATGTTCTATGAAATAATATTGGCGATAACAGTTGCCAACATTTACTAAGCACATACTACGTACAAGGCACTATTTTTAGAGTTTCACAGGAACTGTCTCTTAATTTTCATAACCCATAATGTGCTATTATCTCCATTTTTCAGATGAGGAAATTGAGGTCGCACAGCTGGTACGTGGAGGAGCCAGGTGTACTTCATTCTTCTAGCTTTGGAGTCTTCACTCTAAAGCAGCAGTCCCCAACCTTTTCACAGCAGGGACTGGTGTTCCTATGAGAATCTAATATCTGACGATTCTGATCTTTCAGAATAACTGATCTTTCCAGCCCGCCCTGCCCTGCCTGCCATCCTGACCCCTGCCTTGTGTCGCTAACCTCAGTTCCTAAGGTAGAGCTGAGACGGTGATGCTAGTGCTGGGGAGCAGCTGCAAATACAGATGAAGCTTCCCTCCCGCTGCTCACCTCCTGCTGTGCCACTGGTTCTTAACAAGTCCGGTTCCTAACAGGCCACAAACCAGTACTGGTCTGCAGCCCTGGGGTTGGGGACCCTGCTCTAAACCACACTTGATAGTTGTTTCTTCTCCAGGCGGTGTATGACCTACATGAAAGCAGGTATTTAGCCTTATTCATTTTTCTGCTCTGGTTATATGGGTGGCAAATAAACATGACTGAATCGGTGGATTTCTGACTCTTACGATCTGGCAATAAAAGTCAGAATCTGGGAAAGAGATAGAAAATAACACACCTCATTGTTTTAACTCATATGAGGGCTATAAAACAGGAAGCAACAAACGAACGAACGAACGAACAAACTCATGGACAACACTATGGTGGTTACCAGAGGGGAAGGGGGATGGGGTAAAGATGAAGAGGGTAAATAAAGGAGGTCAAACATAAGGTGCTGGAAACAGACTAGATGTTAGATGGTGAGCACACAATGCAGTATACAGATGATGTACTACAGAACTGTGTTCTTGAAACCTGATGTTATTAACTAACGTTACTCCAATAAATTCAACAACAACAAAAAAACCCCAAAAAACTTGTCCTTGGGTATGCAATCTAGGAACTCTTGATTCCGGCTGCGGCAGCTATGTCTAGCTGAAGGTCAAAAGTGAGAGGGGCGGGGCTCAGAAGACAACAAAACCAGTTTCTAGCTTAGTTAGAACATATCACTTATACTCAATTTTGCATTTACGACGATGTTCCAGGCAATTACAAAAGTGCAAGTGTTTGAGGCTTTACCTGTTCCAAAATTACCTAAAGAAACGTAATTTCTGGCCTAAAGCTATGAGGTCACCGAGAAACGAAATGAGATGATAAACATGGACGAAGGGGATTATTACACCCCTCTCACTTACCCTGGACCGAGGAGGGCTGCGTTTTTCAGAGAGGGGGCTGCAAAAACACAAGGCGCAGGTCAGCAAGGTCAAGGTGAAATTTGGTCTGTCCCTTCCTCGGCCCTCGCAGGGCCTGGTCACTAAGGCCATGCACCCCTCTTTCCTGCACCCCGAGACCCCTACGGTCACCTTCGGAGAAGCGCTAATCACTCCCCACTCAGGCCCAAGTCTCAATGCACCTTTCTTCACCTTTCCTTCCACCCCCTCCACGTAACTAGACGCGCTTCTTTACAGTCACTCTAAAAGCCTGGACCCGGGTGCACACCTCTCACCTGCTGTGGCGGCGGCAGAAAGTACCACCCGGGACAACATGGTCAGCGAGGGGTCACTCGGCGGTCTTAGCGTCCCACTGACCTGGAACAGAGTCTGTCAGGGGCAGGAGCAAGATGGTCGCTCGCAAACCTCGCGAGAAGAAAACGTGTGACCTCTTTCCCTCTACTTCGTCTCGCATTTTTTTTTTTTCTCGCGATAAGAGGCACAGAGCATAGAGAAACTGCTGCCCGAGGACCGCAGCCGGAAAGCGGAATGGAACCGTAGAAGGAATTCTCGCGAGATGTAGAGTGCCTGTCTGTCTAGATGGGCGGAGACCCAGAGGGACACCACGTGGGGACTGTCTGAGCTGCATCTCCCGCTGGCGTTCAGTTTAGGTCTAGGTTGGAATTGGAACTGTGGAGATGAGGAAGGAAACCCCGCCTTCCCTAGTGCCTCCCGCAGCCCGCGAGTGGAATCTTCCCCCTAATGCACCGGCATGTATGGAGCGGCAGTTGGAGGCTGCGCGGTACCGGTCGGGTGAGCTGAGATCACGGGCCTGGGGTTCCCTCCGCCCGGCTCGGGGTGACCATTCCCGGGACTGATCTTTCCAGCCCGCCCCGCCCCGCCTGCCATCCTGACCCCTGCCTTGTGTCGCTAACCTCAGTTCCTAACCTTGCCTGGTATTCCTGAGCTCAGATCCGGACCCGGCCCGCGTGGTTTTCAGTGCGGTCGCCATGGAGACGAGCCCTTAAAGCCTCACCCTCTGACAGCTTGTACCTCCCTTAGATGGGGCGCTCCTGCTTGGGGCCTCCAGCCTGAGCGGCCGCTGCTGGGCTGGCTCCCTCTGGCTTTTCAAAGACCCTTGTGCCGCCCCCAACGAAGGCTTCTGCTCTGCTGGAGTCCAGACGGAGGCCGGAGTGGCTGACCTCACTTGGGTTGGGGACAGAGTTATCCTAGTGGCTTCCGATTCAGGTGAGTCATTTTTCCATAGGTGGAATGGAGGCCAAGGGGTACACGTCGGGCTTGGTTCAATCTTTAATGTCCCCACTCAGTACTTTGGAGGAGTTTGAGGATGTTGGTCCCCAAGGTGGGAAATAGCTTTTCCAAGATTCTAAATTGCCTGGTGGGAATTTCTAGCAAAATCCACAACAAAATTAAGAAATAGGCTGGAACCATTTTTCTTTCATGTAACCTTCCCTGTATCCCTCCAATCCAGAACAACGATAATCTTGATCTCAAAGATGGTGCTGAAGCCAATCTGTGCTCTTTCCAGTTCTTTCTATTTTCTTCTTAAATGCCTTCATTCAACTTTCTTTGTTTTAAATGTCAGGCTCAGCAGTGGAGGCTTTGGTATTTTTTAAAAAATCAGAATTTGGGTGCTGGCAGGCATTGCATGGAAGGGTAAATGTGGACATTAAAAATTGAGCCTCTCTGACAGTTGAACACTACATGTTCAAGACAACTTTTGAGAAGGGGAGGTTGTACTTAACCAGTCACTGTGCAAGACATTGAATTATTCAACATAATTTTAAAGACTGTAAGACATTTATTTAAATTGTTCAACAAATATATAATAATTGGGAAGGTTTAACCACACCGGACTATGTGTTACACAAACAATTGTGGAGACCTCATCTTTTTCCCTGGGAACTTATTTTCCAATGTTTTCTCACTGGAAGCAGAGTAATAGATTTTACCAGCTATTCCATCTTTACCTGGCTTTTTATAGAAGCCTTCCCTACCTGTCTGGTAATGCTAGTATAAAGCCAGATGGCTTGGAAGTTAGCAAAACCCTTTAATATGAACTTTGCTTTTATAGGAATAACTTATTTTGTTAGTTTAGTGACAATGGACAACTTGAATCCTAAAAGCGAATTACTGTCTCTATATAATCCAAGTTCATTCATTTCCCTCACCCTCCATCTCATCCCTAACAGGTGCTGTTGAATTGTGGGAGCTGGATGAGAACGAGACACTCATTGTCAGCAAGTTCTGCAAGTACGAGCATGATGACATAGTGTCTACAGTCAGTGTCCTGAGCTCTGGCACACAAGCCGTCAGCGGTAGCAAAGACTTCTGGTGGGTCCTTGTTCTCATTGCTCCTGTCTCTTGGCCTCCTTTGGGTGTCTTTATTATCCTATTAGCCTCATTAAGTAAAGTCTTGGGATCATTATAAGAATGTAGTGACTAATTATGACATGTCGTAAAGCTTCCTTGGAGATTTTGCAATCCATTGTAAATAGATGGTAACAGAAGCCCAGTAGGCAGAAACATAGGACATGTCAGTTAAAGGAAATTTCTTGTTGAAACACATATTTTTATGTTGATAATGTACGTGAAAATTATCTGTTTCCTTTTGCTTCTTAGCATCAAGGTGTGGGACCTTGCTGAGCAGATGGTACTGAATTCATACCGGGGTGAGTGCCCGTTCTTTCCTTTGCAGCTCTGGCCTTAGCTGTATGTCTGTAGTCTCCCCTTTGGGCTCTTTGAACTTTGCGTGGATATTAGGGGCAGCAGATCCTTGCTCTCCCGCCTGGTAGTTTTCTTTCCAAACTATAGGCAGGCCCCAGTGTCCATCCCTTACCCTTATCTTAATTTCCTTATTTCTGTTGATGACCTCACCACCTTCTTGGCCACCTGAGGCTCAAACTCAGTCCTCCTTCCACTCCTCCTGCTTTCCCATTGTCCGCTGATCACCAAGTTCTTTTGAGTCTTTCCATTTGGTCAGTGACCTTCCTTCCCATTTCTTATGCTCCCATTGACTTTCAGACGGTGGCACCCATCTCATCTCTCCACTCGTAATCTTTGGTCTTTCCTTGGTCCCTTGTGGCTTACAGATTAAAATCCCATTTTCTTGTCATAGCATTCAAACCCTTTTACAGTAGATCCTTGGCATTCTTTAAGTATAAATACTGAGGCTTGTGAGTCTTGAACTTTTGAATATTCATGTACTGTATCTTCATGAAGATAATGTCTAGAGTGTTAATATGCATGTGGCTAAGAGAGGTGGATGCTAAGTGATCATGCGGTTCACTCAATGGCCAGGTGCTTTTCTCTGCCAGCCCCCATCACTGAACTTTACCCAGATGCTCTTCCTTTTGCTCTTTGGCTCTTAGGGAGAAGCCCCTTTTGTTTTATACCTTTGGTTTTTATACTCCTGAGCATCATACCATGGGAGGGTTTAGGATGGGTGAGAGGTGTGCGTTCTTTCTATGCAGTGGGAGAAGTGCGATTGTGAAAGCAGAGGCGGAAAGGGGGCCCTGACGAATTATAGGCAGCTTCTCAGATAAATTCTAGGAAAGAGACCATTCAAGAATTCCCTTAAAACTCTCAGTGTCCAGAACTCCCTTGAAAGTTTGTGTATACTATCTGTAGGCATGTGTCCTACCATGTGAAAACTGCTATTCCAGGATGTCTTAACAGTAAATTCCTTCACTACTCTTACTCAGCCCCTAATTTCTCTTTTGTTGTCGTTACTAATTAATTTTTTCCAAATCTTTTTTCGGTTTTATAACTCCATCAACATTTCCTTTTAGGTTTTGTCTAATTTCTCTCTCCTTTACAGCTCACTCTGGGCCGGTCACTTGTGTTGCTGCCTCTCCCCACCAGGACTCCGTGTTTCTTTCATGCAGTGAGGTGAGATGCAGCCTCTTCTTTCCTTCCCACTCTCTAACCACACTCAGACTCGCTGGGCCAGAGTCTAGTGTGGAGACCTCCAAGCTGGCAACTGCTTCTTTGGATTCAGAAGCCCTTTTTCTGTTCCTCTGTTTCTAGGATAGTAGAATTTTACTCTGGGATACACGCTGCCCCAAGCCAGCATCACAGATGGGTGAGTCTGGGAGCCAGTGGTGGGAGTGTGGTACTAGGACCCCACCTGGAAGAGGCGTTCCTTTGCCAGAGGCAGAGGCAGAGTTGCCAGATGCCCAGTCACAGTGACATAAGTGACAATAACTGTTTCTTTCCCAGTGAGGCTCTGCTGATGTCATTTTGTGCAGCAAGTACCAAGAGGAAGGGCCAGTTCCTGGGTGGGCAGTTTACATTTCTGGGATGGATGGACAAAAGAACCAGAGTTGTTACCTTCATATTTTATGCTTGACACTTGTCTGTGACTCATGCCTGGAAAGGGCAGGAGGCTGATGGATAAATGGAGGTTATGAGTGAGGGTCAAGGATAAAGACACAACTGCCTCAGTGGGGTTTGAGAAACCAGATAAAGGTGCTCCTGAGATTTAAAGTGACTTCATCTGAGAAGCTTCTCCGAGCTGGGCTCTGAGTCATGTTCCCGACCCCTCTTCTCTCCTTTGCAGGCTGCAGTGCCTCTGGCTACCTTCCTACCTCACTGGCGTGGCATCCTCAGCAGAGTGAAGTCTTTGTCTTCGGTATGGCAGCACACCAGACTGCGCACTGACTCTGGGAAGGGGGAGGATGAAAGAAGGAGTGCTCCCTCCTAATGCACAAGGCTTCAGCTGCTCAGTCCCGTTAGCACACCCGGGCACTAGATGGCCTGTACTAATGGGGGACGGGGGAGACGGGATGACCCAAAAGTGCTTTTGGTTTAGCTTTGGGGAATATGATGATTTTTTTCCCAGTAGATTCGAGTCCTTATTGTTTTGTTCTGGCTCCTACTTTCTGGGCATGGCTAGGAATCAGTGGGCCACAAAGCAATTGGATTACTATGTACAGCAGGTCCTCAAGTAATGTCATTTCATTCAACGTTGTTTTGTTACATTGATGAGAAGCCATAGGAACTTAACTCTTGTTTAAACCAGTTAGCCTGTGGTACAATTGGTTTTGTTATGTCAGTTTGCTTAAAATCGCAGAACCTAACGATGACGTTAACTGAGTATTTCCTGTGTAGGGAATTCTGTTCTACTGTGGATAGTTGTGGCGCTATCATGGGGTTGTGGCTGTGTATATGGTGACATAGTTTGTGTTTAAATTAATAACTACATCATCCATTAATTTAACTTTCACAACTACCCGATGACTAATTATTCTTACTTTACAAAAGAAGAAACTGGTGCTTAGCGTGGTTAACTTGTCTAAATTGAGGAACTAGCCTTCAAATCCAGGTCTGGTTGACCCCAAAGCCCATGCTCTTAAGCACTGATGCGCCCTCCTTTCTGCAGGTGATGAGAATGGGACCGTCTCCCTTGTGGATACAAAGAGTGCGAGCTGCGCCCTCAGCTCAGCTGTGCACTCCCAGTGTGTCACGGGGCTGGTGTTCTCCCCACACAGGTAATGTTCTGTGTCATCAAGGGCCTGGTAGATGTGAATGGGCACAGCAAGGGGAGATGCTTCTGCTGGCAAAGCATAGCCTCTTAGGTAGCTCCTGGAAGCAGACCTGCTCTAGCTGAGGTTCCAGAATGTCAAAGCTCTCCAAAGACTGTAGTCTGTTTTTAGGTTGTACAGTCTCTTTCTGCAAGTGGCTAACACCCTGCTCAGCACCCAAAACAGTGACTCTCGTGGCTTCTAGGACTGTGTGATTGGGAAGGCCTGTTTCTGGGTTATTGCTGAAGCTACAGGGAGGGACTAGATGGGATGGTTAATGGCCAGGACGGTTGTTAACCCTGGCCCTCCTTGTCTTCCCTTGAATGTGGACTTGAGTGGTAGGCAGACCTTAGCCCAAAGCATTAAGGATCAGGCCACCTTCTCTGGGTAACTTTAGGGTGGGGGTTGGTTGCCGGCCCAGTCAGGGTTTGTCTTGGGACCTGTGGGTTTTACCTTTCACAACCCTCTCCTTCCCCTCCTAGTGTCCCTTTCCTGGCCTCTGTCAGTGAAGACTGCTCTCTTGCTGTGCTGGACTCTGGCCTCTCCGAGGTGTAAGTGTGAAGTGGAGGGCTGTGCTCAGGAATCAGGGAGGGGTGCATGGGTGGCTGGGTCCTTCTCTTCAGAAAGTGCATTGTCTCGTTCAGGGGGACTGGTGATAGAAGCAGGCTGGCTGTCGACCATGTCCCTGGCCCTGGGGCTGACTCACAAACAGCTCTGTCCTTGGTAGAGGAGGAACGTGGTGGCAGGTGGAATTTCTAAGTCCGGCATTCCAGCTGTCTCCCAGGAGGGCACAGCCTACCTTTTGTGCATAAAGAACCACAGACGTGAAGGGCAACCTGTTACAGGATGAAAGGCATCAGACAGATGATCTGAATTGTACTTCCTTCTTTACCATGATTTCTGTCTGATCTCCGCTCACCCATATCACTGCCCTTGCTCTGGTCACCACTTCTTCATCTCTGAAAGTAGGGCAGTGGATTAGATGATTCCTTTGTGTATTAGATGATTTCTTAGAAGAAATCCTTTGCGTAGCTGCGCTGCTCTCCTGGTGACAAGGCCACACATTTGGTGAAGTGTATGTAACACATCCAAAAAGTGTGCCCTGGATGTGTTGAGTTCTCTTTCTTCTCTAAGTCACTTTTTTGTCTTGTCCCTTACTGTGCCCAAACTTTTTCTCTCTTCTAGGTTTAGAAGCCGAGCCCATAGAGACTTTGTGAGAGATGCTACTTGGTCCCCGCTCAGTCCCTCCCTCCTTACCACAGTGGGCTGGGACCATCAGGTCATCCATCACATCGTGCCCACAGAGCCTCTCCCAGCCCCAGGACCTAACAGTGTTGCTGAGTAGCTTGGATTTAAGACAAAAAACAAATCCCCGTGAGCGGCCAGTCGCTTTGCCGCTGCCCTCGCAGTTCGTGAGACGGCGCAGGAGCCTTACGCTGCGTGTCCATACTCCAGATCCGTGTGGCCACCGGGCACGTCGCTCGGCCTGGGGGTGGCGGATTCTGCAGTCCTGTAGTCATAGGGAAAAAAAACTTTCTTAAAAATAGATATGTATGTATGAGTGTGTGTGTAGATAACATAGTTTTTGATGAGGAGATAAAAAATCCATCCTACATCGTTCCCAAGGCCTATCCACACCCCCCTCCCCACAGACTGTCCCCCTAAAAAAGTCCACAGAAGGGTTTTATGCTCCCCAGGTAGCAGTGCATGAGGAATCGGCTATGTCTGGATGAGGTATGAGATGTAGGCACTTCTGGATTCTAGGAAGCAGCTCATATACTGCTCATAGAAATAGAAGCAACTTAATATTTTATAGAGCTATATTCACCTTCATCATAGGTGGCAATGCTTCCACTCACAAAAATCCAGCCCAGCTCACCTCGAGGAAGAGCCAGGACACCCTCCCCACAGTTCTGCACACCTTGCCATTAAACTGAGTCTGAAATCCATGTTCTGGCAGAATGAAAGGTTTGGCTGGTGCCTGTGTAATGCTCGACCCCCGATACCCAGAGTCGTGTATGTGAGAGAGGAGTGTTTTTTGGTCATAGATGCCATAGAAACAAGTTTGGGGATGGTGGAGCACTTCAGAGCAGTTAAGTTAAAAACTGACAGACTTGCAGAGAAATATCTTGTCACTTTTCCTATCTGAAAGCAGCCTGGGGCCTGACCTCTCCTGCCTCTGGGCCCCTTTCTGTGGACATAGGAAGTCTGAATGCTCCTTTTTGGACTCTGAAGATTTTTAAATTGCAGGATCAGATTGAGAATCAGAAATACTGACTAATGAAATAAAACATTTAGGCTTTTTTGGTCTGTCTTTTGAACCGTGTGTGTTATGTGCAGTTAGACATATTTCACCTAGATGAGTTGTTAGAGTGTCAGTCTTAGGGCTTATTATTTTTATTATTATTATTTTTTTATTATTATCATTTTATTATTTTAGCTTCCCTAGCTCCCCAGAGTAGCTAGTTGGAACTTAAGGTGAATGTTCGGTTAATTGGGTTTGTGGACTGGTTACTGCCAGTTAGAAGTCATGTACTTTTGTGCTTTACAAGTTTAGTTTAGCTAAAATCACATGAAACTTGGACAATTTGAAGGAACATGGACAAGATTTATGATTAAAGCTTCCACGTTTCACCCTTGCCAAGCATGAGCTCTGTTCTCAAAATTACCCTCGAGTAAAATGGGAATTTGTGGCCATCTAGTCTGCGGCACTTGGGGTGATGTAGGAATAAGGCCCTCCCTGTTCCTAACTATAAGTTCCTGCGAGAGTACAGAGTGCGTGGGTAGAAATGTAGGTTCTTCCAGGAGGTAAAAGCTTCAAATCTATGATGATTTAGAGGCAATGCGGGGTGGGTATTGAATTTGCATAGCCCTATTCCTTGTGGACTTAGAATGACAGAGAGAAAACTCAGTAGAAGAAATAACAATCCACGGAAATGTATGTATGTGTCAAGGTGGTTAAAATGACATCAAAGAAGGAAAACAGTTTTTGAAGAACCACATTACTGTAAAAAATGTTGGTTCGGATTCAGATCTGTGCTGATGAGAAACCCACATTTATTTTTTGCCAAGACATTTGCAGACCTAATCAAAGTCACAATAGGAATGACCACAGTTTTGGTTGAATTGTGACCAAAAAAGATTGCACAACACAGAAAGTGACCTCAAAATAATGAGAAATGTAGTACTGCATGCCAAGTTATTCACTAGGTCTTTGGCTTGAGAATAGTCATATGAATATGGACTTGGTGATTGACAGGTGGGAACGGGCTCATTTTATTTTGTGTGTTTAAAACAACACATTTAATTTCACTGGTTCAAGTGTCTGAACGCTGGAGTAAGCCCATTTCCCTATCTTCGTTGTTACTCTGAAGTCCATTCACCTGACCCACTATGTCCCACTGCTGCTCAGGTCACAACAAACACATGAAGGCTCGAGTACAGCTGGCACCAGCGACACTGGGCTGATGCCAGAGGTATCTCTCCTGCCCTGCTGGACAGCAGGAGGCCAGTTCTTTAATAAACAGCTGTACAGGCATTACTCCCTGGTTCACAATCATTGCAGCAGCAAATCACCCAAGCTCTGACTGCTCTGGTCTCCCAGCCACGTCTCTGAGCCGCATGTCAGGAAGGGCAGGGAATCGGGGCCCTTCAGAGGATTCCAAGACTTTCTTGCCACATCCAGACTTAAAAGTAAAGGGCTCAGATCTTCAAAAGGCAGATTCTTGTTACATTTGGACAGCACAAATATTCTTTGTATTTCAGTAGTTGTTTGACTTGATTACTTTGTATCTACAAATTAAAGCAATAGAAAAAAGATTTGTTTCAAAATACGCTTGCACAAACATTACTTTCAGTAAGACACACTGACTATTTTGATGTGCTCTGGGGAAGCTTTTGAGCACCAAAGGAGAGCCAACATATGTGGAAGGAGCTGAGGATTTGTGATCAATCACTGTAGCAAGTTTCTTACTCTCCATTTGTGGGTCTCACTGAACACACCACTATGATTACTTCTGTAGGAAACTTGATTTTATGCGTTAAAAGGGTAAGCAAGCTTTAGCCTCAATTTTGAGCTACTTAAAATTCCTCAAGAACAGCAGCCAGCCTATACAGCATGGTTTTGGAAAAGTAAACAGACTAGTCTTAGACCCAAAACATTTTCTCAGGTTGTCCATCAAAAATGGGCAATTATGGAGTTTTTCCTTCTTCATTATTCATTACATGGTCACAGGACGAATACAGTCCAGAGAGGGAAGAGAGAAGGCCAGGAGAGGAGAGGAGGGTCTGACTCTTAGACAACACAGTCCTCATCTCACAGTCTCCTTTTATGGTTTAATGTAGCCCTCAACTTATTCTGCAGCTTCAATATGGAGTAGATCATTACAATTCAAAAGATCAGTAAATAAAGAGTTTAATTCCCAATGTCCTTTAACTTTGTGGTGGGAGCCCAGCCAGTGCCATCCACTGAAAGTCCCTTCAGTGACTGTAGACCTTTCACCTGGCCCATGAAGCGGGTTAAGTTCTTCACTTCAGGAGGCACCATGTTATAAGCATTAGGAACTTCCGTTTCAAACTAAGCTTTTCCACTTCACTAGTAAGCCTCAGCTGGGGCCTCACACTAAAATTAAGGAAGCTTGTTTGGACATAGTACTTACCTCTATTACTTTATTAAAATATTCTTTTTTGAACTGCCTCCATTTTTAAACTTAAATAATATCTATGAGGCGTGGCTCCATAGGGTAGTGGTTAGCATTTCTGTTTTACACGCAGAAGGTCCTGGATTCACAGCCCAGGTGGAGCCACAGGCCATACCCCAGGTGCGCCTGGCCCCGGGTGCACGCGGCAAGCATGTGGGAGGAGACACCCCGCCTTCAGAGATTCAGTTCTTAAGGAGAGATGGCAACATGCATAGGTCAGGGGTGGAAATGTGGGGCGGGGGGGCATTAAAGAGGAGAAAAAATAATAAAAATAAATAAATAATATCTATGAAAGGATGGTTTTTTGGATAATATACATTTTCAATACATACTAAAACACATAAACATTAAAATTTTTAAAAGCACAATCAAAAATTATCTTTTATATCAAATATTGAGAAATAATGCTCTGGTCTACTACATTTTAAAGATGTGGTGAGACTTTGAAGTTTACATTGCTCTGTAGTCAACATTCTTTGTTTTCTTATATGATGCGACCAATTGATTTTTGCTCAGGTCGTACTCTTCCAGTTGTCCTCATGGGTGTTACAAAGAATTTGGTCAAATGCTTCGTTAAAACCAAAGTACTTCACATCTATGGTCTTGCCTTCGTCTATCTGAGTGTCATAAATACGGAAGGGGTTGCACTGCGGTGTTCAGTAAGCCAACTACAAGACATTTGTAAATGTCTTTTCTCATTTCATGAGAATAGGCTAAGCACTAGGGAGGAGTATTTTTAAGTATCTGGTGGGTGTGTAAAAATAAAAAGCAATGGTCATATTTTTTGACAGCGAGAGCTCAAGGAGAAGGATTGAGAACAGAGCAACATGGCACACCGATTTTCAACATGAGTCTCATTCAGCATCTTCCTATCCATCCTCTGCTGTACACATAGAGTCATAGTCACCAACTCTTTGGCACGGTCATCCCTGAATGGAACAGAGGTCATTCCTGGGCATCTATTGTTATATCTTGGCATTCTCAGCATTATCAGTCACTTTTGCAGGTACAGAAAAGTTAGGTCTGAGATCTAGCCTTGCCAGCGGAGGCAGAATAGGAGCCTGGAGGACTGACCTGGGTGCAGATAAACGAAGTTCAGATCGATAGGCAAATTTGGCTCTGTAATGAGTACCACATTAATAGCTAATGCCCCTGGCAGGGGTCTGGGGAGAAGGGCATATACCTAGTAGGAAATCTCAGTGATGTGGAATATGGTGGTGGTCGAGGGGGGGGTGGGGTCAGGTGTGGCAGGCATTCCACACAGAGGAGGTCTTAAAAGACAGCCAGTAAGGCCCCAGGAGTCTGGCAAGACTGAGACAGAACCCAGGCCCTGGAAGACAACTGTAGCGCCTATCATATATAGAGCAGGAAGAGAAATCAGAGCAGAGACCCAGTAAAAAGAATTAGGGCATGTGGGTTTGAAATTGGGAAACAAGTAAGAGTGTAGCCATTAGAGTTAGAAACCACACCAGGGGAAATCTAACCAATGATGCAAGTCATTGCCAAGCCCGATCCAGTGTCACTCTCAGGAGGCGTAAGTGTCTCCTGATTCAGGCTAATATTAGCTTAAGGAATGGAGGGTGACGTCTAGCATGCAGATGGGGCTCAAGTGGCCCCAGTGACGGCACAGAGCAGGAACTGGAACTCAAGTCTGTTTGGCAACAAAACTCGTTTTCCCCACTGCACTCATCCAAGAGAGACAAGAGAAAGAAACACGCTCTAGCTCTTTGGGATGTAATCGATATGCTCACCAGACTAGAAGCTCCTTGAGTGCAGAAACTGTCTTGATTGCCGTTATGTCTAGAGTGCCAAGCAGGGCCTGGCACATGCTCAAGGAATATTTATTGAATATATAAAGGAAGGCAAAGATGGATGAACAAATAGAAACAGTCTCTGTTAGGTAGACCGTCCATCAGGTTTCCGCAGTTTCAGTGAAATATCCTCACCCTAAACCTTTGATACCATTATTGTTTTTATTCCATGATATTTAAGCAATCTGCTAATTTTTAAAAAGTTGATTTTCCTGGTTTCTGCACACTGGATGTGAAGCAAATTCAACCATGAGTCATGGTTATTTCCCCATGTCATTTATTGTACTGACACCTGGTTACTACCCTGGTGACATGTGGATTATTATGTGAGCAGCATCTATCTTTGGAAGGATGGGCATATTGGATACACTGAGAACATCTGGTTTCTGGTCCTCCATGATAAAGATTCAGACCCTAAAATATAGGACCCACCCATGGTCTGAGATCTTCTGTAGCCAAAAAGGGAAACTGATGCATCATAGAAGCATTTGGCCATGGACCTATTTCGTTTATCCTTCATATTGTTGTTGTATTTTTTAAAGTTGGCTCTCAGGTATCCAGCATTGTATTCATTGTATTCCCAGGTCCATTCTCACCATTGACTCATGTGCTGGCTAAAACATTGTCGACTCATAGATTGACTCAATTCAGGTTTTTGTCTTCTCTTGAGAAATCAAAGAATCTTCCAACATTGGGTCTATTTCTCTGCATGGCAACGATTAGCAGCTACTCAGAATGATATTCCCGTTTACACCAGTCTCTTCTATTTCTTGGCTCTGTGTTAGCGGATATGCACCATTGGGCTTGAACTGTTATTCCTCTAATAAAGTGGAGAGAGAGCTATTTTGTTGTGTTCCCTTCATCCATTTTCATCACCTGCCTGGTGACTGCCTGCTGGGCAACTGTCTTGGCATCGCTAATAACAGCTACTATTCACTGAGCTCTTATTATCTACAAAGAACTGACTTGACCCTCATACATTTTCTCTTTAGTTCCTATACAACCCTATGAAGTTAAGTACAAGCTATTATTTTCATTTTACAAGTGTAAAAGCTGAAGCTCCAAACGCTAAGTAACTCGCCCAAGAAACTTCTAGTTGGCGATACTGAGTTGCAAACTGTGGCCCACCTGAGTCCAAACTGTGGGCTTTTAAACTTCATATGACACTGGTTCCCTAACCAATATTCTTATAACAATAGAATTACTGCTCTCACAGTGTTTCTTCTCATAATCAGGGCTGAATACTAGGAAGAGGGGCTGAGCACGGCCCTGGCTTCACCATGGCCCGAGACGGATGCCCACTCCATGCCAGTGCCAGACAGAGCTGTGGCTTTGCTGACTCTGAGAGTTGTGGCTTTGCTAGAGACGGAGGTCACTGTGACTCTGGGGCAGCAGCCCGTTAATCACGATCCCTGGCTATGCACGCGTGTGTGGTGTGGCTGCCCCAGTGCTTTCCTGGATTGTCCCAGGGAAGTTCATATAAAGGGGCCTGAGCTCTAGCCTTGCAGCCTTCCGGCCACGGAGATGGGGAGGCTGCTACTGCGGGGTGGTGAGCATGGCAGGTTCCAGCCTTTATGGTGTCACTCAGTCCATGGGATATCAGGCTTCCTAAGTTTGTCATATCTCTGGTGTCTGAGAAGCAGCGGGGCTTCAGGTGGCCCGGATTGGGTAGAGGTGGGATGGGACACAGTGAGGGCCAGAGGAGCCCAGGGAAGAGTGATCGAAGCAGTGGTTTTCAAACTTGGCTGCGCAGTAAACCCGGCCTGGTTTCCCCCTCAGACCAAAGAAATCAGAATCTCTGCAGGAAGATGGCACTACTCTTAAATTTGAAGAGTTGGGAACCACTGGCCTGGAGCATCTTCTGGGACTTCTGAAAGTCATCGTTGGCCCTGTGCACAGCATGTGTGTATACACGAGGTGTTTATTGAAGCAAAAAGGAGCTTAGATAGACCCGGCTCCACTGGCTCAACTTAGAGAAGAGGAAACCAGTGAAAGTGCGTGTGTCTCCATTTGCGCCTCTTCATCTGGTTGTGGCGCCGAGTGGCTGGGGGCACTGGAGGACCCGAGTGTGTGCGGGGCGAGTCCCTCTGGGCAGGCGTGTGAATCCGTGTGATTCCTTGCTGTTCCCTGCGGGGCTGGTTCTTGTGCTGAGGCACCACCCTGTGGAGGGGGTCGTGTCCTTCTCTCCAGAGAGGAGGAGGCTCCCCGGCTGAGGCGTGCTCCTCACTGCGCGTCCCCTGCACTCGCACCCTGCTCTGGCTCCGATGTCAGAGGTCACTGATCCAGCACCGTTCAGCAGAGATGCTCTGTCACCTGCTGTTTGTGTCGCTCCCTGTGTGCTGGGATCCAGACCTGAGGATTCTCGTCCTCTGGGACCTCAGCAGTGGGGGAGGACCGGATGTTAGTGTAGTTTGGGATGTGTGTCTGTGTGTGGGGGGGGGGGGTGCCGGGGGCCTTTTACAGTGGCCTGGCCTCTCGGGCTGTGTCTACACTGCTCTGCAGAAGCTGAATTCCATCTCCTTCCTTGGTCTCTGCCAACTAATGCATGCTCTCCCCTGCCAGGTGCTGCCCACAGACTGGCGTGTTATTTCACCAGATGGGCACACGGTCGACCCAGCCCTGCCTGGATCTAGCCAGGTGACCCGGCCCCCCTTTCTCTGTACCCGCCTGGTATTTGCCTCTGCCTCAGTGCGTAACGACCAGATTGTTTCTAAGCTTTTACAGCATGAGAGAATTCTCTACCCAGAGTTCAACAAGCTCAAGGAGAGGTGTGTTCGTACTGGACATGGTGGTCATATTTTCAGATATTACAGAGGGAGAAGAATTAAGTCTTTTCTCCTGTTGCTCGTCAACTTCCCTCCGAGTCTTCAGGTGCTAGCTTCCTCTGAGGCGGGCTGCGGAGCTCCCCTGACTCGGGAACTTCCCGATGAGGGAACTACTCGCTGAGCTCGGTCTTGTCCCCTTGCCTTGTGGGTGCCGTTGCCTCTGCCTGGAACGTCCTTCCTGCTCTTCATGCCTGGCAACCCCCAACTCACCCTCTAAGCCCAGTGTGAAAATTTGATCCATTAATTCTGTGAAAGTGCTTCAGAGAGGGTCTGCATGTCACAAATGCTTCATGAACGCTAGCATTTTTATTGCCATGTGTCACCTGCAACTCCCAGGCGTTGAGCCCCCCTAGGGAAGGGGCCGTATCTCTTTGTGCCCGTGGCCGGGTAGTGCCCAGGGTTGGGCTGGCTCGCAGAGAGTGCTTCTCTGAGTACTCCTTTCTCCAGAACTCCTGGGTTCTCTCTCTGTCCAAAGGGAGGCCTGTCGCTGCACGGTTATAGATGGCCAGGGCGGAAACCCCATTGTCACTGGCTCATGGGCTCCCTAAGAGCAGGGAAGAGCGTGTCTGTCTTGCTCAGTGTTTTATCTCAAGCACCTAAAGCTGTCAATGGCACATAGTAATTGCTCGATAAATATTTCTGACTAAGAAAATGTGTGAAGAGAAATATTTCAGGCCCCTTTCTGCTTTTCCTTTTCACGGGAGCACAGGGGAGGGGGAGAGACTTTGGTGGACTTCGGACGGCCTGGGGCATCCCGGGGGATGCCTGTGGCTCCATCGCTCTCCTCTCTTTCCCTTCCTTCCCCTTTCTTGTGCTCTGCGCTGCTCTCTCCTTCCCTCCGCCGGCCCTTTCACTTCCCCTGTATCTTCTCATTGTTCCCCAAATGAATGCAGCAAAAACAATGGTGACTGCAGCTGCCCATTGGGGCGGGACCCAGCTTACCAACTCTCTCTTTCTCCCCCACATCATAGGAACAGGGAGCTGAAAACTGCTCTCCATAGGGGGTTGGAACTTTGGCACATGGAGGTGAGACTTTGCTGTAACCATCTTCTCGCTGTGTATGTGGGTGGGGGGGTGATGGTGGGAGGCAGGGGCATGGAGTGGAGAAGCCAGCTTGGCCGTGGGGAGAAAAGCTCGTGCAGGCATCTCCCTGAGTCCTGACCTGGCGCTGGATTCAAGGGCTCCCCCGGCCTCTCCACCGAAGTTCCCACAGGTGGTAAAAAAGGGAGTAGGGGGGAAATAAGGGACAAAATGGGGTGCTCACAGTTGTTTAGGACAAGAATAAACCCCAAAGCTCACGGGCCTGGGTTTCCTCACTTTATAAATGGAGCTGGTGATATCAACCACAAAGGGCTGTGTGGGAGGAAAGGAAGTAACATAAATAAAATGCGAAGCTTTGCCCCTCGGCAGTGACTCCGATCCAACACATGCTGACTGTTTTACTAGCGCATTACCCTCCTCAGGGCGATGTGGAAATGAAAAACTGCCTTCCTGTTCTCTGGAGAAGCATTTCCCCAATTTCACAGCTGAGGTCAGGGACAGAGGCCACACCTGCCTCCTCGCCTTAGGCAATGAGCTGCTAGAGAGGGTGACATGGCTGCCTGGGAGTGTGCGGCGTTGAGCTGGTACAGGACCTCCTGTGCAACGGAGGGAGGACTTGGGTGTTGGTGGGAACTGGCTCTGTCCACTCCAGGTCTCACCTCTCCCTCTGTGACCACTTTTTGAAGACTCGTTGTGTGCCAGGTGCTGGGCTAGAGGCTTTGCACACGTCACCTCATGATTACTCAGAAGAGACTTTACAGAGTGGTTGTTCATGTTTCATATTTTTAGAAATAGAAAGCCAAGAGCGAGAGGTATTAAGGAATTTGCCTTATTTTGTGCAGGTGTTCCTCAGAGGTCACCCAGCTGGGAGGTAGCAAACAGATCGTGGACCCAGGCCTGCCTAACTCTGAATCCGACTAAGTTGCTAATCATTGCATACAGGACTAGCCCAGAATTGTTTCAAGTTCAACACCAATAAGTTAGAAGTTTCCAATAGTGTTTTCGCTGTGGGAAAAAAAGTGTAGAAAAAATAGGAAAGAAAAGTCAAATAGCCAATGAACAAAAGATCAGAGACCAGAACCCCTGTCAGACCTGGAGTCTCTGGTGCCAAGTTTTGCAGCCCGGACCCAGAGAAGCTCATAGATCTTTGCGGAAATTCTGGCCCTTGACTCAGTTTCTGTCCCCCAATCCAGTCAGGGGAAGAATGTCAGTGCTGGGACAGGTCGGCAGGGGCTGAGCAGTCCCCTGAGCCAACAGCAGAGAGGCAAAGCGCCGGCCAGTGGCACCACGTTTTAGGCGGCTGAGCTGGACTGAGCCCCTCCCATCCCAGGCTGGCGCTGTTTTTGTGCGAGCTGCTCCCCAGTGCTGTGTGGCCTGGGGCAGGCTGAGGTTTACAAATGCTTTCCTGCTGCTTGAATTCCTCATTCCTCACTGTTTAGCCCCTGGTGCTGGGAGGGGCTTTTAAGAAAATTCGAATTTCAAAGACCTGCCTTCCTTACCTCCAGTCACATCCCTGGCCTCCACAGGGCCGGGGACCAAGGGGCCTGTCTGGAGGTCTGGTTCTCCTTGCCTCGCCCCTGCCGGTTCACCACTATGCTGTCCACACTCGCCCACCGGGAAAGGCTTATCGATTCAGTCCTCACCCTCCTGAGGACATAAGCTTTGATGGTGTGGACCTCTGCTTCTCGTACCCTGGACTACGAGGCAGCCCCACGCGTGACCTGTGGACTTTTCTCTTCTTAACTGAAGTGTGGCCAGCCTGGCAGCTCCAGAATCTGGAAAGAACTCTACTCATATCGTGTCTGGGCTCGTGGCATAGGACGGGCATGTGGCGGGAGGCGAGAGCAGGCGAGCAGTCACAGAGGTTCCTCCACTGCCATCACCCTAGGGGGGTTAAGCCAAGGAATGCTGAGCAGGTGGCCTTCGGTGGCTCTTTCTCTCGGTCGTATCCAGGTCTTGCTCCAGCCCTTCTGGGTGAGGCCTTCTCTGTGCGGCTTCCTGGACCCCCGCGGGCAGGCAGGGAGCCTGCATCCTCGTGCCTCCGACCCTGCTGGCCTGCACTTCTCTGTTAAATCATTTGATATGTTGGCTCAAGTCTGCCTTTCTCACAAGCCTGTGGGCAGGGCCTGCGTCTGACTTACCTTTACGCTTCCAGAGCCTGGCTCAAGGGGCCCATAAATAAAGGTTTCCTGGATGATGCTCTTTCTGGACTGTTTTGTCTGGTTCTCTGGCTGCCTCTCACTTTCCAGCAGCTCCTGTTTGCTTGCCAGAAGGAAGCACCACTCAGCTCACGGCCAAGGCCGCTGCTCTCTGCTGCTGTCTCTGGGGACCGCACATCATCCGAACAGCTTATGATGCATCTGGAAAGGTGAGTGGGTGCTGCCCTGGAGAGTCAGCACGCTGAAGGGAGGGAGCTATCTCGGGCTCAAACCCCCAGAGCTGCCCAGGCGCTATCCTTGAGCTGTCCCGTGTGCCTGCCGTGGTGCACCTGCGAGTTTGGGGGTGGAGGGACAGGAGCAAGGATCGGCCCCATTAGACCGCAGGCCTCCTTTAGGAAATCAGAGGGAGGTGATGTAGCACCAGCCACCACATTATCCTGGAGAGAGGGCCGTGGGCCTGGCCTCTGCCATCTGGAGTTCGGCCGTGGATGTTCGCTGTGCAGCAGATGGCTGGCATCAGAGAGGCAGCCGAATCACCAACCACTGCCACAAAACCCCAAACAGGAATGCCCAGTCAGGCGCAGCTTTCAGAGCACATGTCTTCATGCAAACATTATGAAGCCAGACAGAGAATAGCTCAGAACTCTTTCTGGACAGGCCGGCTCTGAACTAATTTGCTCAGTCGTCAAGAATCTAGTATTTGCAGATGAGGAAACTGAGGCAGATGCAGAACCAAAGAGAGGCCGGGGTGTTTCTGTGTGTGGTTCCACGGGGGAGTGGCTTCAACGTGGGTGGGAAGAAGAGTGGCCCAGGCGAGCGCGGCTCATCGGTGTTGTTGTCAGTGTTGGTGTTGGTGTTAGTGTTGGTGTTGGTGTTTGTTGGTGTTGATCTTGGTGCGACAGCCATGCAGGACTGAGGGAGGCCTACCTTCACCCAGCTGGGCGACCTTAGGCAGATTAGTTAACCCGTCTGAGGCTCAGTTTCTACAACTTTAAAGTGGAGACATTTGTACTTAGGGTACTGGCCAGATGGAAATTAAATTACATAATTCATGTAAACCCTTATACATGTGACCTGGCAAGTGCTCAGTCATACTTCGTCGTGGTGACAGCTTTCCGGATGAGACGAGTTTTAATGCTTTCTTAAATGGTAGAAAGACGGAAGCTCTTCTACCGCCATGGGACAGCACTGCTTTACTCCCGACGGTTTTTGCAGACCTCTGTTAGCACTTGTATCAGGCCTGGGAACATTTGTTTTCTTGTTTGACTCCTGCTGGTTTCCATGGATACTCTCAGGATGGCATAGATCCAGAGGCACAGCTGTCCCTAACCAGCACTTTGTTCCAGGGGCAGCGTCTCAAGTGGACGGCACAGCTTGGGCGGGCCCCACGGGTAGAAATAGTAGGGAAGCCTGGGTGACCGATGCACAGCTAGTTAGCTAGCACTGTGATGATCTGACTTGAGGATTTTCCTATCTTCTCCTCTTGCCCTTTACAGACTCCTGGATTTTGTCAATGCCTTGTCTTATGACTTACATGGAAGCTGGGAAAAGGTCGCAGGACATAACAGCCCCTGTTCTCTCTGCCCGGAGACCCCAAATCTTCAGCGAGAGAAGGAAAGGTCTCAGGTGGCCCAGACATCTGCCCCTGAGCCCAGGCCATTGGCTCTTGGTAACGAAGAGGGATTCGTGTTCTTCTTACTTGCAGGCACATGCCATCGATTACTGGTGAAAGCTGGGAGCACTCTCAGAGTAGCTCCTCATGGGGTTCCCCACCTATGGATATATGTTTCGCCTCCTCAAAACCTCTAAGAATGGGTTGCAGGCTGAAGCTATAGGACCTGCATCTCCAGGGAAGTACATCAAGCAGTCTGGCTTCTTGGGTTATTATGAGATAACAGGAAAAAAGACCTCTTCCTATTGGTTAGGCCTCTCTCACCTGCAGCCTGGGCGAGAGGCAGGACAAAGGGTAAAGGCAAGGGTGACAGCCAGAGACAGGACAAGGGAAATTCACCATCTGGGACATTTTCTTTTTCTTCAGGGGAAGTTATCTGAGTTCTTGGTAAAGGGTGAGAGGCTGGGTGGAATCTGAATAAAAGAGGGACAGATATTTTACCCCTTAAAAGAATCTTAAATGTCATAAAAGTCAATCCTGGCTTATCTATGTGGCCTGAATAAAATAATGAATATTTGGAACATGTATAATTTCAAACATTTGCAAAAGTAAAAGAACAGTATAACCTCTCCCCCTCCGCACTACCACATACCCCTCATTAACCACTCACGGCCTGCCTCGTTGCATCTCTCTCCCAGACTCCCACCCTCCCCACTACTAGATTATGTTGACACGATTCCAAAACATCCTCTCTACAGATGCTTTTTCCTCTACTCCAATCCTACTTCCTTAATCCCCATCTCAGCAAAGCTTGCTACCGAGCGGAGAAAAGAGACGTGGACCCAAGGGAGTGTGAAGCACACGAGAAGAGACTAGGAGACACAGGGCGTGTGGCTGGTCGGTTTCAAGGAGAGCTTTGAAGCACAGGTAGGACCCTGACGAACAGAAACGACTAGATAGGAAGGCAGAGGACAGCGGTACAAAGGCACAAGGTGTGTAGGGGTGAGGGGTGGAGGGCTAAGCCTTGGCCGTAGGTAGTAATGGAGGTGTCAGTGTCTCTCCAATCCTTGCTCTGTGCCGACTTGGTGGAGATGCTTTCCCGCTAATCCAGTGACGCATGGTGATGAGTCACAGCATAGTTGAAATAGTGTTCTTGAAGGACATTATGGGTCAAAGAGATTTTGATGGAACTTTTAAAGAACAACAAAAAAAAAAAGACAGGCATTAGCTTCTGCAACCCGTCTTGAACACTGTCCTCTGCAGCATATGGTTCCAGTACGATGCTGGGCACCCAGCTGACACTCAGATGCTTGATTGATTATAATAACCTATTTCTCTTTGCCTTTGAGACCCTTACATTTATTAGAGGTTCAAATACTAGTTTGATAACTACCTAGATGGGGCAGTTTATGCTGCTTTCTAATGAACAGAGGGGAGACTTATTCATGAAAACTCTTTGAAAAAGGTACAGGCTTGGTCAAGGGTCAGGTTCACTGCTGCTGGTAGTTTGGCATTGGCATGGTTTTGCAAACCCAGGTCTGCTTCCTGAAGGAAGTCGCCCGCTCCTTAGTCTCTTCCCTGTCTTCCATCATGGACATTAGAGGAAGGAATGTAAGAGCGGGAATTCATTCAGAATAGGGGGCAGGTCCTTTGTGAGGGGCTTCCCCTCTCCCTCTTCTGTCTAGCTTCTTCTCATCCTCTGGGGAGGGATTCTTGGATTCTTCATTTCTGAGCAAGGAAGTATGTGTCTGCTGGTGCTTCTCTCCATGGCACTTCGCAGAAGTAATCTGTCATCCTTCTGGCAGATTTGCTTTCTCCAGAGAGCAAAGAAGTGCTGGATTGATTATCAGTGTGTCTCATGCGCCTACAATGGGGAGAAGTGGGTTGGCTATGATGATGCCATTAGCTTCAGACACAAGGTAAGAACTTGATCCTTTCTTACTCCAGCATATAATTTCCCTCTGGCTACCATGAGGCCCTTGTCTGTTTCTCTCTCTCTCTCTCTCTCTCTCTCTCTCTCTCTCTCTCTGTGTGTGTACCAGGTGGAGGATGAAAATGTGCAGATGACTACAGTGGGTGAATTTCAGGCATATCCAAACTAACTGGGGTTTCCTAATCTCATCTACTTCAATCTTTTTTATTTCGAAGAGATGAAATCTCAGTTTTTCAAGACTCCATAGCTAATAAGTGGTAGAGGTTAGATTTAAACACAGACTATCCTCCCAACCATCCTGCTGTATTGCCTCCTGACAGTCTGTCTTCTCTTTTTTGCCATTGTACCCAGCCTGGAGAATGGGCAGTACAGGAGGTTGACTGACTACTACTTTTTCAGGCATTGTTCATAAAGAGAGAACATTTTTGGCGGCGGGGTGGGGCATGGTGTGGACATTGGACCTGGATGACATCAGGGGCATTTTCTGTAGCACTGGCCCTTTCCCCCTTGTCTACATGTTGAATAACCTCCTGTTGCAGGCTGGTCAGTAGCTATGACTTAGAGCTGGAGTTGAAAGTTGCATACGCAGGTCCAGGATAAGTCCTTTCTGTTAGATTTAAAGGATTTGGTGGTGACATGACATTGAGAGAAGAGAATAAGATTTGATTATTCTCAAGCTAATCTGTTTCCTAATCTTGGTTTAGATGTGTACTCCGTTTGACCTCTCTGAGCTTTGTTTTCTGTGTCTGTAAAATGGGAATAATTCTTATACTCATGACATTATTATAAGAATTAAATGAGATATGGAATGAAAACTGTGCAGACTCATAGTTAGCACTCAATATATATTAGTTTATTTCTCTGTTTCTTTTTTTGTTTGTTGTGTGTGTGTGTGTGTGTGTGTGTGTGTGTGTGTATGTGTGTGTGTGTGTGTGTGTGTTTCCTGCTTCCTGCTTTATAGGACAAGGACCAGAAAAGGAATTTAGGTTTCTTTTGACATCTCTTTGATAGTAAAAACTATTCTGGCAGACAGGAGATGGAACCTGACACGCTGGAGCTGAAACATCCTTGCAGATAGTTTATAATCCTTATATTATGAATAAGGAGACTGGGGCTCAGATGGGTAACAGCTAGTCAGGGGCAGAGATAGGACCCCAACTCGGTTCCTTACTACATGTTGTCTAGAGCAGCCTCTTTGCCCTCAGCACTGTTCCTGGTCACTCCCACTGTGGAGACACAGGGTTTCTTCTTGAGGATTCAACAAGTAAGGAATTAAGCATTGAGGGCAAGGTCTTGCTGAAGGCACAGAGAGGTCAAAGTGAGGACTTGAGCATAGAGAACGGGCAGGCTCCTTCTTGGAGTCATTCACCAGAAATGTAGCAAATCTGCTGAGTTCCCATGGGCGCCCGGAGTCACGTAAATGTGATGAGGTGGGGGAGCAGGGCTTCTGTGGTGAGATTTCATCCACATCCTCAAGTGGGTGCTTCATGAAATCCTCCAATTCTGGCTTTTGGAAGCAGGTACTTCAGTCCTGGAGTGATTCTGGTCCTGCCAGTAATCAATGGGGATGGGGAGGAAGAGGTAGCAATCTCATCCTTTCCTATGATTTTCTTGGGTCCAGTGCAACTCCTTCACCAAAATTTTGACTCTTGTCTACTGTGAATTCTTCAAGAACTAGCCCTGAAAGGCTGAGTGTGCCCAAGACATTGGCCGCTGATTCTGGGATTTTGCTCCTAGGAAGAGAGGTTATGGCCACTGAGACCTGTAGGAAGACTGAAAATATGACTATAGTCCCCAGAGGTTGGGTTGCGACCCTTGCATAGGACAAATTGTCCTTTGGAAAGCATACTGCAGTTCTAGAAGGGAAGACTGAGACTCCTGCAGAGAAGACCATGACTCCTGTGGGTCATCAGTCTGAGATGACTATTGCCTTCACGCATCTTCATACTGAGCCCTCTGGAGTGAAGATCATGCTCCCTAGAAGGAAGTCTATAGCACCTGAAAAGATGACTCTCCCCTCCAGAAAGATGACAGTTATCCCTGATGGGCACACTAAGATGCTAAGAGGAAAGAATTTGACTTCCAAGGTGGACACTGGCCCCCAGGTAGGTTACTTTGGTGTTTAGATGGATGCTGAAAACAGGGCGTTACTCTCCGGCCCTGTCATCTAGCTCCCAGGACGCATTCCTTTTTTGACAACCATTCTTCTGTCAACTTAATGACCCTTCCAACAAGTCCTCTCTCTCTAAAGAAAGAAAACCCAGAAAACTCTGCTGTAGATCAAGAAGC
Organism: Pteropus medius; assembly: GCF_902729225.1. Lineage (NCBI taxonomy): Eukaryota > Metazoa > Chordata > Mammalia > Chiroptera > Pteropodidae > Pteropus > Pteropus medius. The sequence goes on along the minus strand of NW_024350924.1, from coordinate 3,817,102 downwards.
CCAAGCTTTGTTGGTGGGCAACAGCTGGGGAAAGCCCTCATCTTCTCGTCTAGGTCACCTGACAGTGGCTGTCTGTGCCCAGCCATTCATAAACCACTCATGGGACAAAGCAGGCCTCAAAGCCACAGTGAGGTAACCTCTTTTCTGTTGAATAAACTGGAAACACAAGAATCCATCTGAGTTGTCTGAGGTTATTTTCTTGAAATGACCTGTTCAACCCAATTTCAGCTTAAAGTCACTTTCTCCTACTGCTATGTTTGGAGAGGGAGTTGTGTCTGGCCACACTGATGTTTTCCAGAGTGGATGATGTGCTTCCCTCTCTGCCATGAACCACTGCTCGCTTCGCTGCTGGTCAGAGCCAGAATCTCTTCTAGAGCAGTTTTTCTCAATCCTCAAGGGAGACTGGGAGAAGGAGGGGGAAGTTGAATCTTCCATATTTATCCCCTACTTGGTAAAATCTTAGTGGTCTCTGAAAAGAAACACCCCCCCCACCCATTCGTACCATAAGAAGTGGTTGAGAGAAAGGTACACACAGTGTTTTTGTGTGTTACCTGCATACTTTCCCTAGGTCTCCTCCAGAAACATCAATTCCCACTTACTACACACTGAAATCTACCTATGGAGTGTTTTCCTGGGCATGATCAACCTTCATAAGTTCGTATAGACACAGGATCAATTTCTAGCCTTTCCCTTCTGGGGGACGGTGGTGCTCAGAGCGGGTACCATACCTATCGCTGATGTTACCTTTTCTTTTAGAAGTGCAGCCTCTAAGTCTTTAAAATAAGGGTATCAAATTAAAACGCCTATAGATCCAAGCACTTCTCAAAAATGACTGAAGCCGGCGAAGGATGTGTTCACACACGTGTGAGTACAGGCCACAGGCCCGTGTTGCCACAGCATAAATCACAAATCGGTTAAGTTGCATAACAAACCAACCCCCAAACATAGTGGCTTGCAAACAGGCTAGAGAGGGAAAGATTAAAATTTACCCTGTGGTGTTGGAGGTATAAATACAAAATCGTAGTTCTAAAAGTATATAAGTATATATGAAATAAGTCAATATAAAAATAGATATAGATGTCTATATAAAAATAGATATAGATGTCTATAAAAATAGACATCTCAGAAGCAATTAATACCTCTAATGCCCAGATCCTTAAAAAAAAAATTTTTTTTTAGGGCTAAGATATATAATTTCATATTATTAAATTAAAATTTTTTTCAGTTACAGTTGACATAAATATCTAACGCCCAGATCTTGATTTCTAAAGTTTATTCTCCCGTAGAAGGAACTGGGGACCCTTGAAGGAAAGGCTGATTCTCGTGCTGGAAAGTGCAAGAAAGGACTGGAATCTCGTATGTTCCCAGATAATAAGGAAGTACTCACAACACGGTGGGGCCATGTTGGAGAGACACAAGAGCCACGCTGAAGAGATTCCCAGTGGCCCAAACTGGGACAATCCAAGCAACAAAATAATGATAATAATTGGTTGTAACCCATAGAATAGCACGAGTCCTTATGCTATTAATGAATAATAGAATAAGCAAATGGGGAAGAAGGGACAGCTCTTCCTTCTTATAGGATATCAGTCAATAAATGTAGGCGAAAGCGCCTAAAGTGTTAAGAGTCGACAAGAGGCCAGAGGCAAAGACGCGGGACCGGAGAAGTCATAAGAACCGCCGGCAAGGCGATGGTTCGGCTGATTAATGAGGGTGGGATAGAGGCTGGGCGCAGGCTCAGACGGGCATAACTAATAAACAGGCACAGGTTGTCCACACCTTGGAAAGTGAGCCACAGAGAAGATGTTATGAGCTTTTGTCACTTTCTAATTTGAATTTTGGAGAGTCACATAAAAGGGCCCTTTCAATAGTACAAAAAACGTTTTTTGTGTAAATTAGAGACATCGCCACCAGGTGGCAGCAGCACGTGGGGTTATAATTTTTACGGGGCCAGGAAGAAAACTGGGGAAGTATGAGAAAAGCAATTAGAATATCTTCCCGCAAAAAAAATTAAATGAAATATAAATCTTTGTCATTACTGTTAAAGTTGATACTTTTACACACATCGAAACAAAGAGTTTGCGAGGCTTTGGTTAGACAGAGGTCGAGTTCAGAAAAACCAGACTTGAAGTCCCAGCTCTGCCTATGTGATCATGGGGATGTTAAATTACAACGGTTACATGACATATGCGCCTGGCACAAAATCGGTGTTCAGTAGGTGAGTATTATTGTTATAAACATATCCCGTATAGCTCTTAAGTTTCCTTTTAAGAATTTATTTCTCTAAAGAAACATTAAATCATACACATGAAACTGAAAACTTATCTGGGTTTGTGCATAGCTCGATGACTTCAAGAGTAGATTCATGACAAAGTTCCAGTAACTTCTCTCATGCCAGCTACAACTTTACTCAGGGAATTGTTTTTGGTAACTGGCCTTTCCCACTAATGCTTCTAAAAATGCTACAATCTAAAAGACTAATAAATGGTATATAGAAGGTATTAAGTGTGTCATTTGCTGGATTAAAAAAACTTCAATGGCTCCTTACTGCTTACAAAATAAAGTCAGTATTGCTTATCATGGTATATAAGGTCCATCTTATAATCTGTTTACAATCAAAGAGATTCCTAGTATTCTAGTCCAGTAGTTCTGTCCCTGGTACGTTGTAATCGATCAGGAAGCATGTCATTAGTAACTTGATAGAATAATAGTTAAAATATTGAGGATAAAGAATACATACTGCTTTAATATAATATTGTAGACTCAAGAGTATTTCTATTTTAGCATTACAAGTCCTTCCCATTTCAGATGGTTTCTTTAGTGGAAACATTTCAGAGCTATAATTGGCATGATGAGAATTGTGCAGATCCAGTGCACGTTCTTCGGATGTGTCTTGGTGTCTTGGCTGGCGAGGAAATACGTTGAGAATTGCTCTTCTGGCCATTCTGGTTGCAATGTTCTCTGAATTCATCACACGATTTCATTCCTTTGTACCACTGGTCAAGCTTTACTTCTGCTTGTTATGACTTTTCCGCTTCTCTTACGTCCTCATCTAACGTCCTGCAAGATCCTTACTCAAATGTTACCTCTTCTGTGGAGGCTTTTCCGTCCCACTGGGAGCTATCACTCCCTCTTTCTGCTTGCTTAATTAATACTGTTTTCATCCCTCTCATTTGTTCGACACACATTTAAATGCCTAGAGTAATTATAGCTCCTCATAATTTGATTATGCATCAGTCATTCCAGCAGGAATGCAGGCACTGCATACAAGGACCTTTTCTTAATTATCTTTGCACTCCCAGAGCTGAGTACAGAGATGGGCATGGAATAGGCGCTCAATAAATGTTGGCTAATTCATGACCTGAGGAGCTGGAAATAAAGAGTAGAGTGTCATGCACTGTGAGAATCATATATGGAAGGCTAGAGATGAGACCGATCAGAGGAAGAGGGAGGAAAAGGAGGAGAGAGGAGACTGTCAATCTCCAGAAAGCACAGGCCCTTTTTCAGCTAAAGAGCAAATTGTTCCATTGCCAGCACCCATTTTTCAGTAGACAAGGAAGGGTACCAGGATCTTTTGTCCTCAGTGCATTTTACATTTGTTATCTCATCCTAATCTTTAGATTCCATCAGCAAAGCCATTAATTGCTTTTTAAATTGACCATAGAGTGGATATTAAAGTCCTTGATGCTTGCCAAAGGAAAAAACAAACAGAATCCATGAATGGGTAGAGGCGCAAGCTTTTATAAAGGTAGAAATGCCCACGTGCCTAGAGAAGTGCAGGGAGATTAGGGTATAAGAGGGGGACCCAACCTCCCTCTGTGTGTCTCGACACTTGGGTCTGCTACTGTGTCCTGCGTGTTGGTGGGCAGTTGAAAATCAGCACCATGAAGATCCTCATCTTGGTCTTGCTTTGTCTACACCTCTCAGAGGGTGTGGAAAGGTGTGTATTGGGATTCAGCTTCATTGTAAATTCCAGTCCTAAGGGAGCATGACAAGCTAGGTAAGCACAAAGGCCTTCTTCTGCAGGTCTCTTAGAGAGACAGTCTTATTGTCTCTTGATATCATGAACTGAACAACCACTGGGGGCCAAGACTTGAAATGAGTGGTATGCGTATGTGTGTGTGTGTGTGTGAGATGTGGCAGGGTGGATAGACACTTGGAAAGGAGAAAAAAAATGATTGCTTCTCCAAATTTGGGTGTTCTAGCATGATATACCTGTGGAGGTATCATTTTATTACAAAATAGAAAACACATTTAGAGTAGGATATTGTCTTGCAAGGCTGTCTCAGCTGGTCAAAGGCTAACAAATAGGGGGGAAACAAGTAAAATATTGAGAGGAGCTTGGTCCCACATGGGGTAGAAAAGTTGTCAGAGAAGTCTCTTATTCCCCAAAGGAAATGATTTTGGCAAAATGTGGCTTCCAGTGGGTCAGCTTCTTCCCCATCCTTAGGACAAGACTTGGCTTCTTAATGAGGGTACAAATCTTCTTTCACAGGCTCTTTATTTTGGGGATATCAGCATTGAGACACCACCCCAAAATTTCCTGGTTCTCTTTGACATGGGCTCCTCCTACCTGTGGGTACCCTCCACCTACTGCCACAGCCAGGCTCGCTGTGAGTACATACCCACCATCACTATCTGCCCATGGATGGGAACAGAAAGAGAGGCCGCGCGAGGGCTGAGCACAGGCTTGTAATGTCAACTCCGGAGATCTCTGTGCATATCCATTCTCTCATCCTCCTTAAATTAGGAATATCTAGAAATCTTGCCCTCAGTCTACATTTTAGAAGTGCTGACAACTCCGGAAAGAGACAGAAGAAACAGACTAACACTTCCATCCCTCCTATACTGTCCCTTTCCCTCAGCTCTTTTTTGTGGGCCAGGATTCCTGGCACTTTCGAGGTGATTCATTCCTCAGGGAATGGTAGATTGGAAGGAATTTGGGCAACGTTTGTCATCCCAGGGGACAGGCTTTTCTGGGGCTAACACGGTTTGTCTCTATCACAAATGATCTGAGGCTGAGCCCCCTCCCAGACTTGATCCGATGATCCCATTGGGAGTAAGTTGCCTCCAAGTATTTCAGGAAGTGGTGAATGACATTAATAACCCATTCTGCCTTTCTCCAACCAATCACAACAGGTTCAGCCCCAACTTGTCCTCCACCTTCAGAAACAGCAGGTAAATCTATACACTGTCCTATGGGAGTGGCAGCCCGAGTGTGGTCTTGGGATATGACACCATGACTGCGGGGGATGTTCTCATAGCTTCTAAGGGTTTGTGGTTGGGCTCCCGTTTTCTGGAGCCTTAAGCTGAGAGAGAAATCATGATTACTAAGTAGGTACAACCTTCCCAGGAGCTGAGAGTTGGAAAAGATGTCAAAGATCATCGAATTCAACCTTCCTCCCCAAACAGGAATTGCTTCCGCAGCAGTCCTGACTGCAGAAAGCTTTCTATGAGTCAAAGTTGTCGTGTCTTCTGGTGACTTTGCTCCCTGGACTGAACTCCACCCTCTGGAACCACATAGAAAAAACCTGCTTCCTCCTCCACACAATCTCACTCTGGATATTTGAAGACCTGCTCTTTCACTATTTTCCTATTTCTCTATGAGTAACGCCCACAGTTTCTCTTTCATTCTTGAACATGGGTTGTTCGATATAAAACCAGTCACAGTCCTCTCATTGTACAATGAAGTGGAAACTATAACTTCAGAAAACAGTGGCCTCTGCTTCCCCAGCACCCACACTCTTGTTTCTAAAACACGTGGTTGGGTGAAACTGTTGCCCTTTCGCCTTCCTCACCCACACGCATGATTGAGCTCAGCATGAAAGAAGCCAACTTCCTCTCCCCAGAAGAGGTACTAGCTTCCACATCCTGGGCACCCAAGTCTAGAAAGGCTTTGTCCATGTCAATTGTTAGGCTCTTCTGTCTGCTGCCCCAGGTTCAGAATATTGTCATCAATAACCAAGAGTTCGGCCCGAGTGAGAACGAGCCCAGCACTCCCTTCTACTATCCAGACTTTGATGGGATCTTGGGAATGGCCTGCCCAGATGTGGCGGTGGGGAATGCCCCAGCAGCTATGCAGACGGTGCTGCAGCAGGGCCGGCTCACCCAACCCATCTTCACCTTCTACTCCTCTCGGTAAGAAGCCACGTCCTGGGAAGAGCTCAGCAAATGAGGACCTATGCTGGCTTTTGACAACTTAATATCAGACAAGGCCCAGCTTAACAAATCAAATACATTATGTCAGAAAACTCTATAAGCATGCCCGCCATCGCCTTCATCATCAGCAGGTCCCAGCTCCCTCTGCCTCCCTCTGCCTATGTCTTCACTCCCCAGGCTCCCTGGAAATTCCATGTCCCAGCTCACATCTGGGCAGCCACAGGGAATCCCCAGCGGCAAGGCTGAGTGTGAACAATAATTCAGAGACCCCCATGGGTGTCATGGAATACAGGATAGGGGCAGTTCCTGTGCGGAAAGGTCTCCATAGTGAGACTGGTTGTATCCTCATGTCCTCTGTCTCTTTAGAACAATGACCACTGCAGGCTTGGACTTGAGGCTACCTATCTGCCCTCCCTGACTGGATAGCTCCATGTGGATTCTAGGAGGTGTCTTCCTCAGGGAGTATTACTCTGTCTAAACACGACCAACAACAGGGTGGGCTTTGCCTTCTCCGCCTAACGAGAGGCAGCTGTCTCCACCTTCCCTCCAGAACTGCGGGATTACCCTAAAGTTTCTGTGGGCTGACAGCAGCATTTTTAACTACCCTGACCCCTTCTGCTCACTAGAGTCTTACTTCCTGTAACTAATAAATCAAGAAACACCACATGTCTTTGAAGTCCCTTCCAAAATATCTTTTTGTGTGTGTGTGTTCTGCTTTTCTTAGTTTATTCTAAATTGAAACTTAGCAACAGCTATTTTAGGGGACCTGTTAATCAATGGGAGAGGATCCAGGAGTGGAGGTCTCTGAGCACAGAGCTGCAGCACAGATGGTAAGGATGTGGTGGCATCTGCATCAGGAACTCTGACAGAGGTTATCACCCCTCCCGGCATGCTCTCCTCTAACATATTTTTCTCTCCATTCTTAGAAAAGAACAGAAACCAGAGTAATCCCTGATTTAAGAATGTTAAAGAAAAAAGAAAATGGCATGTCAAACAGGTGCTCCGAAGGCCAAAATCTGACCAGAAAACAGGTGTGTGTGGTTTTTTTAAAATGGCAAGAACAGTACAGTTTTTAAAATTTTGAATATTTTATTTGGAATTTTCAGTCTCCTTTATTCCTTACTGGTACTTTCAGGCTGCTTCACACAGTCACTTAACTTGCATATATCTTTTCTGTGATAGATAATTGGAGGGGAGGGGAGATACTGGGGAGAGAGAGAGAGAGAGAGAAAGAGAAAGAGAGATTCACAGAGGTGGGAAGAAAAGGAGAATTTAAAGAGAAAGAGCTGGAAGGTAACAGGGAACGAGAAGGGATAGAAAATATGCATAGTGAACTTGAAACTCAAAGCCCATCTCACCACTCTGAGCTGAAGTATCCAATGTGGCATAGGCAACTCTAGAGGAGAGAGGAATGAAAACGATAAAGCACCTTGACAAAAATCAAAGTGCCTTCCTTTTCCTCAGCCAAAACAATTGGCTTCATTGCTCTAATCTTTTATTTCCCTTTCCCCACCCTTACTTCTGAACTGGAAGCCCCTACAGTAACCAAGCCTGTGTCCCTCTGAAGCCACATAGCTGAGGGCAGCGAGCAAGGGGAAGTCCAGAATTGCCAGAGGAACATAAAAGGAAAGTAGCTTCAAAGACTGACTGAATTAACCTCAGTTAAGGAATTTTCTAGGAGCATTGCCTTTTGACTGAGACCTGTACGGGAAGAGTCAACCCCATTTGGAAGATCCCCTGTTTCTGTTTTCAAAAAGGTGATGCAATTGACAATTTGGGGTGGTGATGGTGATGGTGGTGGGACAGCCTCCAACTCTCATGGGTACATGTTCACCATTCCCTCTGTGAGAGTGTCTCCAGTCAGAGAGTGAAGTCGTCTACAAGACCCCATACGCCTAAGGGGAGGGCTCTCTTCCACTCAGTCTAGTCTCTTTCTCTCTGCTCCTGGAAGGACTGGGGTGGCCTTGCTGGTCTGAGAACTGTAGTGTGGATGCTCTGATCTGAATGGTTAGCATAAAGTTGACGCTTTGAGAGGCAGGAAGAGGTTCCTGACATGGTTCTGATCTTGGTGCCAGAACCATGCGTCTAAGAGAAGCCCACTTCGACTTCAGTAAGCAATTCCCTCAGGTTTGACTAAACGGACTTCGCTGTGTCATTTCTTTATGCTTCCTCATTAGTAATGAAAATGTAGTTTTGCTGCTGGTGATTGGTGGGTGGATCTTCAGGGCCCAGAAGTACAAACTTCTTTCTATGGGGCTGATCTCAGGAGGAAAAGACTGAAGCTAGTTTGAGGGTGAGTAAAAAAGTGACTTAGGGTGTCATGAAAGACCCCAGATGTGTATCAGTAGGAGATTTTCCAGAAATGGGAAAAAACTGGAAAATAAGAGATTTGTTTATTTAAAATAAGGACTGACTGGAGCCCAGAGTTTTTGATCCTAGGATCATAGGATGAGAAAAGACAGAGAACTACAGGTTGAGAACCAGTATGAGGGGTTACTCCAGGGAAGGACTCTGTCACATGACATGTACTAGTACACGCTCAATGTTTATTTGCAATGCTTTGATTTATTTCAACAAATATTTATTGAGCACGCATCATATGCTAAATACTATGGTCAGTACTGAGGATATAGATCACAGATATTCAAGGATGAAGGAACTATGGAAAGGAGATCTTAAAGGATACAACATATTTTGCTATCTCAACTGGAGCAAAGAAGATAAACGGGATATCGTCAGCTTGGGGAATTCATGAAGGATATTAGATATCATTGAGATACCTCAGGGATATTAGAATTCATCGAGTAGCATAGAGCTATGCACCTTTCAAGACCCTATAGGAAAAAAAGATGAAAAAAGTGTCCCAGGAAGCTTTCTGTCTAGTGGAGAGACAAATGTACACGCCCAATTGAGTGCTGCAATGGATGAGTGCCATGATGGAATATGTAAATGTGATAAGAATGAGGAAGAAATGGTAAATTCTGCTTGAGTTTAAAAGTTGGTAACATTTGAAACAGTGAATAATAAGTAGAAGTTTGTTAGAGAAGAATGGAAATGGCATTGTCAGAGAAGGGAACTGCACGAATAGAGAAATGGAAGTGTGAGGGAATAAAGGAGTGTTCGAGGGGAATGCTGAACAATCAAGTATCTGTAAAACCAGATCTTAAAGACAGGAAAGGAGGAAGTTCTGGTCAAGATGGTGGGCTCGGTAAAAGCAGGGTTTGCCTCTTCCCAGGATCGCATTAAAATTACAACCAAATTATAAAACAAACAACTTGGAGAACTACTTGAAGTCTAGCTGATCCTAACACATACATCTGAGGCTATAAAGAAAAAGCCACATCGAGACCAGTTGGAGACATGAAGCTGGCTGGTCCTGTACCCATGCATGGTGACTGAGCACCAGGTAGGAGAGCACAGCTACAGAGGCCTCCCTGAAGGAACGAGGGTCCCTAGCCCCACACAGGGGCTCTCCAGCCCAGAGTTCCAGCCCCGGGAAGAGGAGATTCCACAAAATCTTACTGTAAAAATCAGTAGGGGTTCTGGCTGTCCAAGTGAGACAGAAGGAGCCTAAAAAACTAGACATCCCCCTTAAAGGGCTTGCACACAGACTCGGTCGCAGACACTCACCCTGGGTACCAGCGGAGGGTCAGCAGCTTGGGAGGTATAGGAAACATACGGGGAAGGACTGAGTTGTGTAGCACTGGAGCAAGGGCTGGAGAGACAGCCACCATTGTTACCTTTGTGGGCCCTCCTGCGGGGCAGACTAGAGATGGGCGCCATCTTGCCAGTGTTGGACACTCCACCCGTTCGGCCAATTCTGAAGCTGCATTGGCTGAGTGAGATTGGCCTGCTCCACCCCATGTCTTCCTGGGACCCTGCTCCACCTAGCCCACAAATTGTCCAGGCAGTCAGCCCCACCCTGCACCTTCCTTGGGCCATGCATTTGTGAGCAAGAAGCAGCCCTCAGCTTGCAATGCCTGCATGCGACCCACACTTTATGAAGGAGATTTTTAGCAGCAGGCCATTGGTGCCAGCCTGAACTGCAGTGTCTCTTGGGCAGATTCCTGGGGTCTATGGGCCCAAGGTGGACAGCGGCTGCCCTCACTGTGAACTGTGTCTTTTGTGGAAGTCCATGGGCTCAGCTCTGGCAGCAATCTACGTTGGCCAGACAGAATTGGCTCGCTATGTCTCCCTGAGACCCTGCACTACCCAACCCACAAATTGCTCATGGTAGGCTCATTGCCCAGTAACCAGCTCCACCCTGTGCTTTCCCTGGGCTGCAAATTCGACAGCAAACCAACAGACCTCAGTTCACATGGCTGGTGCACAGCCAGTGCATCCCGAGAGAGACTTTCTGTGGCAGGCCACAAATCCCACCCCAAGCTACAGTATTTCGGGAAAGCATCTTGGGTGCCTGCAGGCATGAGGCAGGCCACAGCTACCTTTGCTGTGATCTGAGTCTTTTATAAGAAGCTGCAGATTCAGCACTGGAACAAAACATGATTCTGCATTGACTGGGTAAAATCTGTACACTTTATCCCTATAATTCCCTGGATCCCTGACCCACCCAACTCCTAAGCCAACCAAAGGCTCTTTCAGCTGTGGAGACTTACGGGCAACTGGCAGACAGCCTCAGGCCTTGAGGTGCGCTGGTCCTTTTGCTGAGCCACCATGGGCCTGGTACTGAGGGTAACCGAGCTTGGTCTGCAGCGCGGTCTCTCCTACTTGCCTCCAGATCCAGCACAGGCAGCAGTCATTCACGGATCACTTTGTAGCTCCTATCAGGTAGCCCCGAACAATCAAAGGCAGCGGCTGACCTTGGCCTACAAGGGAGCCCCTCCCAAGGGAACCAACACACCCAGAGGCTGGCATCAGACCACAACAGAGCACCACCTGACTAGCCCCATAAATGGAACATTTAAAAGGTAGTCTCAACAGGTGCATGAGCCTGCTGGGATGAATCCATGCAGCAGCTCCTACCCTGTGTGTGTGGTCAATCTCCATGGTCAGTCAGTCCGAGAGTCTGTCCCATGTACTGACATGCTAACAGCAATCAAGGCTTAGCTACAACAGGAGAACACACTCAACCCACATAAGGAACATGCCCAGAGCCCCTGGCACAGGCAATCAGGGAGACCATGCCATTGGGATGCACAGGATACCTACTACATAAGGCCACCTGGCCAAGGCTAGGATATGTAACAAATCTTCCTAATACATAGAAATGAACTTGGAGAGATAACTTAAATGAGAAAACAAAGAAACGAGAGAAATTTTCACTCCAGAAAAAGAACTAAATGAAATGAAGGCAAGCAACCTACCAGAGACAGAGTTTAAAACACTGGCTATAAGGATGCTCAATGAATTTAGGGAGATAATAGATGATCTCAGTGAGGACTTCAACAGAGAGATAGTAAGTATGAAAACAGACATAGAAACCATAAAGAAGAACCAGTCAGAAATGAAGACTACAATAATTGAAATGAAGAACAAACTAGAAGGAATCAACAGTAGACTAGATGAAGCAGAGAGTCAAATCAGCAATTTAGAAGATAAGGCAGCAGAAAACACCCAATTGGAACAAAAGAAAAAAGAAAAAAGAATTTAAAAACGAGGGAAGTTTAAGAAACCTCTGGGATAACATCAAACTCACCAACATGTGCATCATAAGGGTACAAGAAAGAGAAGAGCGAGAGCAAGGGATTGAGAACCCATCTGAAGAAATGATTATAGAAAACGTCCCTAACCTGGCAAAGAAAATGATCATATAAGTTCAGGAAGCACAGAGAGAATCCTAAACAAGAGGAACCCAAACAGACCCACATTAAAATGCCAAAAGTTAAAGACAAGGAAAGAATCTTAAAAGCAGCTAGAGAAAAGCAGCTAGTTACTTACAAATGTACTCTCATGAGAATACCACCTGATTTTTTAATAGAAAGTTTGCAGGCCAGAAGGGATTGGCATGAAATATTCAAAGTGGTGAAAAACAAGAACTCACAATCAAGACTACTATACCCAGCAAGACTATCAATTAAAACTGAAGGTGAGATAAAGAGTTTCCCAGACTGGAAAAAGCTAAAGGAATCCATCATCGCTAAGCCGGAAATTGCAAGAAATGTTAACAGGAATTCTGTAAAAAGAAATAGGGGTGTTGGGGGGGGCGCATAAAAACGAATAATAAAATGGCAATAACTATGCACCTATCAATAATCGCTTTAAATATAAATGGATTAAATGCTCCAATCAAAAGATATAGGGTAGCTGAATGGATAAGAAAACAAGACTCATACATATGCTGTCTACAAGAGACTCACTTCAGATCAAATGACACACACAGACGGAAAGTAAAGAGATAGAAAATGATATTGCATGCAAATGGAAATGAAAAAAAGCTGGGGTAGTGATACTTATATCAGACAAAATATACTTTAAAACAAAGGCTATAATAAGAGACAAAGAAGAGCATTACATAATGATAAAGGGATCAATACAACAAGAGGACATAACCCTAGTAAATATATATGGACCCAACATAGGAGTGCCTACATATATAAAGCAATTATTAACTGACTTAAAGGGAGAGATCGACAGTAATAAACTCATAGTAGGAGACTTTAACACCCCTTGACACCAATGGACAGATCTTCTAGACAGAAAATCAGCAAAGAAACAGCAGCCTTAAATGACACACTAAACTAGTTGGATTTAATTGATATTTTCAGAGCATTTAATCCCAAAGCGGCAGTATATACATTCTTCTCAAGTGCACACGGAACATTTTCCAGGATAAACCCCATGTTAGGCCACAAGTCTCAATAAATTTAAGAAGATTGAAATTATATCAAGTGTCTTCTCTGACTACAAAGGTATGGAACTAGAAATCAACTACAAGAAAAAAAAACTGGAAAATACACAAACACATGGAGCCTAATGACATGCTACTAAACAACGAATGGGTTAACAACGAAATGGGAGAAGAAATCGAAAGATACCTAGAGACAAATGAAAATGACTCAAAATCTATGGGACACAGTGAAAGCAATAATAAAAGAGAAATTTATAACAGTACAAGTCTACCTAGAAATTTATAACAGTACAAGAAACAAGAAAAATCTCAAATAAACGACTAACCTTACACTTAAAAAAACTAGAAAAAGAACAGCAAACAAAACCCAAAGTGAATAGAAGGAAGGAAATAATAAAGATCAGAGTGTAAATAAATGAAATAGAGTTTAGAAAAACAAAATGAAAGATCAGTGAAACCAAGAGCTGGTTTTGATAGGATAAACAAAATTGATAAACATTTAACTCATCAAAAAAAAAAAAGAGAGAGAGGATCCAAATAAATAAAATCAGAAATGAAAGAGAAGTAATTACAGACTCCACAGAAATACAAAGGATTATAAGAAAATACTACTAGCAATTATATGCCAACAAATTGGATGATCTGGGAGAAAATGATACATTTCTAAAAACATACAATCTCCCAAGACTGGGTGAAGAAGAAACAGAAAATCTGAACCAACCGATCGCCATCAATGAAATAGAATCAGTAATCATAAAAATTCCAAAAAACAAAAGTCCTGGACCAGATGGCTTCATAGATGAATTTTACCGAACATTCAAAGAAGAATTGACACCTATTCTTCTCAAATGATTCCAAAATTTCAAGAAGAGGGAAGGTCTCCTAACTCTTTTTACAAGGCCACCATTACCCTGATTTGAAAACCAGACAAAGACATTACAAGAAAAGAAAACTATATTACTGATGAACATTGGTGCAAAATCCTCAACAAAATATTACCAAACTAAATTCAGCAATACATCATATACCATGATCAAGTTGGATTTATTCCTGGGATACAAGTTTGATTTAATAGCCACAAATCAATTAATAAGATATATCACATTAACAAATTGAAAGATAAATATCATATGATCATATTGATAGATACAGAAAAAGCGTTCAGCAAAATCAAGCATTCATTTATGATAAAAACTCTCAGTAAAGTGGGAATAGAGGGAGCATACCTCAACATAATAAAGGCTATATATGACAAACTCACAGCTAACATCATATTCAATGGGGAAAAGCTATAAGCATTTTCCTTAAGATCAGGAACACGACAAGGATGCCCACTTTCATCTTTTCTATTCAGCATAGTATTGGAAGTTCTAGCTACAGCAATAAGATATAAAGAGAAATAAAGGCATCCAAATTGGAAAGAAAGAAGGAAAACTGTCATTATTTGCAGATGACAAGATACTATACACAGAGAACCCTAAAGATTCCACCAAAAAACTTAAAACTGATCAATAAATTCAGTAAAGTATCTGGATACAAAATTAATATTCAGATGTCAGTCGCATTTTTATACACTAATGATGAACTATCAGAGAAATTAAGAAAAAAATTTCACTTACAATTGCATCAAAAACAATAAAATACCTGGGAATCAAATTAATTAAGGATGTAAAAGACCTGTTCTTGGAAAATTATGTCACTGAAAAAAGAAATTGAAGAAGATACAAATAAATGGAAGCATATACCGTGCTCATAGGTAGGAAGAATGAACATCGTTAAAATGGCCATACTACCTAAAGCCATCTATAAATTAAATGCAATCTCTATCAAAATACCAATGACATTTTTTCAGAGAACTAGAACAAATAATCCAAAAATTTATATAGAACCATAAAAGATCCTGAATAGCCACAGCAATCTCTCAAAGAAGAACAAAGTTGGAGGTATCAAACTACCTGATATTAAACTATACTACAAGGCTATAGTAATCCAAATAACATGTTACTGGCATAAAAACAGACATAAATCGATGAAACAAAATAGAAAGCCCAGAAAAAAATCCATGCTTATATGGTCATTTAATCTATGACAAAGGAGGCAAGAACATACATTGATGTAAAGCAGTCTTTTCAACAAATGGTGTTGGGAAAACTGAACAGATACACGTGAAAAAGAATGAAACTGGACCACTTTCTTACACCATATACAAGAATAAACTCAAAATGGATTAAAAACTTTAAATGTAAGGCTCAAAGCCATACAACTTCTAGAAGAAAATATAGGCAGTAAACTCTCTGATATTGCTATTAGTAATTATTTTTTTTTGGATATATCTCCTAGGACAAGGGAAACAAAAGAAAAAACAAACAAATGGGACTACATGAAACTAAAAAGCTTTTGCACAACAAGTGAAACCATCAAAAAAATGAAAAGACAACCTATTGATGAGAGAAGCTATTTGCCTATGATACATCTGACAAGGAGTTAATATCCAAAATTTATAAAGAACCCATGCAACAAAAAAACAAACAATCCTATTAAAAAATGGGAAGAAGACCTGAATAGATATTTCACCAAAGAGGATGTACAGATGGCTAATAGACATATGAAAAGATGCTCAAGGTCACTAATCATCAGAGAAATGCATATTCAAATCACAATGAGATATCAGCTGACACCTGTCAGAATGGCTATCATCAATAAATCAAAGAACAACAAATGCTGGCGGGGATGTAGAGAAAAGGGAACCCTTGTGCACTGTTGGTGGGATTGCAAATTGGTACAGCCACTGTGGAAAAGAGTTTGGAGGTTCCTCAAAAAATTAAAGATAGAACTATCTTTTGACCCAGGAATTACACAAGATATGGAAGCAACCTGGGTGTCCATCAATAGATGATTGGATAAAGAAGTTACAATTCATATATACAGAGGAATATTACTCAGCCATAAAATATGAAATCTTGCCATTCGCAACAACATGGATGGACCTAGAGATTATTATGCTGAGTGAAATAAGTCAGACAGAGAAAAATAAATACCGTATGATTTCTCTTATATGTGAAATTTAAGGAACAGAAG
Source organism: Pteropus medius (assembly GCF_902729225.1). NCBI lineage: Eukaryota > Metazoa > Chordata > Mammalia > Chiroptera > Pteropodidae > Pteropus > Pteropus medius. The sequence goes on along the minus strand of NW_024350924.1, from coordinate 3,801,057 downwards.
AAACTGATAAACTAAGGGAAAACAGACTCACAGATACAGAGAACAAACTGATGATTGCCAGAGGGTTTTGGGGGCTGGGTGAAAAAGTGACGGATGAAGAAGTACAAACTAGTAGCTACAAAACCATCATGGGAATGTAGAGTACATCATAGGAAATAGTCATTATTACTTAATGGCTGTTTGTAGTGCCAGATGGGTGCTAGAGTAATCGGGGGGATTACATTATAAATTATATAAATGTGTAACCATTGTACTGTAGACCTAAAACTAATATAAAATAATTTTGAAAAAGAAAACCGTCGAACTCATAGAAGCATGGAATACTGGTTGCCAGGAGCTGGAGGAAGGGAAAAAAATTGAAGGTGATGGTCAAAATGTGCAAAGTTTCAGTTACGCAAGATAAATAAGTTCTTGAGATCTACTATACGACATAGTGGCTATAGCTAGCAATACTGTATTACATACTTAAAGTTTCCTTAAAGTCTAGAGCTTAAGTTAAGTGTTCTGTCACACACACAGACAAATAATAAAGGGGACATGTGGGGCAGGGGGAGAAAAGGCAGGAAAAGAGAAAGAGGGAGAGGAGAGTTATAACAAATATTTTGTGAGCAGAGAATTCATTTTTCTTTTTTATCCCTGTGTTATGATGCCCTTTGTGTAGGATTTGGGAGTTGATGAGAGGGCATAGAATATGACTGGTAACTGATTGCAAGAAGATCCTAAAATAACTAAGGGATTGTTCATCTGCACGCACCATAAGGCTGGTCCAGCTTTACCGACAGCTCTGTAGGCTCTGTGGAAGTATTATTATGCCACCCGACACCAGGAGCGGATGCTGGAGTTGCAATTGGATTTCTAAGGACCAGGTTACATGGGTTGGTGATAGTTCCTATAATATTTATTGGATCTTGGGCTAAACCAAGTCCATATAAAAGAAGGAAGGGGACAAAGGTGATGGCATCTGACTGCCACTAAGGGTCATGCCTTCTCCAAGTTCACCACAGGTGGCACTTGTAAGATTGTCATTGACTTGGTAGTTGAGTATCTCTGGCTGTATGGGTTTAATGGCATTGACCTCGAGTTTGAGTAACCAGGGTCCCAGGGCAGCCCATTTGAGGACAAGCAACCCTTTACCATTCTCTTAGAGATGAACCTGCAGGTGCATTCATATAGCCCAGGATCTGAGAGGGTCCCCCATCCCTAACTGACTTTCATGTCTAAAGATAAGGGGAAAAGACGGTAAAAGAATCAATAACTGTTGAAAGTCTACAATATGCCAGACATTATTTCTAAGAACTATGGGACTCCATTTAATAGTCATAACACCCAACTGGAATATGTACTTTTCTATCAAACCATAGAGGATAAGTAATTACAATTAGAAAGTGGTAGAGACCTCCGTAACTTCTTTCCCTATAAGACACTGCTTTGGTGAGGAAGTAGGAGACAATATTACAATTAGATCTCAAGACTTAGCTCACTCAAACTTAATACATATACCCCTAGTACAGACATACATTCCAGTATACGCAAGGAGATTTTTTCCCACCAAATATTGCTACATTTTTTATTAAAATTTGGGTCATTTATGAGCACCGTATTTTTCCTGTAATTATCACTACCCATAATCACTAATACTGTCCTATCTCTTGCAACAGGAAATGTTAACAGTTTCTCAAGCTGAGGCTCAAGCCACAGGCTAACCCCTGTCTGCTAATCTCAGCAGCCCTATCTGAGGGCCAAGGAACCACCGATGCAGGTTATGAAATTGCCAAAATCGAAGTGTGAGTTAGGCAGCAATACCCGAAGGCTGGAAAGTCTATCTTGTTTCAGGATGGGTTTTAAACCTGTGGGACCCTTGGAGTCGCAGCCAGACTAAACTTAACATATTCTGTATATCTTTGTCTGGCTTTTGCGGGGTTCCCTTCCCCTCCTCTCTTCCTCAGGACTCTTGACTGGCAGCTGCTATGTCCTGACCTCTCTTGTCTCCTGCTTCAGTCCCAGAGAATGTTTTGTGTGTTCTGTGTTCTATGAGGCTCTCCAGGGGGCTTGCACGGAGGTGGACCCAGCCATAGAGCCAATCCACTAGAGAGAAGAGGGTTATCCCTCCACTGAAGGCATGCCATTAGTGAGATCCGATGAGGACACTGATGTCTGCAGGATGGAAGGGCTGGCTGCAGCAGACATGCAGAAACAGCAACAGTACTGAGTGGCCAAACACTCAAAAGAACATAGAGAACGACAAGTGGGAGAGAAAGGACTTGGTGATGCAGAAGCGTGTGGTGCAATGAGAATGTGAGAGGCCTGGGCTGGGTCATAGGCTTTTCTTCTGGGAATCAGTGAAAAAGGTTTGGTGACCTCACAGGCATTTAGACTCTGAGTTGGGAAAAAAAGGTGGTAAGGTTAGACTTGACTTGTATGTAAAAAGTTGCCCAAGGCGGTCGTAAATTGCTTTTCAAATTACGAAAGTAATATACTCCAATAATTACATTAAAAAAGAGATAGCACAAAAGTATCTGACATAACAAGTAACTTGCTCCTCTCTCTTCTTCCTCTCTCCAGTTCCCCAGGGGGAGCTGTGCTTAAAGTGCAATGTTAAACCAAGTTGCAATGCGTGTTTTCATTCTCACCCAATAGCTAAGTCAACTTTCCGGCAATTTCCTATTAGGTAACAAGCTAATTCTCATCCATGTTATTTGACCAATATTTCTTCTGCCTGAAGTGTCCACTCCAATGTAGCTTTTTCTATCTTGCCCACAAATTACTTAAATTAGAAAATCTTGACAGGTTAATCCCCCAAAACTCCAAATAATATCTTTCTTTCCCTGCCCCCTTTTGAAGTTACCCAATTTGTGCCAGTCAGTTTACTGCTATTAAACAAACAAACAAACAAACAAACAAAAAATCTTACCAGGTATTAAATACCTGAACTAAAAAAAAAAGATAAATTAGGGAGGTTGCGATCCTGTTTACAAAGAGTTCATCACAGGCTTGCTATAGTCAGGAAGACACGTAGGGTGTTAAAACATGTGTTTATTTAGGCTATAAAATTTCTGACTATGGCAGAAGAGCTCAATTTTCTAGATATTAAGACACCTTTGAATATAGGACACAGAATATATTTAATAACACATTCTTTGAGGATCAGAAGTGCTTTATTAAATGTATTCAAAGATTGGAAATCGCATCTTAATTTTGGAAACAGTAAATATAAAAAATGCACATCTTAGAACTGAAGAAATATAGTATCTGAACCACTGCTTCTGAAAGATCCCACTAGTAAAGAAAATGTCCATATACCTTTGATCTTATAAATAAATAGAAAAATACTATTCATTGGGTATACTGAAGAAAAAAGTTTAAATTAAAAACACTTATCCATTGATCAACATTGACATTTTTGAGTTTATCATAACTGTAAAAATTCAAAAGGGGTTATTATGAAATCCATACTGAAAATTGATATAGGAGGTGGTACGGGGAGGATTCCTGAGATCTGCTGATATTAATACAGATAAACTCCCTGCCTATTCACCACCGTGGTCTCCATAGCTCCCAACCGCAAAATCTTTATCTGTTTTGTCATTGACTTCCTTCGTCAACATGGATTTGATGGCATTGACCAGAATGTGGAAAATCCAGGGTCCCAGGGGAGCCCACCTAAGGGCAAACAATTTACTATGTCGATTAATGTGGGAATGGAGCACTAGCTCTGGCTCTTCTTGTGGAGAAGCTGGTGTCTTCGCAGATGTTCCGTGAGAGCTGCTTTTCCTGGGGACAGTTCTCAGACAGTGCATCGACCGGTTCAGGTGTTTGGGGTTGAGGCAACAAAAACAGACTCTCTGGCTGGCTTCAGCCCAAAGAGAGTTTTACAGGAAAGATACAGGTATCTGAAGGAATCCAAGGGAGAAATTCTTGAATTGAGAAGGTAGAACTATTCATTATATAATTTATTTAACATTTATCGAGCACCTACTGTAATCCAGACCTGTGCCTCACACTGGAGATAAAGCAACGAACAAGACAAACATGATCCCTGCTCTTGTGGGGCTTAGAACACAGAGGAGGTTAAGAGAAGGAAGGAAAGAGGGAGGGAGGGAGGGTGGGAGGAAAGGCATCAAATAATTGCAGATGGTGATAAGAGCAATGAACTCTGTCTCTGGTTTTCCTGGCTATGCAAAATAGAACAGCTCATTATAGCAACAAATAGGACAGTCAGGGAAGTCTTCTCAGAGGAAATGACATTTGAGCTAAGATATGAAGAATCAAAAGGAAGCAGGCATACAAAGGAGAGCAGGAAGGATTTTCTAAGGGACTCATTAACAGTATTGCAAAAGCCTGGAGGCAGGAAAGAGCTTAGCATGGCCATACAAAAATGCCCAGCTAGAGCTTTAAAGGGAAGGTAAAGTCACAGTAGATAACACAGCAGGAGTTCCAGGGCTTTTTCTCTAGAATGTCATTAAATGTGACTTGGATTTAAGGACTCTTAGTTCCTGTATCTCTTTGTTCCAATTTATACCTTACCAGGTCATATCCCTATATTTCGGGGGCTATTTCCAGTCCAGAAATGGAGGAATTGCTATGAGCTAGAAACCTGCCCAAGAGGTTCTTAGTAGCGGAAACAGATAATAAAGACTGCCACTAAAATCCACCATCTTTTCTCTCTCCAGGAAATGTTAGAAGCTTTTGGAGTGGAGGCTAAAGAAAACAGGATAACCTGGACTGTTGAGATCACAGCAGGTGTATCTGCTAAGGGATCACTAGTGCAGGATGTGAAGTGAGTGCACTGAGTCTCTTGGGGCATTTTGATCCCAGAGCAGAGATGCCTGAACTTTGTAGAGGAGAGCATCCCGAGTAGTTATGTAAACATAATGTTGAGAAAATTGGTATCTTTAATTGCCAAAGAAGTTTGGGGACTTAGTGGCTCTAGGGAAAGGTGGTGGCCCCTTACAATTGTCACCGTGGTAGCTTTAGGGAAAAGAGGAACAAGATTCAAGACCATGGCAAATCCTTATAATAGCAATCCTCATTAGCAGTTTCTTTTGAAAAAAAAGCTGTAAAACAAGAAAGCCAAGCAACAGGAGAGCTACTCGCCTGTGATTCCCATGGCCCTAGAGACATGCGTCTCTGAGTCGCATGCTCGTGGAACCTACATTTCCTAACCTGCCATTTCTTTCAAGGTTGTAAAGGAGATTTCCTGTCTAGCCCTAAGGGGGTCACAGAAGATAACCTGGAAGCCACATTGGAGGGGCCATATGGATATCTACTTAACATCATGGGTTTCCTACTGCTACAATTCCTTGCTCTTAGATTATATATAAGAAAATGGCCCCAGGATCCTGATGACTCAAAATTTCTGTTTCAGACTCCTTGATTTCATTGATGTGATGACCTATGACTTCTATGGTAGTCAAATGTACAGGACACGACAGTCCCCTGCATGTAGTATCTAAGGATCAAGGTGACATGCATTATTTTAATTGTGTAAGAAAGAAAAGCCTCAAGTCATAAGGAAAGAGAAGATTGGGGAGAGCATTGTTGTTGGGATAGAGGCTTTCTCTTTGGGGGGACAATTAGCTAGTCTTTGTTAATCAAATGGGACAAATACTGGTGAGGAAAAAATGTCCCTATTGCTTCCTTCAGGAATATGCCATGAAGTACTAGAGAGACAATGGGGTCCCTGTGGAGATGCTTATCATGGGGCTCCCCTCCTATGGGAGGACTTTCCAGCTGCCTTGGCACTTCTGACTCCTCAGTCTGTGCCCTGGTCTCTGGAGCAGGGTCATCTGGTCCTTACATGCATGAGGCTGGCTTCTGGGCTTACTAGGAGGTAACTGACATGGCTAATTCAGACTGAAATGCACTGGGGAAAATTCTTTGATTCTCTAAGTCTACTCTTGAATTCCGTAACCCTGGCTTCTCATAGCTCTGAGCACAAGCAGCCTGGGAAAAGGCAGGTTGATAGCTGTAGAACACTTTTCACTTAAAAAAAAAATTAATCTGAATATCCTTTTTGGGTTTTGAAGTGTATGACACCATTTTCCCCACAGCTCCAAAGTTGGAAAAATATTTCAATAGTCTAGCCTGGGGATGTAAATAATTTAATTTCCCTTCCAACTTGAACCGATTGTGTTTACTTAAATCCTGTGCTGACAATTCAGACCGATAAATAAGTGATTTGCAGTATTTGCCACCGCACTGAACATGCCACAGGAACCCCATCCACGTACGTATGTATACAACAAACCAGCACAGGGAGAGAGAACATTCTGAACTGGTCTTTATTCTCTCACATGGTAGTTATGAGCTCCTTGCCCCTCTCTGGGCCCCGCGCTGGAAGACAAGAGGGCCGCAGCAGTGCAGAGGGAGAAGAGCAGCTCTGTCCTCCCTCCTGGAGATTCTGTGCACAGGAGGAGCACGTGGAGATCGTCCCAGCTGCTCAGTTGTAAAACAGGCTTAGATAGGCCACACGGTTCCGGTGCTTTCTGAAGTCTTTGTCGGTGGACAGCTGCAATGAAAGAAAGTTGTCTTGGTCAATATTCTGACGAGAACCCTCTGTCTCTGGTCTTCCTTGCTGTGCAAAATAGAACTGCTCATTATAGCTGTTGTAGCCTAACGAAACCCCACCCCGCAGTCACCTCGCCTTAGCGATTCTCTCAATTTTTATATCTATGTAGAATCTCTGTCATCTTACTCTGCTGTCTAGCATGGTAAGAATTGTTTTTTATTCAGGAAATCTCTAAGTACAGCTGGTAAACGCCTCGAAAACGAAGATTATATGTTTAATTCTTGCATGTTACCCGTAAGCCCTAGCACGATGCTATTAACACATTAGGCATTTAATAAATATTTGTAGAATTATCCGAAGTCCACTAGGAAAAGAAAAGTCACTTTTTTTTTTTTTGGACATCCAGCTTGGGTAAATTATGATAGCTAATATACATTGAGTGTTTATTATATTATAGATACAGTATTAAGTGCTTTTCTATACTATCTCAATTTTTACAAACTTATCAGATTGATTCCATTATTATACCGTTTACAGATAAGCAAAATTAGGGGACTTGCCCAAGATCACACAGCAAGTAAATACTAGAGCTAATATTTGAACCCAGGCAGTCTGTCTCAGAATCCATGCTCTTACCAGAATGTTCTACAGCCTCCTGATGATGTAATACTCAAGTAATATGATGGAAAGAGCACTGGCTTAGGAGTCACAAGATCTAGATTCAAGCTGTGCAACTTGCGCAAGTCACTTAATCCATCTGAGTCTTGATTTCCTCTTCTATCATATAAGGATAATTCTCCTGTATCTACCACAGAAAATTATTTGAGGATTAAATAGAAAATGTGACTTTTGTTCAGTCATGCGCATCTTTAAAAATCGAATAAAATTGTGTAACTTTCCAAAAAGACCCCCACGTGTACATACACAGAAAACTGTGCATATAATTTTAGGGAACAAAGACTTTCTGCAGCTTATTTCCAGACCCTGGTTAAGAACCCGTGACACACACGGGAGGACTAGAGTGTGTGCTCTACAGAAGCCCGATGTCATTACCTCAGCTTTTAGGGTTCTCTTCTGTAGACATGGAACCTGAGCCCAGTCTGGAGATCCAAATTTCATTGGCCAGGTGATTCTGGGGGGTGGCTTTATTTCTGGGTTGTATGTGCCAGGGCTAGAAATAAAAATACCAATAACATCACGTCTAATGAGTTACTGACCGTAGACGAACTCCATCAGTACCACTGCTGTCCCTGAGGCCTAACTCTTTGGGAAAAGACAACAGACTGATCCGCTTTTTTATGTCAGACATGCATGGGGTTCCTTTGCTTAATGTATTTCTAATTAAGTGTTAGTGTGAAAGATATCTAGTCTCGACATCCCCCTTGGGTAAAAATTGACTCTAGCTTAAAAGATATTTCTGCTACTCAGTATCCTTAGCTGAGAGACCAGAAGATCCCAGAAGTGGTGGACAATAAGAGGGATCTACCTTAGTGATGAATTAGTACTGCCCATGATCCAAAGTTGGGGATAACAGTGCAGTGATAATTTAATCTATCAGCAGTCTAGGGGCACCAAGCAGAACCAGTTTAATTTTCTTGACAATGAGATTATTTTACAATTGCTCTTATTCATGACATTTTGTGTTTTGGTGTAGTCCGTGCTGTGGTGGAAATAACGCTTAGAGCAGACGTGGGGTCCAAGATTCGACACTTCCACTTCCTTACTGCAACCTTAAGAAAGTGACATTTACTCTCTGATCCTTGGATTTCTCATCAGTAAAAGAAAAACCTTGACCCTTTGCCCTATAATTCCATCCATTCTGAATGGCTTCCTCAAGCATTTACACTATGCCCCTTGATCTACAGACTATGGAGTCCAGCCCCGTCCCTCCTCCTCTGTCTCATTTCCTCCTTGCTTACTACACTGTAGCCACTCAAACCTTCCTTCTTTTTCTCTCAAACTAAATTCATTTATGGCTTTTGCATTTGCTGTTCCTTCTGCCTGGGAAGCTCTGAGACCAGATCTTCTCAAGGCTGGTTTAGTTTTATTCTGATTTCAGATCAAATGTCATTTCCCCTGAAAGGCCTTTCTTGACGATCTTTGATAAAGTAGCCTCCGGTCTATCACTCCATATCATATCATCCTGTTTTATTTTTTTTCATAGCACATCACTAGGTCACCATATTTCCCGGTTTGCCCATGACAGTCCTAGCTTATGGCTATCTTCTTGGTATAATTATTAATAAGGCTCCTTTTTACTCTCAGACGTGTCATGGTTGGACTGATAAATTGCGTGGCCTCTCCTTATTACTATTGATATTTTTTGGTTTATTTGCTTCTCATCTGTTTAGGCTCCACAATGTAAGCTCCAAGAAATCAGGAGCTTTGTGCGATATGTTCAACGTAGAATCTCGAAACCTACAAAACTGCCTGGTACATTTATAAATATTTATTAAGTGAATCCCTATGATTTACAATTCTATGATGCCAGAGATCTGGAAGGCAAGAGGTTGAATCTTTAAGATGAGTGGTTATTGAGCTGGCATGGTTGGAGTATAACCCCTTCTTTGTACTTCCTTTCCTGTCGCTCTTTACTGAAATGTACCAGAAAAGAGGAAACATACCCAGGAAAATACGTGTCCTTTGAGTATGTCCTAAATCGAGGCAACAAGGTATTAAATGGAGCAAAATTTTGTTTGTGTTTTTGCTCCGGATTTACTGTCTGGTACGTGCTGGGGTTAGGTGTCATATCCTGTTTCCGAGAAAAAGATCAATATGTTAGAGGGTGATATATATACATATAAAGCCTTCTAAGTAGGAAAAAAACCCCACAGAATCATCCTCTCCCTGTTTATATATCAGCTACAATTTAACCACCTCCAGCTGTAGAAATAGGCCTATGGTAGGTAGAAAACCAAGGTAAAGATGTGGTTCAGGTACCTAAAGATACAAGCTTAGGTTGTAAAAATCAGCCTAGGCTGGGTGGGAAACCAAGGTTAACTTGTTGGAGCTACTACCTCCACCATCTCACTCGAGAGATTTTTTTTTTTTTTTTAGGGTCAGTATCCCTCTTCTTGAGCTTAAGTGTCAGGAAAATGTCCAAAAGATTAGGATTCTATACTGAAGACTTTTAGACTTGAAATTCAATTACACAAAAGAGTGGAAAAGTTAGAATTTGTTTTTTAACTGACAAGATAATCTGATGCAGATAAACAAAGCTTCCAGTATTTTTATATCTCAGCACTGAAGCTCTGTCATGGCACTATTTCTTCCTAGAATTGTTTTTCCGCTCTCCCAGGACACGCACGTACACACATTTGCAATGCTAATGCCCCAGATTTTCAGAGAGATTTAACAGCTTTTGCTTAGACGTCTATTTTTCTTGAATTTCGGCACATATTGCTTAGGCAACCTCCCACTCTCTGCCCTTTGCTCCCCAATGCAAATGCATGCAACAACATGGATCGCGCTAAAATTTAAGCACAGTCAACCATTTCTAACCTTGATTGGCTTAAACCTCACGGATGTTCTGGCTCCAAAAGCATATCCTTTTCTACTGGTCGGTATCCTAGAGAGGTTGTATGCCAATTCATACACATTCTTTGGGTAGTATATAAAAAAAAGAAAAGAAAAAAAGATAAAGATAAAAGAAAAAACACAGAGAAGGTTATAGTCATCAAAACAGACTGAACTTAGAATGTTCTTACTTGAATCTTCTATGCGAAAGTTGCTCTCTATTGACCCTTTTGAATCAGAGCCATCCAAACAATTACATAAATAACACAGGTAACTTTGCAAATGTGTCTAGATAGATAAAGTGACATTTCTATGCCTTCCAGTGAATCCAGTCCCCTGAGCCCCACAGAGCTGATCTTGTTATTTCATAAACTGACCTACAAGTACATCCACAGCCCAGGCTTGGACTAATGGGAGGGTAATTGGCGTTGGTTCACAGGACTTTGGAGGTGGGAATAAAGTGGGGACTATACCGGGGACTATATGAAACAAAGGCTTGCATTTGGTGGGGGTTGGAAGGGAGAGCAATGGTCCTTTAATTTCTGACATTGACCCTGACAGCTGGTTGCAGGGAACGAGGGCACCTTTCACGTTGGGACACTGATTCCACAAATTCTGTAGCTCTTCTTCCAAGAAACGGGTGTCTTTAGGTCGGTGGGAAACTGAGACCCACCTAAGGGAAGGTGAATACTCACATTTTCTGCTGTGTAACATCCAGGCCCTCTGTGAGGTTCCCCCCTAAGAGGGAGAAACTTGTTTCCCAAAGAATTTGGAGGATGGAAGTGAGGAAAGAGCTTCCTCTGTTGACATGTTCCAAAGGAGTATTGAAGCAGCGACTCTGAAGATCAAGAAAAGGAGAAATTCCACATGAGGGAAGCCCTCACTTACAAGGGTCTAAGTGAGGGCGTTGGTGGTGAGTGGGGTGTGGGGAGGCGGAGGAGAGAACAGGGCCCAACGAGCTCTTGAGAACCAGAGCAGACTCCAGGAAGGGGAGCAAACTGCATCTCCTCATTCCGTCTTTCCCAGCCTCCCCAGTGTCCCCCTCGCTCTCTACTCTTGACCCCTCTACTGCAGCCCTCCTCACCCGCTTTGTTGAAGCACATCGCGCGTGCTGCTCGGGTTAGCACTTGTGTACTGCTACTGCGTTGCTAAGGGAACACAGGCAAGCCTGGCGAGCCCCGCAAGCCTCAGCCGCGGCGCTTCCCAAGGGCAGTGGCTCCGAGCGCGCCTGCGCAGGCGGCGGGGGCGCCCGAGAAGCAACGGTTGCGGCGGGAAGCCGCGCCTCCCTGGCGGGAAGTCCGGGGGAGTGTGGACTCTGCAGCTGCGCCGAGGGTAGTGGGGTTTGCTGGACCCGTGGCTGTAGGGGCTGCTGGGGTGAAGGGGTGGACCGAAGGGCTCTGGAGACAGAGGGACGCTGGGGCTCAGAATGCCTGGAAATTCCTGCGGCTGGGATCAGGGGAGCAGCCGCTTGAGTGATGGCGTGGCGAGGTGGGCTCCCAGACAACGCCCAGAATAGGGGAATTGGGGACCAAATCGGGGCCCCAGTTAGCCCCATTTTTCCTTTTCCTCAGCCCTTCTCATCAGGTTCCCTTCTTCCCCTAAGCAGGGCGTGAGGCTTTAAAAGGGCAGGAAGCCTTGAGTGGAGCAGTAAGGGTGCAGTAGAACCACAAAAGTGCTTAATAATTTTAAAATCTTGGGCAGTCACTTAAACGTCTAGGTCTCAGTTTCCTCATCTCTATAATGGGAATAATAATTCATTCTTAATAGGGTCGTTGAGAGGATTAAGATAGCAGGATTAAAGCACTTCAGTGCCTGGTACTTGGTAGGTGAAATGCAGGAGGTTGGTTACTGGTACCGAAAATCATATTGGGCCAGCTCAGGAGCGCTCCCATCCCAACCCAAAAGGAAACGTCAGGGTGTATGTATGTCGACTCCTTTACCTTCGTCCTGGGTATTACCGCTACTTATTTTCGCTTGACTTTAGGATGGCTTCAGGTGTGGGAGGTAACAGAAACACTCAGGTGTGACGGATCCATACAACACTTTAACCCCTGAGGATGACCCTGGGCTGGCACTGTCTGCAAGGATGATTTTATAGATCTAATGTAGGTTTCCAAAAAAGGTGATGCCAAGTCCCAGAAGATATTTTAGATACTTGTAGAAGCATTTTCCCTGTTAAAAGTTATTGGGAGGGATGCTCCTGGTCAATAGGCTAAAGAGACTGGACACCCAGGAGTGTATTGGTTATGCAGTCAATTGGGTCATGTCCTACGTAACATTCAAATATCCTGCTGGACTCTACAAAAATAATTGGCTGTACTTGACTTACATATAATAACATTGAAAAATTATCTATAATAACATTTTTTTACAAGGAATAATGCAGAAAGTGCGGTAATATAGGAGAAGGTTGTATGGAAGCAAAGCCTAAATGGAATAAAAGATATGGTCTTAAAGTTACTGTGTAATTTATTCCAGGCATTCTGTCTACTCAAAGTACAGTAATACTGATGGTAAATAAAATGTAAATAATCTTGGCATTGATTGGTCACTTTCACTTTTCATATTTCAGGTAAAATTAATATTTTTAGGTACCCGCAGTATTTTTGAAATTAGTATTTACATCGTGAGTGATGTGAAACATGTTTTACAAAGTGCTTTGAGAATATGACAACCTGTCCCCTCATTGGTGGTCTGGTTTGCTTCCAACTCATCCTCCAGCAGAGAAGACATAAAAAAAAGCTAGACTAAATAAAATATATATATTTGAAGACTTTAGAGATATATCAAGGAAGAAAGAACATGCAGGGCCAAGACCCCAGACATAGGGGGAGTCCAAAGTAGTGAAACCAGCTGTTGGTGTGGCTCTTCCCTTTGAACATTTGCTAATTAAAAAGCTGGCTGAGAAGCAGAGAATTTGAGCAGAACTTTGAACAGTGTCTGAAAGCTGGGGAAGGAAAATTAGGCTGGGCATGGAGGAGAGAGGACTGGAAAACACGCTGGGCTTTAGTTGGGACCCTAAAGAGACAAACACTAGGAATAAGGGTAAATAAGAAATAGACCAGCTCACAAATAGCCCTAAAGTCCAGCTTCGTATCAACTCAATCCTTAATTGCATTAAGGTGATTGGCTTCTACCCTTATTGCATACCAGAAACAAAAGTACATCATCTATAACTATAATATCATCCAGAACCTCAACAAATTTTTTTATGATTTTTTCATGCAAAATGTTTGGCATTTAATATAAAACAACCAAAAATAAATAAAAATAAGCCCAAAGGAAATCTAGATATTTGGAGTTACCAAACATGGACTTTAAAATAACTGTACCTGGCTTGAGATTTTGGAGGAACTCTACCACAGGGTGAATAGAGGAGGCAAAAGAAAACAAGGAAATATGTGGCTATAAAGCAAATTTTTGGCTTCTGAGGTTAAAAGCCCTAAAAACAAAGTCAATAAAGATCCCAGTGTACTCAATGAAAGAGAATTTTCTCTCATCAATCTTCCTGTTCGAGTTACTAATATAACACACAACTGGGCCTTTTCACATCCTGATTGATGCAAATTTATCAACTTTTCCTTAAGGCCATGCCAAACATAGTAGAGTCGGAGATGGAATGTCTATGTGCCACATCCCTCTCCTGTATCATCAACTGTCTAATGGTAAAAGCGAGAAGTTAAGGCAGAATTTCAGGTAACCCTGAGGACTGTCAAGATCCACCATTTGAATGATGATCATGCACAAAGAAACCTATGCAGGTGAACAGCTGCTTAGTATAGAAGAATACTTAGACAAAGTTTTATATTGTGGCCACTTTTGATGAAGACCTCCATAAAGAATTCAGCAGTTCCCTTCGCATACATTTCTAACCATCATTATAACATCAAAAGGACGCCTGATGTGTATGGAGACTATCTGTTATAGCTATGAGACAGTTATCTGCTTTTTCACTTGACTACTATGAGGCCATTATAATTATTATTATTCCAGGAAACCACCAGCTCTGTTGCAGTGGTCTAATTGAATAGGTAGATTTGATTTGTGGTATAATGTTTTAAATAGAATTTGTCTCGTTAAACATTTTTTTGGATTAAGTAATAATAAATCAGTTCAGCAAAGGGAATAAAGCTGATAATTACATCCCAGAAATTAAATGACAAGATGGAGAATCTTAGAAACAAAGAAAAGGAATCAAAATTTGCAGAAAGTGCCATCAGTGTAAGTAAGAACTCAATTCATGGGTTTAACAGCAGATTATAAAAGCAGAAGAAAAGAATTCATGAAATAGAAAATGAATCAGAAGAATGTACCCAGATTGAAGACTGGAGAGGCAGAAGGACAGAAAATAAAGGAAAAAAAGTGAAACGATGAAAAGGAAAACAATGAAAAGGTTTAACGTACAGGTATTTGGAGTTTTATAAGTAATGGAGAGAGAATGTGGCAGAGACAAAGAGGTGAAGAGAGAATGGCTGAGAATATTCAGAACTGTTGAAAAACATTGAACCAAAGATCAACAAATGCTACAATCTCAAGTAAGTCAAATACAAAGAAAATGTCACTTGGTCATATCATAGTAAAACTGATGAAAATCAAAAGGAGAAAATCTTGAAATCAACCAGATAAAATAGGCTTGTTACTTTAAAAGAAGCAATGAGAAGCCTGATGGCTGACTTTTGAGCAGAAACAATAGGAGTCAGGCAACAATGAAATGGTATCTTTAAGTGCTAAAGTAATAATAGTAAAAGGATGGAATACATATTCCATATGAAGACTAGCAAAAAGAAAGTGATCGTGTGTATACCAAACCATCAAGGGTATGAGGGGCAGAAGAAAGCTGAGGAATTATTCCTGATTGAAGGCTGTAGATGAAACATGACAATCTAATGCAACATATATTTCTAGATAGGATCCTGGTTGAGGTAGGAAAGATATGTTGTCGGTACAGTTGGCAAATCTGAATAGGGTCTGTGAATTTAATAGTAATGTATCAACGTTGACTTTCAGATTTGGTAGGGTTGTATGGTAATAATGTAGGAGAGAATCTGTGGGAGAGTTACACTAGACTTTTTAGAGAGGATGGGACATGGTGTCAGAAAGTGTGTGTATGTATATATGGAGGGAACGAGGGAGCAAGGGAGAAGTAACATTAAACGATTGAGGAATTTGGGTGAAGGGGATAAGGGAATTCTTTACATTGTTTTTGCAATGTTTCTTTAGGTTTGAAACTATTTTATAATGATTTTTTTTTTTTAAAAGAGATACTATTAAAAGAGTGAGAAATTAAGCCAGGATTTGGGAGAAGATAACGAACGAAAAAGCATCCTTAGCCCTGCCATGTCCAATACAGTAGCCACTATATATGTTAACTATTGAGCACTAGAAATGTGGTTAGTCCAAACTGAGATGCGTCTAAGTGTAAAATATACAACAGACTTTAAAGACTTAGAATGAAAATAAGGGTGCACAATATCCCGTTAATAAATTTTATACTGGTTCCATGTCGAAATGATAATATTTTTGGATATATCGAGTTAAATAAAACAGTATTAAAATTAACTTCACTTGTTTCTTTTTTACTCTTTTTTAATGTGGCTATTAGAAAATTTTAAATTTAACACATTGCTCGCATTATAATGCCATTGGATAGTGCCAGTCTGGAATGCGTAAAGCACTATTACAGATTAATAAGAAAAAAAAAAAACAACCTAATGAAAATAGGTAAACGTCTTAAATGGGCACCTCGGAAAAAAAGAATATCCAAATGGCCAGTATATATATAAAGCGTGCTCTAATTCAGTAGTCATAAAAAAAAAAAATGCAAATTAAAGCCACAATGAGATATCCACCCGGTGGCTAAAATTATAAAGACAGATAACGCTTAGTGCTGCTAAGAATGTCAAATGACTCATTTTTTTTTTTTTTTTATAGTTAGGCAACCCTTGGTTGACCTTACAGATTGCAAGGACCTTGTCGATTTACAATCCCTTATTATTCTTTTTTATTTTTTTATACATACAGCACTCAGTCTTCCTAGGTGGTCTCCCATCCAAGTACTAACCAGGCCTGACCCTGCTTAGCTTCCGAACGGGGGGATCGGGCTTGTTCAGGGTGGCGGGGCCATAGACCGACTGGATATTTTGAATACACTTTTAGAGTGAGACACATTCACTTTGGAAAACTGGCAGTATTTACTGAAGCTTAACATCAACATCCCTATGACTTAATTTACACACTGAGTAAATTCACATAAAGTTCAAAAACAGGCAAAACGAATCTATGTGCTAGAAGTTGGAATGGCTTTGTAAAGGAGGGTGAAACGAGTAACTGAGAAGGGATATAAGGAGAGCTTTTGAAGTGACAGTGATATTCCATTTCTTGAACTGGGTACTGACTGTTTATACCTGTGAGTTCACTGTGCATATTTCATGAATCTGTTCAGTTATGATGTGGGCCGTTTTTAGTATATGTGATAGACCAATAAAATAATTATTTAAAAAAATCTGGCTACCCTAGAGGAAGCACATTAACATTATTTATTTACTTATTTTCAAGAGTAGCATAGTCGCATCCTTTTCCCTTTTCTAACTTCAGTGGTTTGGAATTTGCCTAGTATTATCCCTATTTTAACTAAAATGACTTACTGTTTTCTGTTACGAGAAACCAGTAAGTCTGGAGTGTTAATGAGTCTCCTAAACTAATTCAGGTGTCCACATATAGTTCTGTTCTTTTATTTTCCTACACTGCTTGTATAAAATGACATTTAACCTTCTCTCTTAACTCTAGGCTTATTCATTATTCATTATATGGTGCAAGAGCATATATATATATGTGTGTGTGTATGTATATATATGTAAATTTATACATAAACATAAATATGTATATAAATATATAAACAATATATATTTAACATGTTATATTACATAATAGAAATATATTAATGTATTATTAAATATATATTATTCGGAATTATTTTTTTCTCATTTACATTAAAATTATGGCATTATATTGTTTGGGAAAGTATATGTGGTAGGTTATGTTACCCATGACTTTAACTTTAGCATAATAAACAAGTGTTACAAAATAATTTGTTACTCTAAGCAGGACTTGGGTCTGAATAGGATCGAGAACCCATGATCCAGATTCTGCTGGAGGACGGCTGTGTCTTGAAAAGGGAGACAGAGCAGAGGAAAAAGAGACCTTTTATACCCACTTTCCAGTCGTTCGTAAATGTCAGCCTCTTTTATCTGGTTGTAGAGGAATGAACACAGGATTTGAAGCCACTCAGAACTGGTTCCCAGTAGGCACTCGACTGTGGTGTACTAGATACACAACCTTAATCTACTTAATCTACCTAAGCCTTGGTTCATTTATGAAATGGCTCTAATCATTTCCTGCCTCTTAAGGCTGCCATGGGAATTTAGGAGATAACACGGGACAAAATTTGCCCAGCAAGTGACTAACCTATAATTGGCATTTAACAAATGATAATGTACTTCCAATCTATCACCTCCATGCCCAGGGCTATAGCTAACTCCAAGGGCACCTGTGTGCAAATAAAAAAAATTATGCCCTTTCATCTGGGTGGGTGCCACCCCTTGTCAAGTCTCATGACTTGGTGAGAGGAGCACTTTCTGGAGCGCTGCCTGGATCAGGGCCCATATGTTATCTCATGCATACCCAACCTCGTTCCAATTAGATTCCAATACGAAGGGATAAATTTTCATACAAGTACTAGAGTCCAAAAACACGATTACCATCAGCAAAGTCCCAAAGGAATGGCTGGGAGATCTTTGACAAGTATCTGTTGCCCTTTATGTTCCTAGGTAGATCAGATGACATGGACGCTGTAGATCTCCAAGAAGTTCTGGACCAGTGCTCTCTCTCAGAGGAGCTTTCAAGAATTCTGTTTTTCTCATGTCCTATCTTCATGACTCAGCAAAAGTGGACTTTAAATAAGAAAGTAATGAGTGTAACTAAAACTGGCTGCTAAGCAATAGCCCCACCCTTGAGTTCCCCTTCAAGTTATTGTGACATGCCTTTCTATGAGGCAATATTGTAGTTTGAAGGGAGCCAGAAAGACTCAACTTTGAGAATCAGCTCTGCTAATTAACTCTTTGATCTTGGGAAAGTTTTTCTCTCAAGATCTCGATCTCCTCACCTGTAATACAGGGACACTATTCACCACTCAGGAGATAACCTGCATAAAGTACCTAATCCAATGCTTGGAATGCTCAACCTGTTAGTTGCCATCTCTATTCCTTCCCTCATTGATTTATTCATTCAACAACTATTTATTTAACTCTTGTAATATGTCAGGCATTGCGCTAGGCAATAGGAATATAGCAGTAAACAGAAATCCTTGTCCTCATAGAGATTCTCATGGGGGAGGCAGACAATAAAAAAAGTAAATGCATAAAATGTATGTTGTGTCAGGTATTGATATGTGACAATATAAAACAAAGGAAGCCTGGGAATGGGGGAAGAGAAAGGGGAGTTCGATTTTAGGTAGAATGTCCCAGAATGGCCTCATTCAAAAGGTGGCTTTGAGGAAAGGTCTGAAGGAAATGAGGTAGAAACTCAAATGGAAATCTGGGGAGAGTGTTCTAGCTTGTGCAAAGGCCCTGAGGCAGTAACATGCCTGGACTATTTGAGAAACAGCAAACATTGGCCGACATTGTTGAAGTGGAGGGAGGTTACAGTGGTCATAGGGTCTGGGTCACACCCATCCTCTTCTTGCACATAGTAGGTACACAGTAAACATTCATTTGAATGATGAATTAATATGTAAATCTAGCAGGAAAATGAAGGGACATTAATTTTTAGGCTGCGGTAATTTCTGCATTCTAGAAATGGTGACAGAATTAATCTTGGTGGGAAGATAGTGGCATTAGAAAAGACATTAGTCTGGAAACCACTCTGATTAGCCACTGGCTGCTATGTTGTTCAAAGATGCTTTTCTAAGTCAACAGCCTCTTTCATGTCCTTCACAAAGTCTGGTGCCTTACATCCTCACGTCACCTCCTCAGTGCTATTCGTCTTGATAGTGACCTAGATAGGAAACTCCTTCTAAAAAAGACTCCCCCAAATTCCTACATCTTATTTTACTCCAGACTTTATCGTTCTTTGGCTGGAGATGTAATGCATGCATAACGATACCCAGTTTTATTGACTCTTGCCTTCACCTGTTCATTGAGGACACTGGTCTCCCATATCTATGTCTTTGATCACCAAGGCATGTCACAAGTGCTCAGAAGTCAATACAGCAGCTATAAACACCATGAGTGCTATTTTCCTATATTCTGTGACTCTATTCCAGCCCTCTCTCATCGATATTGAATTTAGATTATGTCGTCAGCCCTTCATCCCTGCTAGGACCTTCCAGTGGTTTCTCAGCTCACTTGTAATAAAATCCAAACTACCACCATGTCTGCAGCACCTAGAACATTAGCTGGCACATAGTAAATAATCAGTAAGTGTTGCAAGTTCATGACTGTTCATTACCCAGAAAGCTGTATGTGCCTCATGGCTAGCAGCAGTGCTGCCAGCTGCCATGAGGACACTGAGGTCTGGGTGAAGGGCGGCAATGGAACAAAGTCGTTAGGACTGTGAGCTCTGGAGCCAGCCTGCCTGGCTTTAAGTCTGGCTTTGGACCTTATTAGCTGTGTGATGTTGGGCAGGTTACCTAAGTTCTCTGTGCCTCAGTTTCCTGGAATTAATATTATCTTCCTCTCAAGGTTGCTGGGAAAATTAAATAAGAAAATACATGTAAAACACTTAAAACAGTGTTTGACACATAATAAGCATGCCAGAAAAAAATAAGAGCAATTACATTCTCACTATATTGCTAGGAGTCTTTTAGTTGCAAATGAAAGAAACAAATTTGAGCCAGCTTAAGCAGCAAAGAATAGTTTAGTATACGGTTATAAGGGTGTTTTACAGAGCCCACAGGCAGAAATGCATCGGGGCCTCAAGAAGGCGCTGGAATCGGGTTGAAAAGCCATCTGGTAAGTGTTCTCGCTCCTTGGCATTGTGGCTTTTCTCGGTAGCTCCCCTTCGGTCTTCCTCCTCTGCATCCAGGCAAACTTGCCCTTCTCAGACCCTCACTACGGCTCCTGAGCTTACTCGTTACAGGCCCAGCCACTCTCAGGGACTGACAGCCAGTCCGTGCTCCTGGTTGCTGATTGAAAGTGGTGATAATCTGATTGGCCTGTGAAGTCTGATGTCCACCCTAGTCAACCAGCCAAGCCAGGGGAGGACACGAAGCAATACGAGCACAGTAGGTGGTGACCACCACTATGGGTTCAAGGAGAGGACAGCAATCTCCTGAGAAAGGGACACCGCCGGCCCATGGGCTGAACAGACACCCCAAAAGGAGCTCACTGCACAGATCTTTCCAAAACTGCCAATCTAGGAGGTGCTGGACCAGCTCTGGGACCTCAGCAGAAGAGAATGCTCTGGCTTTCTGTCCTTGAGGGAGCCGGGCAGGCCTGTGCCCCCGAGTCTCATGAAATCACTTTGGCTCTTTCCTGAGGACAGTCACCAAGCTTGGCCTTTATTATTAATGTCCACATCCCATCCCAGCACCAAACCTTCAAACATTTCCTCCTGACAGCCTTCGATCTTCGTGCTGATCGATGCGGCAGATAGGGGATTGTGCTGTTGTCTCCACCACTTCCTCATACACTTGCTTCCTCCACTCTCCCTCAAGCACAGCCTGTATTTTCACATCTACGAAGGTTTCCACTCAAATCGCTAAACACCAAGGACACTCACGTTTTGACTGATGGATTTTATTGCAGAACTCTAGGTAGGAGCAAGATGTGCTAAACACAGGAGACTGTTCAGAACCCTAGGGAATGGAGACAGGTCGGGTTTATGCCCAGTTGCAGCAATCACAGCTGGTGTCAAAGACAAGCCCGGCCGGGCAGTTCTGCTGGTACGTGAGTCTATTCAGGCAGTGCCAGAAGGCATTTCTGTTGTTTGCCACAGGGTAGAGGCCACTGGCTTTGCCGGCCCAGAACCCATTGCCCCCAGAACTGCCACCAGAGCTGCTGCTCCCAGTCCCCATCACTTCACACTTCCACTTCTGCTTCCGCTCCCACTACCGGGAGGAGAAGTTATTGGTGCAATGGGCTGAGCAGGGGCAGCGCAACCTGAAACAATACAAGAGCAGACTGGTGACCTGGTAGAGGCTTCCAGCTTCACCTAGAGGGGAAGAGACTAGTGGACCTGGGATGAAATCTGGAGGTGGGGCGCAGTTAGTTCTGGAGCCCTACAACTGCAAAGATCACAGGATAACGCCATATTTAAGAATAAAGGAAAGCTATCACTTCAATCCAGCCTGGTTTTTAATTTAAAAGTTTTTTCTTCCCTTACCATGTCAAAATCATTTTTAAAAAATCACTGAGCACCCAGATGTGCAAAATATTTTTCTAGGGTCTGAGTATAAGTGGTGAGCAAATAAGCACTAAGAGAAAATCTGGAAAAAATTTCAAGGAGTTTGTACTTCCCCTGAATTACAGATTAAAAATACGTGAGCACTCTTAATAAATGACAAAAGAGGCAAGGATATACAATGGGGTAAAGACAGTCTCTTCAATAAGTGGTGATGGGAAAATTGGACAGATATATGCAAAAAGAAAGAAAGAAAGAAAGAAAGAAAGAAAGAAAGAAAGAAAGA
>NW_024350924.1:3771318-3779339 GCF_902729225.1 Pteropus medius | reverse complement strand
AAAAGAAAGAAAAAAACTGGACCACCTTCTTACACCGTATAGAAGAATAGACTCAAAATGGATTAAAGACTTAAATGTAAGATTCAAACCATAAAACTTCTAGAGGAAAACATAAGCAGCAATCTAATCTCTCTGATATTGCTACTAGAAATTTATTTTCAGACATATCTCCTCAGGCAAGGAAAACAAAAGAAAAAATAAACAAATGGAACTCTATCAAACTAAAAAGTTTTTGCACAGCAAAGGAAACCATTAATAAAACGAAAAGACAACCAACCAACTGAATGGGAGAAGATGTTCCCTTATAATACATCTGATAAGAGGTTAATATACAAAATATATAAAGAACTCATACAACTCAACAACAAAAGAATAAACAATCCAATTAAAAAATGAGTAGAAGACCTGAATAGATATTTCTCCAAAGAAGAAATACGGATGGCCAATAGACATATGAAAAGATGCTCAAGGTCACGAATCATCAGAGAAATACAAATTAAAACCACAATGTGATATCACCTCACACCTGTCAGAATGGTTATCATCAATAAATCAAAGAATAACAAGTGTTGGTGAGGATGTGGAGAAAGGGTCCCTCATGTACTGCTGGTGGGATTGCAAATTGGTACAGACGCTATGGAAAACAGTCTGGAGGTTTCTCAAAAAATTAAAAATGGGTTTACCTTTTGACCCAGCAATTGCTCTTCTGGATATTTATGCAAAGAAAACCAAAACAATAATTCGTAAAGACCTATGCACCCTATGTTTCATGGCAGCACAATTTACAATAGCCAAGATATGGAAGCAACCTAAATGCCCATCAACAGACGATTGGATAAAGAAGTTATGGTTCATATACACAATGGAATATTACTCAGCCATTTGTAAAAACGAAATCCTAACATTCACAAATAAGTCAGACAGAGAAAGAGAAATACCATATGATTTCACTTATATGTGGAATCTAAGGAACAAAAAGAACAAACTAATCAAAAACAGACTCACGAATATAGAAGACGATCTGGTGACGGCCAGAGGGGAGGAGGGTTGAGGGGCTGGGAGAAAAGGGTGAAGGGTCAAAGGAATACAAATTAGTAATTGATAGATAGTCACGGAGATGGGGAGCATGGCATAGGGATGCAGTCAGCATTAATGTAATGGCTACGTGTAGAGTCAGAGGAGAGAAAGAACAATCAGAGGGATCGGTTCGTAAACTATATAAATGTCTAACCAATATACTATATACTTGAAACTAATAATAAAATGAAATTTAAAAAAATATATGAGCATTGCTAAGGGTTTCTCATTAAATCTCCCCGGGTGGAATGAAAGAGACTTTCAATAAAGGGTTCATAGAGAAGTAAATGTTTATGTTGTAAGGTCAACCTAATTTCTTGAGGACACCTTTAGGACTAAATAGACCTGTAAAACCCAACCAGGTAGACCTGATTTCCCATACAAGCATAAAATTCCCGACATGGAAATTCAAGGGTAGGAAAAGATTACAGCACCTGTCTCTCGCCTGGGCAAGAGCAGTGCAGAGAAATGGGAAGAGGCTGTCTGGGCAGTGGAGGTGGGCAGATGTGAGAGCTGTCTTTTGAGTTGGAGAAGGAGTATTTATAGCCCCTGGGCACCCTCCTGCTGTAACTCACTGGTGCTCTGCAGACCCGGGGCATCTTTCAGGGTGGTAATCAGGGGGAGTTTGCCCTGGTTACAGAAAGTGCCATGAAGTCATCCGAATCAATGGCCCAGACCATGGCACCTCCAAAGTTGTTCTTCTTCAGCTAGTCAGCCTGTGGTAATTAGAGAGAAAGCAAATGAAGTTCATATATTAAGGCCAATCTGGGCCTCCAAATGGCAACAAACTCATGGGCAACAACAGTCTATGGAACACAGTCTACCTTGATTTTGAAGCTCCTGGTGTCATCATAGCCAAGCCCCTCATCGCCTCCGTAAGCATAAAAAACATCCTCAGAAGCCTCCCACGTTGCAGTAGCTCCGTACTTCAGGAAGGTACAGATTTAAGAAGAGGTAGGGAAGAGGTTAAGAGGTGGGGAAGAGGTTAAGAGGTAGGGAAGAGGTTAAGAGGTAGGGAAGAGGTTAAGAGGTAGGCAAAGTGTCCATATAGCAGTGGTGAGAGGCATGGGGGAGGAGAAGCTGAGAAGGATGCCCAGGAAACTTGAAAAGGAAGGCCTAGAATTCTATCAGCAAATTTCTAAATTCATTTAAGAATTTGATTTTTTGTCACATTTGGGTCATGTATTTCAGTGTGGGGAGAAGCTCTTAAATCAAAGAAAGCCTTGGCAGGCAGTTAGAAGTGTCTATACACTGATATAATCTTGTTGATGATATTTCTTTTTCTTAATCTCTCTGTATTTGGAGTCCAGCCTAAATGGGCTCTCAGGAGGGTCCAACTAAAGTACAACATGAGTGCTCATCTTGCCTCCCCTACAGAGAGCCGTGGGCATCCGCTTTCAGCACCAACTACTTATTAAATGAGGTTAGAAGCATTGAATCTTGTTTATATTTTTAAATCCATGGCCCAAGAGAGAGCCAGTGTTCTTCTGCCTAAGGTTTGCAGGAGCATACCTCATAGTAGGCCAGGAACCCAGGCTGCCTGGCGTAGGGCCCAGCAGGGCCAGGGCCAGTGGTAGGCGCACCAATTGCATGGTCGGAGGGGTTGCTCAGGATGAAGGCACATCCATAGGCTGAGAATCCAATGATGAGCTTCCCAGCTGGGGCCCCGTTGTCCTTCCAGTAGTTCATGGCGTAATCCTGCAATGGCAGCAGGTTAGCTAGAGGCCCCACCAGCCCAATGGCCCAGTGCTCAGTTATGTTAGACCCCTGTTCTAGCAGGTAAAATTGTCTGATATTATGACAGATGGATTCGTTAGTATTTTTTAAAAACATTTTGGTGCAATTATAGTTAAGGGGATTTGATCAGTCACTTAAGAGGACATTATACAAGTGAGACATTTGTGGAATCTTTGTTGGTTTTGTCCCCAAATCTCCGTGTGATTTACGACATGGTCTCTGGTCTGCATCTGCATCTATTCGGGGACTCACCACATGGAGGTGCGCAGTGCTGCCAGTGTCAGTTGGGTTTTTGTACAGCGGGCTGTTCTCTCCAGTGTAGCCCTCCCAGGAGCCATGCAGGTCATAGGTCATGACATGGATGTAGTCCAGGGACCTGAGTTGGTACAAAGGAGTTAAAGACATCTCTGATGGTCATTTCTCACATGTCTGCAGGCTAAAGATGCCATTCCTAAAGCCTCCTAAACAAGATCCCTGAATAGCAAGCAGACTAAGGATGAATCTCTTATACAAGCGACACACAGAGGAGTTGTAGGACAAGTCATCACTCACTGGGACAGCTGGGGAATCTCATAGCCAGAATGGATGTTGGAGATGCCAGCAGCTACTGCAGCGGTGACCATCAGCCTGGGCTTGTCCACCTGTTTGGCGTTCTGCTCAAAACCTTCACATATTTCCTGTGCAAGAGTAGGAGAAAGTCTATCAGTATTAACTCTAAGCTGACTTCTGTGACTATTCTTTGAATTAAATTAAATTAACCTCTTCTATCTTTCATTCTTCAGCATTCTCTCTGGATTGGGGTCTCCAGGTCCTTCCTCTCTTCCTAAGATTGTAGGGAGCTAGGTTTTCTGTACAGCCTCCATAATCTTTCACGTGAGATTCGTCGTGTGCTTTCCAGTCAAAATGATATGGAATTCATCTCACCTGCACCAGGACAGAGAAGAGGTGCTTGTCCTGAGGAGTGCTCCCATGAGAGCCAGGGTACTCCTGGTCAAAGTCCAGCCCGTCGAACTCATACTGGTGCAGGAATTTGATGACTGAGGCAATGAAAGTCTGGCGGCTCCCAGGCGTGGAAGCCACAGCAGTGAAACTAAGGGAGACCCAAAGAAGGCAGAGGGAGGGAATGCCTGGGTGGTCCCAACACCTCGTAGTGAAATTCATGCAGGAAGTCATCTCAAAAAACTTACGGAACAGCTCCAAGTTTCCAGCCACCAATAGCTAGGAGAGTTTTCAGTTGACTGTTTCTAGGGGAAAAGAAGCAAAGAATTTTGTTGGAACAAATGGAAAGAAAGATAAATCATTTCAACATTAGCTGTTTTAGTGATTGAGAAGCCAAGGGAAGTCTCATGCCGCCTCTCATACTGGATTTCTTCATTCTCATCCTTATTTCCGAAATTGTGAGAGTAGTTGGAGTAAGTGACCGTAAGTTGGTAGTTTCAACTTAGTGTCTACAACTTGTCCCGTTACTCCCCTTGCAATGGAACCTCAGACTAAGGACACCATGTGCTTCATCAATGCCAGCTTTGGGCTGCCTCCAAGTGAAAGACTATTCTCATCTGATTTCACAGTACTCGGACTTTTCTTGGAGACTGGGCTGGACTTCAGTTGATAACCTCCTCTTGTGGGCCAGCCATGTCCCTTAAGTTAGAGTCATCACCGTCCTGGAAACAATAAGAAAGCTCAGAATTTATGTGTGCTGCCTGTTGGCCTGTTAGGAATTTCAGCCTGGTGGCTACTGCAGAAGGTTTTGTTCAAACTCTTCTTGAAGGTTAAAAGACTTTAAACTTCAGTCCTTTCTTGTTTTTCAGGCCACTGAAAGTGTGGTAGAGGGTCACGTCATCCATTCAGTCAGTGGTGGTGACCTCGTTGTTGCCCATCCCAGCAAAGGCAGAGATCAGGGGAGGACAGGTAGGGTCGATGTCACCAGGCTTGAAGCGTCCCAGGCCGGGTTGGTACTGGGCCCAGCTGGTGAAGTAGGATGTCAGCCGGTAGGCAGAACCTGTTATTCAAGGGAAGAGGATAAAAAACTGTTACAGAGAAAGTTACTGATTGCTTAAGAAACCATAGATTTCCAAATAACTTTCCTGTTCAAGTCTCAAAGGGAAGGGGAAGATCTGCATGAGATCCTTGGGTAGTGAGATAAACTCATAATTAGCAGACAATTCAGGGCTGAAGTTATCTCTTAGAGGTAATTCTATTTCTCAGAGAGAATTAAAGAACCTTAGAAATAAGTGCCTTCTGCTAACAAGAAACCTTAAAGCTGGTAAATTCTGATTTAAATGTATTCTAGCCCCCGCTACATGTTAATACTAGCAATTTTAATGCTTACTCGGCACTCATTATGTACTAAGTAATGCTCTGAGTGATTTGTTTAAATTCATTCATTAATCCTCAGCAAATGAGGTATTATTATTCCCATTTTACTCATTTGGAAACTAAAATACAGAAAAGATGATAGTATAGGCTATTTAACACTTGAAGCCATCTCCTGAGTAATAATTTCACTCAGAGAGAAAGTAACCATGCACTAACGGTTAAGAGCCCTGGCTGCAGGTTTAGATTCTGCCACAAACTCTTTATATTCCCTGGGACAAGTCATACAATTTATTTCTGCCTTAGGTAACCAGTCTATAAGGTGGAGTGGTAATGCCTCTCCTGTCCACCTCTCAGAGAATTGTTTTAAAGACTCAGTAAGATGAAGGGTTTTAAAGTGCTTTAAAAGAGCAGATGCCTCGCTGTGTTATTTTTTATTGTTAACATTTACTTTTAAGACCACTGTCTAGTTGGTTTCAGCTTTGGGATTTTTAGGCCAATGATCCCAATTCTTTAACTTAGGGAATTTCAAACTCTCTTAAAAAATGAATTAATATTCTTTGTTCGAAGTAGGACAGAGGGCCATGCCGAGTTTCCATATTTTGAAGAAACAAAACAGGAACAATTCGGTGATCCATCCCAAGAAGAATACGTACTTATCGCAGCTGTCAGCACGAGGAGCAGACCTTCAGGCAAGAGAGAGCAATGAGCTAGAGGGACACATCTGTGAACAGACAGCCTCTGTATGTTGGCGCTTCGTTTGCAGTAGGAAACTTTTCCTACGTTTTACTCTTTGAGTTCTTTTAACATTCTCTGCAGACTCCTAACCTACCGAGGCTCATAAAGCCTCAGGATTTCTCCTAGATTCCCATTCCCTTCTACTCCCACTCACAAGACCACTAAAGTGTCATGAGCCTTGAGGCTTGCGAAGGGAGGGAGACTTCAGGACAGCGAAAGGCCTATCACCAAGGAGGGAACTGTGTCCCAGTGCTTTTGCCAAAAGCAAATCACATCAGGAGATATGGTTTGAAGGCAAAAGAAAGTTTTAAAGGGACAGTAAAAGGAGAGAGAGAGAGAGTAGCTCACAGGCACAGAGTGGTGGTGGCTCCTCACCCGCGAGGAGGGTGAGCTTGGTCATCTTGTCTCAGTGGTAGAGAATCACTAGTCCAACCTACCTTTTAGGCCCTCCTCCTCCCCATGACTTATCAGAGTCTCCTTCATCGTGATTGCCTCTAAAGTCAATGTTGATATTGGTAGTGCTCGAAAACCTCAAACTATTTAAGAACCCACTATTGACAGGGAATCATACTATCTTGAATTCACTTTACAAGAAGGAAAGATTGGGCTCAAGCCCAGAAACCATACTCTAAAGCTCCATTATGGCACAGCTCCATTATGGAATTCAAAATAGTTTATGTACAGTGGGCTATACTCTCTGCTTGGATAGCAACTAGTTGGCTATTTCATACCCATGTATGAAATACATGGTCTCTTCCAGAAACAGGTTAATATGTTCTCCCTCTGTCTCTCTCTTTCCCCCATGCCTTCACATGTGATACTAGAATATCTAACAACCTTTTAAAAATAGAACAAATGTCCAGTTGATCAAATTTCCTATACACACTTTGCTAGAATTTATTTTACTGAAAACTAGTCTGGAGTCTGAAGATTTTCCTTCCATGTTTTTCCTTTTATTTAATTTTAAAACTCTGATAAGTTTAATGTAGGTACTGTATGTTTCCACATCAGTCGGTACAACTTACATCAAGTTTTATCCTTACTCATCTTTGCAAAGACATCATATACACAAAGATACATATTGAGTAACTGGGAAATCATAAAACTTCTGCTCTATACTTTCAGGTTTGTTCGATCATAAGACTTACTTCTGCTAAGGATCATGAGCATACCAGTTTCGCCTCTTCCAGAAAGACGTAATTTATCTAAGAGTTTACTCTGGGTTTTATTGCAGAACACAAATTCCCTCAAGCATCTTTTTCTTGCAGTCTTTTTTTTTTCCCTCCATAATTATTCCTTATAACCTGTCTTCTTCCTTAGCCCAGGGCCAGAATGAAGTCGAAGAAACCTGTAGATGACGGCTCTCACGGTCTCTCTCTTGCCTTGTCATGAGCTGAAGCACGTCACGGTTCTGAATATAGCTTCAGGACACTTGGAAGCCAGGAGGCCACGCCATTGAGGGCTGCTGCCACATGACCACGTGTCAGATTTCTGACTGATGTGATAAGTCTGGGAGCAGAGGGAACAACTGAAATCTGAACATGACTAAATTGTCGGGCAGACGGTGCAGAGCTAAAACAGTTTCCATAGGCCGAAGCTGCCCAAATATTCAGGGGCCATAAGATTCCTGCTGCTGCTCTCATGGCGTCAGCAAAGCAGGGGCCACCATCCTGCCACCCCCCTTGCTTCACTCTTCACAATTGTTAGTCTTCCCCAAAGAGGAAAGAAAACAGAATATAAAACATGTGAGTCCAAAAGGACTGTAGATTTAGCTCTTCCTCTTAAATGAGGCAGCCAGTCAGCAGATGAGGTGATGCAGGTCTTTGCGAGGCCCTGATGCACAAGGTCATTGCCCTTGAAGTTGAACCCAGGGGTATCATGGAGAACGTTAAAGCCCAAAAGGACAAGGAGGGCATCTTATCTAGCCAGCGGCGTCTGATTTTGTGGGTCACTAGCTGGAGGTTGGCCACAGTCACTTAGACTAATAACATCCAGAAAAAATCACCCCTGAACATAGTGCTTTGCCTGCCAGGTCGGGCGTTATTGAACTTTCCCTCCACCAGCTCTCCCGGAAATACAATTTCCACGAAATATTCTGTCCTAAGTGTTTCCCTCACCCGCACCCCCGTGCTGTCAAATGTTACAAGCCACACTAT
>NW_024350924.1:3565954-3770981 GCF_902729225.1 Pteropus medius | reverse complement strand
TAGATGTAGATAGAGATTTAAACCTAAATATACCGGTAATTACATTAACTGTAAATGGGCTAGATACCTTAGGTTGCTAATCTGTTTTCTTATTTAAAAAATTCTTAAGTATATGCTGAGAATGTTGCCATAGGCATTAGCATATGAGAAACCAGGTAGGAGATATTTTAAAAAAGCATTCTTCCAGTAAAAGGTGAGTCACAACTTGTAAGGAAGAAAGGGAAGAGGGGCAGTTCCAGTCTCTTATAACCTTGTAGCCAACACTGTACTCAGAGTAAATACCATGGGAAGGCACCTGTCTCAAACCATTAATGTTCATTCACTTATTTGATAAAGACTTAATGAATGCCTACATCGTGTCAGGTACCATGTGAGTGCTGGGCTACATGAGTAAACAAGACAGAGTTCACCATCACTGGTACAGACAGATAAATAAATGGAATATTATGATCTGATGAATTAAGTGCTGTGGAACAGAGTAACTATTAGAACCAAATAAACAGGAGTCCAGCTTGAGGAGCGGGCGGTTACGCATCTGCATTTAAGGATTCCAGAGAAAATGGTCAGAGGTAGGTGGAGAAAATCAGGAAAATATTTTTGGAGAAGATTGCTTTTAGAATATCTAGCCCGGGCTGGGAATGAGAGGTGGTCTCACGACATGGTTGGGCCGAAGGGCGGCCCAGAGTGTGGGGTAAGGGCATGGACACCGCAGCCATATGGCCAGCTTTGAAATGCATTTCCGAGCTGTGTGACCTTAGGTAAGTCCCTCAGCCTTTCTGTGCCAGTTTCTTCTCTGTAAAGTGGGAATAATCACCATGACTACGTCAGAGGGTCCTTATGAAGAGTCAGTGAGTTGATGTTTATAGCAGGCCTGCTCATAGAATGACCTATAAGTGTTAGTTATATAAATAAAGCAGCAGGAAGGGACCTGGAACGAGGACTCGGGGAATACCAAGGGCGACTTCCTCCCCGGCATAGCCGGGGCAATGAGATAAGGAGCCATGAGGGTGTGTGGACTCTCCAGATGAAGACAGCAACCCAGATACATGTACAAGTGGCTAAAGGGCAAGTCACAGGGATCACAGGGGCTTCTGGGGGAACTCTTGGGCCAGAGACGCTTTAATGACTGTGAAATATGTGCAAAATATGTCAAATCCGCAAGTACTTAAATTCAAGTTTTCATTTTGTAGGTAGCTTACAAAATGGCTGGGTGAGCACTTTATGTAAATCCGGGGACTTTTTTTCTGCTGACTTATGAGAATATTCAGTATACAATGGAACATCTGATCAGCAATTCTGAGCCCCTTCACATAATTCATCATCCAAACCTGGACGCATTTGAGAGCAAAAGGGGCATTAGAATTGTGTAACTTTTGAAATATTTATTTTTGATTGGTTATTTTATACAAATGAACTTATCAAATAGTTTTATTAAAACTATTTTCAAAACTATATTTTTCAGTAAACACACAATAGAATATACAGATGTCAAATGATAATGTACACCTGAAAATTATATAATTTATGAACCAATGTTACCCTAATAAACTTAATTAAAATTTTTTTAAAAGAAAGAAAAAAGTATTTTTAATTAAAAAAAATTTTCTAAAAAATAAAGATATGTAACTGCATAGTAAATCAAAATTTAAAATTCTGAGTAATTATGCTTGTTAAATAGTCACAAACTTCAGCTTCGTTGCCATATTTCTGGCATTTTTCTGAAGAATGGAGGTTTTTCAGTATGGTTTTATTTATTTATTTTCTTTCCTAATATTACTTGAATCTTCAAAGTTGCTTTTCACAGTTAATCACTTCAAAAATGCTGGTACCTTTCGTGTTCGTTTGCTCAGATTGCCCCAACAACATACCACAGACTCGAGGACTTAAAAACAGAAATTTATTTCCTCGCAGTTCCGGAGGCTACAAATTTAAAACCAAGGCATCTTCTGGGTTAGTTTCTTCTGAGGCCTCTCTCCTTGGCTGGCAGATGACCATCTTCTCCATGTGTCTTCCACATAGTTTTCTCTGTGTGTCTGTGTCCTGATCTCTTCTTGTAAAGACACCAGTCATACTGGATTAGGGCCCACCCTAATGATCTCCTTTATCCCATTTAAGCTCTTTAAAGGCTCTGTCTCCAAATACACAGTCACACTCTGAGGTCCTGGGGGTTAGCACTTCCACATGTGAATTTTTGAGGGACACGATTCAGCCCGTAACACCTTCCATTGATTTTTTTTTGTAGGCTAGAATATTTTTAATTGAAAAATATTTTCTCTACAGATGATGAGAGAAAATTCTGCTAAATAGGGACTATTTTCAGTTCTGATTTTTTTTATTAAAATGTTTAAACATTTCAACTCAAATGTTTTCACGGATGATATCTGTTTGCTTCCATACAGAGAAACTTTCTTCAACAAATATCTTTACAAGAAAAAACTCGTGAAGTAAGTTATCTCTATTTATGACTCCTTTGAATGTTTCCTTAAAGTTAGATGCCGTAAGATCATAGGCCTCTTCAATTTCTTTCTAATCTAATATAGCAATAAACAGATTCAATTAAATAAAAAACAGTAGCTTCACCAAAAGAGTCTTCCCACAAATTGAAATATTTCAAAATGCAATTTTAGAATTTCAAGATTGTTTATTATATAGCATGTGAGCACTTCTCATTTAATTTGTTCAATGCCTCTTTCAGAGTCTTTCTAGTTGAAAAAATTCTTTTTTTAAAATAATAGTAACTTACTAAAACTTCAAAAGTTTAAGTGTTGTGGAGCTTCATTCTTTGAATACTTCGGCAAAGTATTTATAACTGATTTGTGATAAAATGTAATCAAAATGTAGAAGACTTGCATAAAAAAAAGGTTTCAGCACCATTGCGGAGCACTTTAAATTAATTAAGAAGTAATTCTTCAATGATCCAACTATTTTAAAATTCAAGACAATAGGCAGCAAAGAGAGAACACATGTACTGCCACGCTGATGTACATTTTCTTGTAGTCAACATCAGCATTGTAAAATAAATTTATAGATCAGTTATTCTATGTATACAAAAAAATTTGAAAATTTGGCAACTTTTTTTGAATAATAGAATGTCACAGTTTTCTTGGATGCATTAATGAGTGATTTGTGGCCTATAATCGATTTCCAGGACATTTCTCCTCTAGGTTTTTTAATTTAGAAAGAATATTATTTTTACATAATGTGGTACACCATCAATATTTGAATTTATTATTGTCACCACAAGTATTATCGCCATAGAAATAATTAATTTTCAATGTTGACCTTCTTGACTGAATTCACAGTAGCAGTGACAATAAAGTCAGATGTTTCACCTTGAAAAAATGAACCACTAAAAGCTTAACTTTGATTTCTTGAACTGGGGTGGGGTGGCGGAGGGGAATTCAACCATCATTAGAATTAATTCACCTGGTTTTCTCTATGAAGTATCTGATGACGTTGATATTAATTTGGTATTACTCAAAAGCCTGTGAACTTGTTCTAACAGAACTTCACTTTTCTACATGTACAGACACACAAAACGCAGAATAGAAAGAGACAGAAGTAAATTTTACACATCTGTCATTAAATCTACCTCAATGGAAATGTATGCTTTACTGAGTGATGTAAAAAACATCTTCGGCAGATACTTTTGTGAAATCATCATCTTTAGGCAAAATCCTTTTGAAATCAGTAGTACTTTTGAAGTAGATGCTGATGCTTGCTCAGCAGATTTGTGTCTTCTGGTTTTCATGCACTATCAAACAGCCCCATGGTGAACAGTAAATGCCAACTAACATCTTATGCAATTTTACGTTCATCTTAACTTTCTTAGAAAATGGAAATTCAGTACTTAATTTTTTTTATATAGGTATTTAAATTTTTTTAGCTCATTACTGACAAAAGCATTTTCTTGCAAAATAAAAAGTGTCGTCAAACAATAAAATAAATAACAGGTTGCAGATTGAGGCCACGTGGTAAATAACAGATCTTGTAGCAAGAGTACTCAGGCTGCTCTCCACAAGCATTTCAATGAAGACTACTCGGCTTCTACTTCCTGTTCATACTCTCATGCTCCACATACTCCTAACCCATAATTTCCCACATTTCCCACTGATTCCAACACTGCCGGCCTGATGACTTTGTGTATCTCACGAGTCATAACGAAGGCCATGGCACCAGTGGCTGGTCCACCAAGGAGCAGCAGTATCCCCCGCCAGTCCTGGAGACCAGAAGAGATAGCTGTTCCTAGCCCTTTGCATCCAAGCATACCTCAGTTTATGAGCAAGTGGCCATTGCAAGAGGCCATCATTTAATCTTCGTCAGAAAAGGGCCAGGAAAAGAGAGATGGGTCATCACTAATGAACGTTTGGATTTAACCATGTGCCCAGAGGTTCTGCTTATTGTTTGTGCTGGTCTTGTCAAAAGAGCATAATCCGCAGAACTTCACCCGTCCGCCCACATACAGCTGGTTAGTGTGGAGGCACTTCCTTGCTTCCTCAGCGTCTTTGGCTCCGCAACCGATTTGAGGAAGAGCAGAGGCCATGCTGTCCTGGGGATGGTAGGAGTGAGACCTCCCACCCCTGCTGTAATGTGCCTTCTCTTTACATTTTCTCGGTGACTTTCTAAAAGGAACTGAAATGTACATTTGGGTATGGTGGGGCGATAAAAATAATAACGAACTAATTATTTTTAGGTGAGCTAATTTTGAAATCAGTGCCGAGGGGCTTTGTTCCTGACCTCACGGGTGTGGAAGTGGGGTGCATAGATCAGCCTGCAGGCGGCCACCATGCTGTCCTCAAATGACAGGCACAGCCTGCCTGGGCTTGTGCAGGCCCGGATTTGGGGTGAGTAACCCTGGTGAGGGAAGAGTTCTTGAGGGGAGAGCTGCAGTACACTTAGCATCCTGAGTCCAGCCACTCTTCTGGATCCTTCCATAAGACGCGTTGGAGGCATATGTGAAAAAGAACAAGAACTTGATCTATCTTGTTCCCCCAGCGCCTCCCATTTCTTCTCCCCTCCTGCCTCAGAAGGGCCCAGAGTACCGGAACTTCCCACGGAGAGGCCCCAGAGGGGTCCTGGCCGCTGCCCGGCCTTCTCTCCCAGGCCCAACCTCCGGAGACCCCTGTGGAGCAGGAGGCAGGGGTCTCTTTTACATTCAGGGCAGTATCATGAGGATTTATAAATAAAAATAGACAACTTGGTATTCTGAGGCAAAACTTCCATTTAATCATCCTTCTGTCCTACAGTTCCCATTGGACCCTGCAGGTAGATGGCTTCAGCCCAGTTACAGCAAGAGCAGCTGGTGTCAAAGACCAGGCCTGTCTGACAAGTCTCCTCGTAGGTGTGTCCACCCGCACACATAGAAGGCTCGCTTGCTGGCGGGGCTGGGGTAGAGACCATTGGCATTCCTGGCACAGAATCCACTATCACCAGCACTGCCGCCCCAGGAGCCGCAGTGACAACGGGGCCCGAGGTGGTCCCCAGAGTAGACGTGGGCACTCTACAGTCTGAAGAGAGTGAGAAAAGGGTTCTGGAGCGGGCTCCTTTCCCAGGACGAGTGTCGTTTCTGCAAGGTCACTGGGGGTTCCTCTCAGGCAAGGGCACCCCTAAATTGGGCACTACCTAAAGGGTGCTACCTAAATCGGTGGTTAAACACTCGGGGCCTGAACGGTGATACCCAAGTTCACAGTCCAGCCCTGCCACAAGCTACGTGACCATGAATAAGTCACTATCTTCTCTGAGCCTCAGTTTCCTCCCTATAACGAGAAAGGAGGAATGACAGAATTCTAACTCTCTTAGAATTATCATGTAAAGCATTTTCCAATGTGCTTGGTATGTAACATAATAGGTGCTACACAATTATTAGTTTTTATTTTATTTTATTTTAAGGGGGAAAACAATGTTTATTTATCACCCTTATCACCTAAATGCTTGTCCAAATACTATGTGCCGTTACCATCTCCCCTGCCAAATCCTGCGAAGTGGAAGAATTTTAAAGATCAGTTTATTCATCTTAGCTAAGACAAGAATTGAAATTCAAAACCGGTCCCGTCTGAATTCAAAGACTTGCTATGCCTATGACGCTGATATCTTCTTTTTGAAACCACTTTAATGAGGTATGATGACATACAGACAGCTGTACCTTTTTAATGTTACAACTTGAAGAGTTTAGAGATAAATACACATCATGATCACCACAACAATGCCATAAACGCATCCATCACCTCCAAAAGTCTTCTCCCATCCTCTCTATTTGTTATTAGGATTTTTTTTTGTGTGTGATAAGAACATGTACCATAAGATCTTCCCTCCTAGCAAATGTTCCAGTAGACAATACAGTATTGTTAAGTATAGGCTCTATTCTTATACAGATTCCTAGAACTTTATTCATCTCGTGTAACTGAAACGTATACCCTTTGACCAATACCTGCCTACTCTCCTTCCCTAGTTTTTATTTTTAAATAGATAAATAACACCTGTCTCCAAGAGTGCCTGCCTATGGGGAGAACATGAAATCTGAGGAACCAGCAGGCCTGA
This sequence comes from Pteropus medius, assembly GCF_902729225.1. Lineage (NCBI taxonomy): Eukaryota > Metazoa > Chordata > Mammalia > Chiroptera > Pteropodidae > Pteropus > Pteropus medius. The sequence goes on along the minus strand of NW_024350924.1, from coordinate 3,764,444 downwards.
CCTGGAGTCATCTATAAATTTCTTTCACAATCCTGATATTGAATATGAGAAAATATACATCAGCCTGGCAGTACATGCGTTCTCTCTTTGCTGCCTATTGTCTTGAATTTTAAAATAGTTGGACCATTGAAGAATTACTTCTTGATTAATTCAAAGTGTTCTGCAGCGGTGCTGAAAACTTTTTGTTACACAAGTCTTTTACATTTTGATTGCATTTTATTACAAACCGGTTATAAATATTTTGCCAAAGTATTCAAAGAATGAAGCTCCACAACACTTAAACTTTTGAAGTTTTGGTAAGTTAATATTATTTTTAAAAAAGAATTATTGCAACTAGAAAGACGCTGAGAGAGGCATTGAACAAATTAAATGAGATGTGCTCAAATGCTAAATAATATACAACCTTGAAATTCTAAAATTGCATTTTGAAATATTTCAATTTGTGGGAAGACTCTTTTGGTGGAGCTACTGTTTTTTATTTAATTGAATCTGTTTATTGCTATATTAGATTAGAAAGTAATTGAAGAGGCCTATGATCTTACAGCATCTAACTCTGGGGAAATATTCAAAGGGGTCATAAATAGAGATAACTAGTCTATGGCCATGCCACACTGAATGAGCCTGATCTTGTCTGATCTCGGAAGCTAAGCAGGGTTGGGCCTGGTTAGTACTTGGATGGGAGACCATCTAGGAATACCAGGTGCCATAGGCATTGAAAAATAAATACATAAATAAATAATAGAGATAATTTACTTGATGAGTTTTTCTTGTAAAGATATTTGTTGAAGAGTTTCTCGGTATGAAGGCAAACAGATATCATCTGTGAAAGCATTTAAGTCAAAATGTTTAAATATTTTAATAGAAAAAATTAGAACTGAAAATATTCCCTATTTAGCAGAATTTCCTCTCATCATCTGTAGAGAGAATATTTCTCAATTAAAAATATTCCGGCCTACAAATAAAATCAATAGAGGGTATTAGGAGCTGAATTGTGTCCCTCGAAAATTCACATGTTGAAGTGCTAACCCCAAGGACCTCAGAATGTGACTGTGTATTTGGAGACAGAGCCTTTAAAGAGCTTAAATGGGGTAAAAGAGATCATTAGGGTGGGCCCTAATCCAGTATGACTGGTGTCTTTACAAGAAGAGGCAGTGAAGCTTCTACCGTTTCCTGAGTGCCTACCAAATGCCAGGCACTGTCACCCTTACAATCCCACAAGGCAGGAACTATTAGCCTCATTTGACCTTTAGGTGATATTCAGAGAGGTTAAACAGTTTGTCCAAGATCATCCAGCCAGTAAAGTGGCAGAGTCAGGACTCAAATCCTACTCCTCCATGCCAGTGTCTCCCCACAGGTACCCAGGTCCTGTGAGTCTGACCTTCAAACCTCCCTTTGGGCTCCCAACTGGACCAGAGGGCCAGTTAACCTATCTGATAAACTGGTCAGGCATTCCTGGGTTCTGCCACTTGCTAGTTCTGTAGGAAAATTTTAACCTGTTTTTCAGTTTCTTCAACTTTGAAATGTCTTTTAAGACTTTAATATGCTTGTTTCACAGTGTTTGTTGTTAAGGTTACGTAAATGATAAATTTTAAAAAGCAGAATAATGCCTGGCATAGTAGTCACCCAATAAATATGCTAAGTGTTTAATTGGCCCAAGAACCATTTTCGGTTTTATTGGTAGCTAGTTCATAGATTGGTGTGGGATGCACTGCAACATGGCTACCTCCAGGGGGCAGTATTCACAATGAATCCCTAGTGGGTGGCACTTCCTGGGACACACAGAATGCAATGCTGAGGATCTGGTGAGAAAATAATGCCCCCACCCTCCGTCTCCCAAAATGACAGCAATCGCCTCTCCTGGGGGGAACGTGCTGACAGCTCTGTCAATGAGGCATGATAGTGATTGTGGACAGGACTCAAACACTAGGCATTCTGGTGTTGACGTCTCCGGAGGAATTTCTGAAAGGCCTGTGTGGACACCTCTAACCCAGCACAGGGCCCAAGCCCAGAACTCACTAGTTCTTGAGGCCGTTGATGTCAGCATAGAGGACCTCATCGTTCCACTCGATGGTTTTGATCTGGTTGTTGGCTGTGCCAGTGAAGGCGCAGACGATGTGTGCGCAACAGACAAGGGTCCACATTCTCCGGCATGTAACTGGCAGTCCCAGGGAGGTACTGGCTCCAGTTGGTGAAGTAACACACAACTTTAGTTGCTGTGCCTGGAATGTCAGGGAAGTAAGAGATGACCCCTGTTGATGAATGTCAAGTACTCTGGCGTCCCCTACCTTCACATGGGACACTTGCTCAGCTGCAGCAGGAGGGCCAGCCCTAAAGAAGAAAAGGGACTTTGATGAGAGGGTGGCAGGCACATGCTGTTCCCGGCTGAGAAGGAGCAGGCCTGGGGCAGATCTGGAAGGAGATCGCCGGGCTGCTCTATAAAGCCTTTCCCAGCATGGACCCCTGCGTGATGCTTTTGGAGAAGTAGCTAATGTAGGCATTCGCAAGCTGCCGGGGAGCTCAGATGATAGTGCACAGCTCAGGAACCAGGGAAGGTGAGTCACTAACTCATGTCAGCTGCTGGTGCTGGAGATAGAAAAGAAAAACCTAGACAAGGTCCCTGCCCTGAAAGAGTTCATGGCCTGATGGGGAGTCAAACCTGTGAGCGTAAAGGTGCGATGCGATGTGACAGGCAATGTAAGGAGGTACGCACGGAGTATTCCGGAAAACAAGTGAGGGAAGACTTCCAAGAAAAGTGGCATCTGCACTGACTGGGCCTCTCTTTTCTCCTTCTGGGCCCCATTAGTACTTGTGCTGGCTTAACTCTATCACAGCATTTATCACACTGAAAGATATTCATTTATTCGTCTGCCCATCAGACAGTGAGCTCCTTGAGGGTGGGAACTGTGCTTACACCACAGAGTCCCCGCTACCCAGCACAGTGCCTGGCACGCAATCAGCTATCAATACGTGTGGAATGAGTGGACCCTAAAGATAAGCCGCATTAGTGGGGAAGGACAGAGGAGGCCCTGGAGGTGGAGAAGGGGGCGTTTCAGGCAGAGGACCACCTCTCATAAGAGTCTCTTCACACCGAGAACTAGAACTCACCTTTTCTAGAACTAACGTCATTCTACTTTTCAACTCAAACGATGTCTCTAAATTGTATTCCCTTTAAAGCCACCCAACCACAGGCAGGGTGAGCTGTTGTGCCAGGCCCACTGATCACTCTCACTGGGCTGCTATCCACAGCTTGGACATTATCTCTGGGAGGGAGTTAGCACTGAAGAAACTGCATTAGCCCTTTAAGGTCTTTTCTGCTCCCTCCGCAGCCCCCTCACACCTGTCCCCACAGTATATATTCGGATAAAACCTGCCTCATCCATTTTTTTTCTACTAATTGCTCCTGTTAGCTGATTAATCCTTGGTCAAGCCTGTGCATTGAGCTCCTGCTCTGTAGCTGGCAGTGAGGAGGAATCACAGATCATTAGAATGGGAGGGGCTAGCCCAAGTCTCCCATCATCCCACGTGGGGAAATGGCCTTGCCCTTGTAACCAGTTATCCATTTCTCTCCCACCTGAAGCCCTCAGGTGCTCAGTGGGCCCTTCCTTCCTTCCTTCCTCCTCCTTCCCTCCTCCTCCTCCCCTTCCTTCCTTCCTTCCTTCCTTCCTTCCTTCCTTCCTTCCTTCCTTCCTTTCTTCCTTCCTTCCTTCTTTCCATCCTTACTATGTTATGAACCCAAGGAGGCTGCAAGAGAGAAAAGGGACAATGCAGGTGGCCTTGGAGTACAAATACTAGTGGAAGAGGCAGAGCGACTGGAAAAGAAAAAGCATCTACTCTGAAATCTTGACTGGGCTGCCTGGGAAAGACTCACCAGCAAGAATCAGCAATTTGCCCATTTTAATGGGAAATCCTAAGCGCGAGTTCCATTTAGGCCTGGACACCCGACAGCTTTTTACAGGGAGCACTGCAGGCCCACCCTCCCTCCACCCGGCTCTCTTCAGCAGGCAAGGTGGGAACTCAAGAGTAGAGGGGTGGGGGGCATCGCAGGGCTCACATTTACCCTCTGAATCTCATCTGTGTCTTCCTTCTTGGATAATTAACCCAGGACACAATGGGACTTCGTGAGAACAGCCTTAAAAGTCTGTTGACTGAACGTACATTTAGGAAAACGGCATATCTGGCACAGATACGAGGTTGGCCTGGGGTTCAAAGTCATTACAGATCAGAGCAGGCCCATATGTCAAAAGAGACCAGCTGGACTCTAGGATAGGAGTGTGGGCAAGGGAAGCGAGGCCACCATTTGACTGGGCTTTGTTCCTGGCCAGACAATGACGGCTAGCTCTGCCCAGCCTCCAGCTCTCTGATTCTATTGTGTTAATAGATGTCAAGTAGTGGCTAGAAGTTTGTAGGGTTTCACCAAGTCTGGAGTGAGAAAGCATCACTCTCCAAGGTTGTTTCTGTTTAATTGAAGGTGGCCTGGTTTACAGAGGATGGAAGAATGGAAGAAATGTAAGGGGAACAGACATTTCTAATCAGGCTTTATCTCAGAAGGGAGAAGCAGCAAGGCCTGGGGAAAGCCCATGTAAATCAGAAGGAAAAAAAAAAAGGCAGCTGCAAAAATGCCCATGGATTGAAGCTCTGTGAATCACAATGTTTTAGGACCTACTTCTCTCTATTCCATACCCATCCCAGACTTGAGGCCCATATAGAAAGAGACGCACCTCCAGGAAGCCCACCGTGATGCCACATCACAAGCGTAAGGCAACAAGGGGAGTGTTGGCAGCACGCCAGGAGAGGCAGTGTGGCAACACCCCCCACACAGAGATCCACCAGGTGAGTCTTCAAGACCTTCTGCAAGATGCTGATCAGACCCTTGGGGACTTTGAATCCAGACCCGTTTAAGGGCAATCTGGGTTCACAGAGAATGCAGGAATGGGTCCTGCAGATGTTAGTACATGTTAAGAAAGGCCATTGCCACTCCCAGGGCTGTTATCCAGTCTCCCCCGTTATCCTTCCCAGGTGGCCTCTGTCCCAACTCGAGTCATCAACTGCCAAAAACTTGAGACATTGACTGACTAGAATTGGACCCATCTTGAAAATAATATAACGGCTAATATTCATTCAGTACATACAATGTGCCAGGCGCTAAACGAGAGGCCCTCATCTCTTTAATCTTTTGAATGTTTGCAAAGCAAATGATTCTCTCCTCATAGCAGGTATGAGAGATGCCTCCACAGAGTTTAAGGCTTAGAGCCCAAGACACGGGGCTTTGACGAACTCTTAGGCTACAAGTGAGGCCAAGGTTAATGTGTTGGGCCATTGTTCATGATAATCAAAGTAACAACAACTCCAGAAACTGTTTCAGATGTGTCAGGCACTAGCCTAAATGCTCTGCAAATATTAACTTACCCCTTATATCTCTGGGAAATAGATACTATTATTATTTCCATTTTACAGATGAGAAAACTGGGGCACAGAAAAGGTAAGTAATTTGCCTAAAGTCACATAGCCAGCAAGTTAGTGACAAAATCAGGGTGTGAACCCAGGCCATCTGACTCCAGACTGGGCTCTTAATTACTCAGCAATTCTGCTTCTCCGGAACATGATGACCAGAGGAAGCAAAGGAGTGACTCAGACTTAGAAAACCAGAGAGGCGCCCCAAGCATAGTCTACCTTATAATCAGAAGAGCTGAGCGCTGGGGCAGTGTTTAGGGAGCTTTGGGGACAAGTTCCCCCAGTGTCCATCAGTGCTCGCCCCCCATGTTCTTCAGGGGGTACATGTGATGTTTTCTCACTTGTGAAGAAATATTCGAAGCGGCTTTGACACAAATCTCCTAGAATTCCCACTCTCGCTCCCCTCCAGATCAAGCAGCCATCACTAAGCCCCTCCTCTGCAGAAATTCCAAGGGCTGCTACCCGTATCAGGTATCAACCTTACTCTCCCTGAGCCCATTAGTTCATTTGCAAATTGGGCTCACAATTTGAGCCCTGAGGATTAGCACGTGAAAGTGTTGTTCGAAGGTTAGAATAAAAGTAGTTTTTCTAGAAGAAAAGGATTAGGGGAAAAGTAAGAGAATGGGGAAAAACACAATTTATTCTGAAATCGGAGTGTCTGAATCGAGAAAAGCCTCAGACCTGGACAGCCTTAGTCACTGCTTTGGCACCACGCTTCAGAGGAGGAATCGCAAACTTTGCTGCCAAGAGCCGGATAGTAATATTTCAGGTTTTGCAGACCATACCGTCTCTGTCTTCTCAATTCTGCCCTTGGAGAGAGAAAGCTGCCATAGACAGCATGTCTACAAACGGGGCCTGACTGTGTTCCAACAGAATTTTATTTACAAAACAGTCAATGGGCTGGATTTGACCCAGGGGTTCCCCTGCTTTTGATGGATCCACTCTGGTCCCCCTCCCGCCATACCCCTCACCATAAGATGAGGAGACTGCAGGTCCAGGTGGAGCCCGCATCCCTCCTTCTCTAAACCATGATCCAGATACCCAGGATTCCTGCCCAAATAGCCCTACTAGCCTGCACCCACCTCCAGGGCCTGTACAGGCTTTTGCCTGCCCGTCTCTTTCGGATCGTCTATCTTTTTGGTATAGCTTTTTAGGAGTTCTCTCTGTATAGTATAAATTGATCTTTTCTCTCTCATATTTCTTTTATTTTTTTCCCTTTTTTAATTGTGTATTTTGTTTATATTGTCTTCGTGCGATTTAAAAAAATATTGTTCTGAGTCCAATCTGTCCATCTTCATTTATAGCTTCTGCATCTAACCCGGGAACCAGGACCCTGTGAGAGCTACGTAAGACGCAGAAGGAAGGAGCAGAGAAGTCAATACAAACGGCGCGACTGATCGCAGGACTGTGCTGAATGCGATGAGATAGGGCCCTGGCAGGGACCCGCCAGCTTCCTTTAGGAAGCGAGCTTTGCGATGGGATTAGAAAGAGCGTCTGGGTATTGCCAGGGTGCAGAAGAGGAGTCAGAAACACTCACTGCAGCCAGGTGCAGTGAAGTCTCGGGGGTGGAACCCGTGGCGGAACCGGGAGCACGTGTGACTGCTGAGGTTTAGGGGCCTTAATTGAAGGTGGCCTGGTTTACAGAGGATGGAAGAATGGAAGAAATGTAAGGGGAACAGACATTTCTAATCAGGCTTTATCTCAGAAGGGAGAAGCAGCAAGGCCTGGGGAAAGCCCATGTAAATCAGAAGGAAAAAAAAAAAGGCAGCTGCAAAAATGCCCATGGATTGAAGCTCTGTGAATCACAATGTTTTAGGACCTACTTCTCTCTATTCCATACCCATCCCAGACTTGAGGCCCATATAGAAAGAGACGCACCTCCAGGAAGCCCACCGTGATGCCACATCACAAGCGTAAGGCAACAAGGGGAGTGTTGGCAGCACGCCAGGAGAGGCAGTGTGGCAACACCCCCCACACAGAGATCTACCAGGTGAGTCTTCAAGACCTTCTGCAAGATGCTGATCAGACCCTTGGGGACTTTGAATCCAGGAACTGAGAATTGCCAGGTGGGTGGGAGTATGCGGACGTCCATTTCTTGGTGTAAAGCCAGATTTAAAAGCCAGTCTTGGGTCATCTTGATTTACAGGGACCTAGGAAGGCAAGCTCTAGCTCCGTTGCAAACCCCAAGGAGGACCCGAATCCCTAAAGGTGAGGAAATCTATGTTTACTAACCCAAGGTTTGGTCAGAAAAAAACTTTAGGGATTTGCTTGAGGAGAAATTCAGAATCCAGTTCTGGCATAGAAGAAAATGAAAATGAAGAGGGCTTTTATTAGTCAGGGAGGAAGCTGAGGCACAGTCACTGACTGGTCCAAACGGAATCCTGGGTGCAGGTCCCTGCAGTGCTTCCGAATCACCCGCAGCCTGGACTGGGAGACAGCCGGGGCCGCAGGGGCACTGGGAAGTAGCGCCCTCTAGTGGTGGTCGGTAGGCAGCTGGTGGGCTCTGAGCTTGTGTCTTTTCAGTCTCTTCTTGAGATAGGGATTGTATCCGAAAAGTTAGGAGGGAGGGTAGGGAGAGAGGATGAGTCCATGACCTGGCTCACAGGGGAAATAGGTACGAACCGAAAAAGAGGAGGAGGCAGAGGGAAAACACCAGTGAAAGCCAAAGGAGAAAATGCACAAAAAGGAGGCAGAAATGCTCTGCTCTAAATATGGAGAAATGTGTTTTCTCCGTTTGTCCCAACACACACGCATTCCTCATGCTTGGCATCTCTCCTCCTTGCTGTCCGGGGCCTGCTTCGGGCCTAAACTTGGCATAATGGAAAGGGGCTTTTGCTAAGGTGCCTCTGGGCAGAGGAAGAGACAGGGTCTTTCCACATGTGTCAGCCTGGGGGCACATGGGAAGGGTGCTAAGGGAGGCCCATCCACAATGCAGGATGCTGGGAGGGAGGGTAAACAAGGTCAAGTGTCCTTCCGGGGAAGAGAGGAGGGAGAGCAGGTTCAAGGGAGGTATTTGCTCCTTGCTGAGAAGAGGGGGCCTGTGGGGCACCCAGAAAGCCTAAATAGAAAGACCCAGCTCCTGAAAAGAACTAGAGAGGAAGAAAACAAACTGAAGGAGATACCCAAGTAACTTGTCTGAGAACCCCTTTTGCATGAGAAGTTACTATCAAACCTGAGCTAAGTGTCTCTAATATTTTCTTCAGGACTTTGTGTATGAGACTGGACTATAGTTAAGTTATTTAATAATGGACTCTAACCCTTCTCCCTTCCACTAAGTGGGATGTGAGGTCAAGGCTGCTTCTTGCTCTCCACCAGATCTTCGAGACTTGTGCTTCAAACAAAATAAGATCTCAGTAAGTCATTGTTAACTGAAAGAGTGTAAGAATAAATGAATAGGTCAGTCATCTGTGTACTTCCAGCCAGCTCCTGCACACAGTAGGTCCATCGTTGGTAGTTTGTCATTGATAAATGGATGAATGACTGACTGACCTCATAGGAGCCCAGATTTGGTGGCTGCAAGGCTAGCCATAAGCGGAAAGATGTTGCATACAGTCTCGCCTGGGTTGAACCACCGGTGGGAACTTTGCTCAAATACAGGATGTGGGCTGAAAGGTTCTCATCTACCTGTTTTCAAGGGAGGGGGTTGGCCACTGAACGTGCCTCTGATTCGTTAGTGGAGTCCATGCAGGGGCTGCCAAATCTGCTGAACTGTGAGCTGGGGGAGGAAGGAGGAAAAGGGAAATAGAAGCAGCAGCCAGAGATGAAAGGGAAGCCGCTGTCAGGGGCTCATGCTGTAGAAGGTAGGGCCAGGATCCCGGAGCGGGCCTGAGATCATCGTATATTAGTTACCCATGAACCTGTTCCCAACTCTCCACAGATGGAGGCCAGGGAAAGTCTTTACAGAATGGGAATAATAATGGGATTGTTTGTAGGGATGGAATATGATCATGCATGTGAAGCACTTAGCAGAGTGCCTGCATTAGAATGGATAGCTAATATTATATTCCAATACTTTTTGGATATTCATTTCAATTTTATGTCACATTGGTGAAGGAGGAAGCTGGAGAGTTGTGAGGAGCCAAAACTCGTGGTATCGGGGTAAGCTTCCTGTGGCATCATCACTTCCTGCCTGACCTCGTGGCCCTGGCTACAGAGAACCCGGACTCTATATGTTGCTAAAGACCGGCGGTCGTTCCCTATGTGACAGGTTAGGTTCTCCAGAAACGGATGTGGAGTCAGAGATTGAGCCCAAGTTGTTTATCAGGACTCATCACCTGTGAAAAGAAGGGAGAGGGACAGGACTGGGCAGAGAGAGAAGCCGAGACACGATCTAGTCCCAACAAAGCTTCTCCAACCTGGCGGGAGCTCTAGAACAAGTGGTGTCTGTCAGAATCGCCTCGCTTCACATTAAAATGCCTGGGCCTGTACTCCCGCCTCATTTAGTCCCTAGACCGTGGGGGAAGGGGATATCTCCGTTTGAGGCAGACCCTGGGAGAAACAGCACCAGGAGGCTGGTTGCCAACTCGCTCTGCAGCTGGGCAGCAAGTTCCCAGAATGAATGCTCCAGGAGAAAGGAGCCTTTTACTTGTGACCCTCAGCCCCTCATGACCCACACACAGAGGCAGATGTTTACTACTCGAATTATTTTTTGATGACTCTCATTTGCTGAGTGTTGCTGTTCACAACATAATTTCACAGACACAGTCTCATCTTGTTGCATGTTGGTGTGAGGGGTCTTCGGGGGGAAATCTGCAACAAATTTCAAAGCGGGGAGAGTGAGAAAGCTCATCCCGCTGACTCGTGATGCAGTGGGTCTCACTCTTCCTAGATCCGATACACTTGGGCCAGCTAGTATGAAAGAGGATCTGGGGATGCATCGGAGGGGAGCTGGCTGAAGACGTTTGTACTCTGAGTGTGTCGAAGGTGAACTGAGGGAGAGAGAGTGCTCAGAGGGGCTAAGCTGGGGTGGAGCTGGGGAGGAATGATTAGACTTGAGCATAAAGAACAGCCTGAGAACGCAAAACGCTTGAACACTGCTCCTAGCTCCAACGACAGCTTCGACAGCTTCGTCTCAAGCAGAGTACTTTCCCACTCCGAGTTTCAGTTCCTGTACCACACGCCAATGTACTCCCCCTCGACTTCATACCCTAGTAACTAGCGTGGCGGCTGAAATGCGCTACATGTTTAAGAAGCGTTTGATGTCACTTCCAGTCACGACTGAGTAACCCTCATGCCATAAACTGGAAAACTAGATGAAATATGTGAAACTATTGTTTTCAGACCGCAGGCAACATGCAGTGCAGGACTGTGAACGCTGAGAGACAGAAAACAAATGGGGTGAGCCTCGCTGCTACCCCAGATTTCTGCCCCCCCACCCCCCGCAAGTATTTGGCAGGTATGCACTAAATGTGCACTGCTTCAGTGCGGGCGCGATGGCACGGTGACTTTAGAAGACTTCATAAATAAACTGATTGAAAGTCGTGGGAGGGACGTGAAGGGGAAAAGCATTGGTTGGAAAGGCGTGGTCGATTTCGGATTGTTAAAAAGTGTCCCGTGAGTGGAGCAAAGCACTGGGGACTGGTGACATCTGTAGAAAATGGTAGGCCTGTTTGGCTGTCTCATTCAATTTATGTTATCGTTTTGTTGTTGTTGTTGTTGTTTTTCATTTTTTACTTGACTTTTTTTTTTTAATTTTATCTTATTATTACTTTCAAGTATTCCGTACATTGGTTAGACATTTATATAGTTTATAAAACGATCCCCCCGATTGCTCTTTCTCTTCTCTGGCTCTCCACCTGGCCATCACTTTAATGCTGACTGCATCCCCTGTGCCATGCTCCCCATCTCCGTGACCACCTATCAACTACTAATATGTACTTCTTTAACCTCTCGCTCCTTTAGGTTCTCTTGAGAAATGAGGGACGTGCAGAGTAAAGAACCAACATAACCATGAGGGAAAAAAAAATGCACGTCATATAAAAGCTGGAGGCAGAATTCCTTTTGGAGCAAAGCATTCAATTCTGAAAAGTTATGTCCCAGGATCTGGTGTAGAGAGCAAAAACAAAACAAAACAAAACAACAAACCAAAACAAAGAAAACTAAATTGCTCTGCAAAATAAAGTAAGACGATTTTGAGTTCAGGCTGGTCACACAAGAGGAGATGGTAAAGGGACCCTGGAAAGGAAAGGGAAAAAATTTTACTGGATGGGAGAGAGAGTTATATAACTCTCATCGCCTGCATTATACCCTCTCCCCATTTTACGGGGAGGATATTGTGCAGCTTTCAAATGGCAGAGCCAGGACTTAAATGCAGAAATCCATAAGCCTAGTGTTCTTTCCGTCTTCATCACGAGGAGTTCAGGTTTGAGCTGGGTGGTGGTTGGTTGTTCATTCACAAACCCTCCCACCTCTATCTACGGAAAAACTTTGAGGTGAAGGCCCAAAGGCTCACGTTGGCTGTGAACCGAGGTATCAGGTGCTCTGGCAGGAAGCCCCAAAATGACCTTGGGGAACAGGCAAGCTGTTTCCTTTGGTTAGTGCAGTGGGTGATCATTCCACCTCCTTCCCCAGAACAAGCCAGTAAACAACCTAAGCCCCACCTCCCACCCCCAGGCCTCTGCAACCGGGCCTCTATTGCTAGTTTCAATTTCCTGATAAGCAGGGGACCAGTATGTGGGTCCCTGAAGAATGAAGTACTGTACCAATTTGCATTTGGGTTTCTTTGTGTATTACAAAAAGAAAAAAGCATAAAGAACACAAAAGCGAAGTCAAGCAGTTTTTAACTGCACAGCTGCATTCGCCCTGGGAATTTGATGCTCATGGTTGCTCATGCATTTACAAGTTGATTGCCGCTCAGACTTCAGACCCTTCATGCAGTACAACAGGTGCTGCGTACCTGCTGCCTTCTGCTTCCTCTCAGCAACAGGGACACCGGTGAGCTCCGTTGTACATTCCAGTGAAGTATATGGTAATAATATCAGCTCGTAGTCTCCAATTGCTCAAAGCATTTTCATAACTAAAATCTCCCCTGGTCTTCACAAGAACCCTGCAAGTTCTGATGGGTGTAAAAACTCCTCTGAGAGTTGAGACGGTCCCTCCTTGGAGCCAGATTCAAGTTTGTGTGGTTCAATCTGTAGCACCCAGCCTTGCACCTGGGACAGGGGACATTCAAGATATGACAGCTGCATTCAAGACATGTTGGAGTAAAATGTAAAGTAAGTAGAGAAGTGGAGAATGATGCAGTGGGCTGTGGCCCTTTTTGTCTCTTAGAAGAGTCTCATTGGGACATCCCTTGAGGCTGAGACTGGCCCTTATCCTCTAGTAGGTGTGTAATTCCCAGAGTGTCAGCTCCCTAGGGCACTGAGTTTGTGACTATTCAGCAGAGTCCGGTTTGGGAAGAGATGCCAACCTGGCGCACATAAGAAACAGACACGTGGGCGCCTGTATGAGTGTTCATATGCACACATATACACACCAACGCGCATCCGTCTCTTTAAATGTGACCAAGACATAGGTCGGAATGGTATTCTCTGCAGGAGCCGAAGGGAAGGAGAAGAGAGCCATCTCTGAGAACCCAGTGGGCAGCCATGGTCCTGAGGGTGATTCTGTTCCTGCCCCCAGCCTCTCTACCCAGCCACCTTTCTCTCTTCCCTCCAGGTCCCTGTACACGGTGACCTTCCCCCTTTCTTCACATGCTCATCTTTCAAAGCCTTTCATCATTTCCTTGGCTTCCCCTACACAGTGGCCATGATCCCTGAGCAGACAGCCCTCTGTCTAACAAGGTTGTTCAGCACAGCTCTTTCCTGGGCTGGGCAAGGGTGAGGGAGAGGAAGGGAATTGTGGGAACATGTAACATACCTTCTTGGGCTTTGTTATGAGGGTGAACACAGGGAGCTGGGGGCCCGTGTCATTAATGAGTCAATGAACAAGTATTTGCTGATCTCTGTGTTCTAGGACTGTGCTCAGTCCTCACTGTTGTTGTCTTTGCTCATTAAGTGGGAAAAAAGCGGGGATAGAAGACAGTTATCCATCAGATCCCTTGACTAGGCTGAAGACAGGGGCTTGGACAGGGCCATCTCCTGGGTTCTGGTCCCGACAGCCACTCGCTGTGTGATGACAAGTTTTCGCTAGTCTGCCAGGGAGGCCAGGGGCTGGCAGATGCTCGGTACGTTTTTTTTCAATTTTTTATTATTAAATTACAGTTGGCATACAATATTATATTCGTTTCTGATGTACAATATAGTGATTAGACACTTACATAGCTTATAAAGTGATCACCTCGATAAATCTAGTACCCATCTGACACCATGCATAGTTATTACAATATTATTGACTATATTACCTATGCTGTACTTTACATCCTCGTGACTGTTTTTATAACTGATGATTTACACATCTTAATTCCTTCCCCTTTTTCACCCATCCCCCACCCCTCCTCCCATCTGGTCTCATTTCTTAAAGTGGGGATTTCCTGTTGCTGAGACAGTATCAGCAGAGGTACAAGCACTTGACAGGGGGACAGCCTGGGTCATAGGATTGCCTCTGATCCTGTCCCTTCTGACTTGACTTTCTATTCTGCTAGGTTCTTTCTGTCAATAAATGGCCAGGATGTGGTGGTTAATGAGACGAATGAGGTGCAGAGGAACAAAAAAGGTGTGAAATAAAGATATTTTATGGTAGACAATAAAGAGATTCCATTGCAATTCAGGCAAGGAGAAGAGAATTTAAATTCAAATTAGCCACTTAAAATTCACATGGAAGACATCTTGGTTATAAAAGGTTATCATTCAAAAAATTAAAAAAAAAAGGTGATGGAAGATGCACTATTTTGCAAGAAAAGGCATAGGATTGAGATTTTATTACTGTAAGAAGGGTTCAGCTTGTCAATTTATGGCTCTTCTAGAATGATCCTGGAATCGATGTGCAAGCTTTGTTTCTCCTCCCAGAGTCTCATACCCTGATTCTGAAATTTCAGGTATTGGAGTCTTGGGACTGAGGTAGGTGGTTTTTCAGTTTCCCCTGGTGGGGTGAGAAACATATGTAGTTGTGAGAAGTTGTACGAATAAGTAGGGAGACAAGAAAGAACTGTAGACAGAATCAGTACTTTTGATAAAACGTGTTCATTCAGGTAAAGAAATTTGTCTTTGTGATGCTGCTTCGATTACGTTCTGTCTGCTTACCTCATCGAACAGGTCGATATGTTTAATGTATGAGACTCGTTTACATTTTAGAAAAATTTTGCTTATTAGATTTATGTCTTTCCTGTCAGAAGTTTGAAACATTGGAGAAAAATCAGACATTTAAAATTTCTGATTGTAGGTAGGAAGTCTAAAGATCTCATGATCTTCAGGCCCCTTCTTTCCTCCTACAATGGTGGATGGTGGGCTCCCGTGCCCAGCATTACTGAACTACATGTCTGCCTTTTCTCTGGGGAGTTATTTACATCTCTGAGGACTTCCAGGAGCAGCGACACTTATTATGTTTAGCCTCTGTCCCACAGAGGGAACAAAAGCAACAACGAACCCACGTAGACTTGGGGGAATTTCTCAGTGTAGAAGGTAGAGCATTTGGGGAGCAGTGAGTAGACTGTCAGGCCAGTCTACTCACATAGGGCATCTGTTTGAGGACACCACAAGAGGCTTACAGTACAGACCCACATGTCAGCTCCACAGAAGATGCCACAGCAAGTGCTAGTAGCCTCCTCAGCAGTGCCCCAAGAACTTGGAGATAAGTTTCCCATCCAAGTGTGAAATAAAGGTTCACTTCATCTGCTTTGAGACTTTGGGCAAGTTTCTTAACATCTCTGAGCCTGTTTCTTCATCTATAGAGCGGGGATAGTAATACCTACTCAAAGGATTATTGGTCATGTTGATTTGAAATGTTTCCAAAATGTTTAGCCTAGCGCCTGGACATGCAGAGAGCTCAATTCATGGAGCTTTCTGTCTCTATTCAGTGAACAGCCAAGAGGACCGGAAAATTCCTAAGTGTCTTCCAGGTGTGAATACTGTAGTGCAGTTCAACAACTACGTGTTGGCTGTGTGCTAATGCTACAGTCATAGTGCTAGGGGTTTATTTGTATCTGTCCAACAAATAGTATTAATCAGATGCTTGTAAGGAAACTGGTTATGCCTATCGGTTGCCCAAAGCCCTAAATAGTGCCAAAAAGGTACTTTCAAATTCTAGCACAGTGCCAGGCAGAGACACACAGAGATGAGGGAGCAAAAAAGACATGATATAATCCGTGCTTCCTGGGGATGACTAGAAAGGGAGAGAGTAGTCGAATGATTAATCTCAGAAAGAAACGTGTAACTACAAATCTTTATAAGTGCTTTTAAGAAAACAAAGGAAATGGTATGATTTGAGGTTGTAACAGAAGGATCTGATTTAAGTGTGGGGGAGGGGTGTCAGGGTTCAGTCAAGATTATTCAGCTATAGAGTAGAGACTTTGTCTGGAGGAGAGAGATTTGAGAGCTTTGGCTCCAGGAGCTCTTCGTGGTGAAGTAAAAGGTCATCTTTGTTTCCAACACTTAGATGTTCCTTCCTACTCCTGGCCATTATTGCTTACTCCTGGCAGACATATGGTTATTGTCCAAGTCATTCATCACAGGAGATCAGAAGTCAAGATCCCACGGTAGCTTGAAGGATAGATAGTTGAGCTCTGTTCACCTTAAGCTACAGAGAGAATGGATACAACACTATTGGACATATACAGCACCATCGATAGTGTTATTGTTTTTATTGTCATCCTGGTGTTTTTATGCCAAAGGACAAGATCACATCCTGTGCATGAAACACGGTCCTCCCCTGAATATAATAAACATTACCATTGTCAGTCATTCTGGAACATATGAATACTGACTCGAGCATTTCCACCGCAGTCGGGGCAGCTGGTCCCTGCAACCTGGCACAGGCCTGGTGGCAGGCAGACAAGTGCCCAGGGGAGGGACCCCTCTGCAGATCCACCCCAAGAGCAGAAATACTTGTTTCTACTGTTCTCTCTCGTAATGTCCTTCTCTTATCACAAAGCCTTCAGCAAAGTCGTCACAAACATTATTTCCTGACCTTAGCTATTCTGTATGGAATTAGAGACAGGGTCCAGGTTGAGCAAAGTGGCACAGAGCGGAGCAGTAGCGGTTTGTCCTGAGACAAATGGGAGGAACTGTAGGAGGAGGAAGTGATAGTTTGGAGCCCCATGACAGACTGATGACAAGCAACTACTAGAATTGACCTGTGGAGCATGTAAGCACATCTTAAGGGTTTCTCAGAAATATCTGGAAACGGGAGCCCGGTAATAGACAGTACTTCCGCCATTCAAAGAGATGAAGTTGAGACTACAGCGACCTGGGCATTAAAGAGATGTGTGAAGTTTGGACATTTGGATTACAAGTCTATTTTTTCTAGGGCTCATAACCACCTTGCAAGGTGATTTAATCATCTCAGGAGAGGGAGGCTCCGTGCACCCAAGGTCATCCTGTTATGCCACGCTCTCTCCCTGAATAAAACTTATCTGTGGACTCTCTTCAAAATCTTCAAGAAAGGAGGGCTGGCACCATTTTCTTCCACTCACAGCCAGACTCTGGATACAGTGGGAGGTGGAAGCTATAAGAAGAAAAAACCCTTTTCTCTTAGCAAAAACGACGGCCTCTTTTTCGATCCTTTAACTTCCTACTTCCTCATCTACAAATTAATCAACATTTATACCCAAGGCCCTGCCTTCCACCTTCTCCCCTCCACTCAAACCTTGTTTCACCTGCCGCTTTTTCTTGTACTTTACATCTCATCCCTGCTGATTCCCTACCTCTAATGTCCATAAATACGATCTAATCTTTTCCATCATAACCCACCGCTTGAAACTCAAATCCCCCTCTCATTATGGACCAATGAACATTTTTCCTATTGTTATGTACACTTCTCAAAAAAAATTATTTAACTCTACTTCCTTACATCCCAATAATTTCTGAATTCATTCTCAACTAGCTTAAATCTTCATTTATGTCATCCCAACATCCTAATGAACATATATTTTTTATTTTTTTGAAATTAAAGTCTCATATGTATACAGGAAAATGCACAGAAGTGTACAGTGCAAAGAATGATCACATAGTGAACACGCCTATGTATCTGCCACCAGGTGAAATAGAACATAACCAGCATCCAGAAGCCCGATTACTTCTTCCTTCCTCCCTAAATCTAACATCATCCTGACTCTTCATACCATATATTCGATTTACATATTTTTAACTTATGTAAATGGAATCTTACATTATGTACTCTTTTGTGTCTGGCTTTTTTGCTCAACATTATGTTTGTGTGAATTAACTGTCATTGTATGTAGCAGTAGTTTGTTCATTTTTACTGCTGTATAGTGCTCCATTGTAAGAAGACACCTCAATTCATCCGTTTCACTGTTCATGGACATTTCGGGTTATTTCCAGTTCGAAGCTATTTCAAATAGACTTCCATAATCATTCTCGTACACGTATTTTTGGTGCACGTGTGCACATACTTCTTCATATGTTTTTAAAAGAAGGAAGTAGTTTGGTTGGGACCACCATAAAATAGTTTGGGAAAATTAAGGCACAGTAATATTCAACCAAATTGGACAAGTTTATCGTGAACAATTTCTAAACTTACACAGAAATGCAAAAGACATAGGTGCAGCCAAGAGAAGGTGCCTGGGGAAGAGATGTGTCCTTGCACGGGGGATTACACGGGGAACAGGGAACAGAAACAGACCGTGTAATTAAGTACAGAATTGCATAGGCCCAGAGTAGAGGTGACTTTTAGAATCTCTGGACTAAAACCAGACAAAACCAGACAGTTTAATTCCAGGGCTGGATTCCTCACTCCCGCTCACCCAAGCATGGGAGAGGGAAGGGAGCTGTAGGTCAGGCGGTCATATCTATAGATCCTAGATATCTTTTTGCCAGGGTGTCTTCTTCTCTCTGCCTCCCATGCCTGAAACTGAGGCTAAAACCTCTCTGAAAGAAGAAACTTCAGAAGGACTCTGTACTCTTCCCACCCCTACAGATGCTGGTCCTGGGAGGGGGCCAGGATAGATCCTCAGGGAACAATTGAGGCTTATCAGATGTAGATACTCATCTGACAAATGAAGTTTGAAGTCAGGGCATGTTTGGAAGCCAGTGAAGGTGAGAAGGGTGGAGGAGGGTCTGAAAAGCTGGACTGAGATTTGGGATTAGAAGACAGGAAGTGTGGATATCTGCAACTATCATCATCATCGTCCTCGTTGTTGTCATCATCATCATCCCTTAAATTTGTAACGCATAAGAGTTTACAAAGAGCTTTCTGTTCCTTAATTTTCATATCTTCGTGGGGGTAGGGAAGCAGGACAAGGCTTTATCCTCATTTTGCTCATCTGCCCAAGAACACAGTAGACGTTCATTGCTTTTTGTTTTATATCCCATATATCAGTGAAATCATACAGTTCTTGTCCTTTTCTGTCTGACTTATTTCCCTTAGCATAATACTCTCAAAATCCACCCACGTTGTCCCAAATGGCAAGATTTCATCTTTTCATAGCTGAGTAATATTCCATTGTGTGTGTGTGTGTGTGTATATATATATATATATATATATATATATATATATATATATATATATATATATATATGTCGCATCTTTACCAATCATCTGTTGAAGGAGAAAAGAAACAAAACACCAAACTCGTAGGAAGATACAGAGGACAGAAGGCGGCTGCCAGAGGGGAGGAGGGGGAAGGGGATCAACCATGTGGTGATGGAAAGAGACTAGACTTCGGGTGGTGAGAACACAGTAGAGTATATATACATGTCGTATTATAAGGTTGTACACCTGACCTTTATACGATGTTATTCACCAATGTTACCCAATCAAAGCAGCCTGGCTACACACACACACACACACACACACACACACACACACACACTCCGAAAGGAGACAGGATGAGGACCCGAGCCACATCTCTTCTCCCTCCTCAGGAGCCCATATGGCTCCCCTAGGTTCCCTCCGGCTCGTTGGGGAAGTGGAACCGGGAATAGAATGAGGCAACGTGCCCCGTGGGTGGAAGGACAAACACAGCAAAGGATCTGGCACTGGCGAGAGGCTGAAGCAGTTGCAGGGGGAGAGATGGAGGGGCCGGAAAGGTGTGGCGACTCTGAAAACTCTATCCCCTTCTGGGGTAAGGTCGCGGCCACCTGGACGGTGCGCCCCCTCAGGGCACCCCCATCCAGTACCACGGAGGTAGGGGGGTGACTTGGCGAGAAGTCCGCGCGTTTCGGGACTGCGGGGTACGGAAAGGCAAGCTTCCCGGGGCGCCCCACGGAAGGTGGGAGCGAAGTGGCGCCACCCCTCCCGGACTCGCGTCGAGCGCCCTCTGTCACCCCACGGGCTCCCGCGGTGGTTGAGGGACGCGCCGGCCCGCCCAGGTGCGCCGGGGATTGGGCCGAGTCCGGAAGGTGCGCCGCCCCGCCCCGCCCCGGGCGGGTCCCCTCGGCCTCCCCCCGCGTGAAAGCGAAAGTGTCGGGCGCGAGGAGGTCGGGCACCGGGGGGCGGGGCCGTCGCGGACCCGGGAGCCGGCGCGGGGCACTGGAGGGGCCATGGATGGGCTCGGCCGCCGCCTCCGAGCCAGCCTGAGACTGAAGCGCGGCCGTGGGGGTTAGTGCCGGGCTGGGGCGCTGGGGCGCTGGGGCGCAAGGGCAGCGCGGGGACTGGGGCCAGCACACGAGGCTGACCGCGCCAGGGGCCGGGGAGCGCGGCGCGGGGAGTCGGGATCCGGGAGAAGTCCGCCGGGCATTTGAGAGGACAGGGCAGGGCTCAGGTGAGAGGAGAGAGGCGCAGGTAGGGGTGGACAGGACCAGGGGGGGACGGGGTCAGAGGTCAGATGAGCGGCCAGGCCAGCAGGGGTCAGGAGGAGGCGGCCGGGCAAAGGAAACGGTTGTGGGGCCCCGGTACCACGTGTTATTCCAGTCAGGAAGCTTGCGGTGCAACTGCAGTGTGCCTGGAGCGCCCTCCCGCACCCCGCCTCAGCTCTGGGGTGCCCGCCGCCCCGCCCCGGCCTGCCCCGCTGGGATAGGCCACTTGGCGACTTCCCGCTGCGCCGCAAATAGCCACAGGCCAGAATAACTGGTCTCCCTGACGACGTGCCACCCCCGCCCAAGGGCATCAAAGGGCCCTGGAGTCTGTGGTCACTAGCAGAGCTGGGGTGGCACCTGCTGAGCTGCTTCCTTAGAATGTGTGAGCACGCCCCCCTAAACCCCCACCCGTGGGGTGAGAATAATTCCTCCAGTTCAGGACTGTGGTTATTAGTTCGTAGTCAATAGTCAGTCCCTCTCTTAGGAGGGGCTTTGGAAGGAAGACAATTAGAAATTCACTCATTTTATTCATTCAACAAACATTTATTGCTGCTTCTCACTGGCCAGACCTATGGCTGAGTAGCAATAACCCTCAACTGCTTGCCCAGAGGTCCCACCTTCTGAAGAGAAAGCCAACGGGACAGTAAGCAGGGGTGGTTCCCAGACAGCACACCTGTTCTAACAATGGAAAGTCAAAAAGTTGCGTGAGACCCCTACCCCACCCCAAGCCCCAGAGTTGGGGAGCCCTGGGAGAGAGATCAGTGCTCCTTTTGCCAACAGCCCTACCCTCCACCTTCAGCCCTTGCTCTTCTCCCTAAACATGGGGTTCCAGTATCCGGTCATTCCATCCCACCAAGGCAGAGAGGTCAGAGATCATGTGTGGAGACAGAGGCCTGGGACTGTGGGGTGAGGCTGGTGTCCTCTCCTCTCTGGAGAGCCCTGTCCTGGTCTTTCCTGGTCTCCCTCAACCCTGAGGATTCCTTGTGAATGCAAGGGTCTGTTTCCTCCAGCCTGGAGATGACAATCCAGTTGTCTCCACCCACCGTGGCCCCAAACTAGGCTGACGATTGTGCCCGGAGCTTCCTGGACATGGAAGGACTGGAAGATGAGCAGCCAGTATTACCTGTCCTGAGGTCTGGCACCTGTCAGGCCAGCAGAGTGGGCTCTCTTTATACCTTCTGCCTGTCCTCCATGTCCTGGGGAGTCCCTTCCCCTTCTTTGGCTCTTTTGGCTATAGGGCAGTTGCGTGATAGGAGGGGGTGGGTGTGTGTATGTGTGTACGTGCAGGCATAAATTACTCTGGTGGGGAGGTGTGGCAGTGGTCATCCTGGGTTGAGAGCAGCTGAGCTAGAAAAGGAAGGGCCAGCTTTCTACATCAAGGTTCCAGAAACTCCCCTCACCTATATTCTAACCTGTTCTGGGGCTTTCCCCAGGTGGCTGTGGGTGGAGCTTCCTAGTGGAAGAACAAGTGTAACCAGACTCCTGACTTTCTGAGAAAGGGTGGCTCCCTCCTTAATTTAAAACCCAGGATAATAATTCCTTTCTAGGGCACTGGGAATTAAATGAGATGACTTATATGAAATACGTGTGTTTGATGGATGTTTTGTCTTCTGCTGATAACTCCCTTTGAAAGGTAGGAGATAGCAATCTTTTTCTGGACTACTTGGGCCTCAATCCAAAAGTGAAGTAACTTTTTTTGTTGTTTGAGTTTGTGAGTTTTGTTGTTCTCTTGGCTCTCCTGATAAAGCAGGAGGAAATGGGCTGTAAATTGCAACTTAAGGGATTTAGGGAAAGGAATAATTTCCTGAGGTTCTGGAATAGTCAGCGAAAGATTTTGGTCTCAAAGTCCTCTGCAAACAGGAGGCATCCCACATTTGTGGGATGTTTGGTGTGTCCTACTTCCAGAAGGCAGGAGCATGGCATAGAACTCTCATAATTCCCACCCCCAACAGATTCTGTTAGTCCCTGAATTACTCTGTGCCTCAGTTTCCCCACCTGTGTTAGGAAGATGGTTGTTCATCAGGCAGGTGGTGAGGATTGTGCAACAAGTCTGTGCAGGTTGCAAGCAAGGTGTGGTAACAGCTCTGAGTGTTCCGGGTCACTGACTGTTCTCACCATCATAGCATTCGTAACATCCTTATTTACTGTGATGGGGGTTCTCCCCAGGAGTCATGGCTGGGCCACTGAGTGCTGGTTTTTACCAGTCCCACGAAAGCCAGATCTGAAGCGCTTAAGAGCAAGGCGGCCGTTTCCACTATTTTAGTGCCCCACTTTTTTCCAGGGGGCTGCTAATTCTTTGCAGGAGTGGCAAACACTGGCTCCAAACCCTGTTGCCTCCTGGCTCCTTGTAGGCACAGCTTCATGGCCAAAGTCCTTCTCTCTTACCCTGTGGTTTCACTCACTCAAGGGTTTATGTGAGAATTTAGGGCTATTCTTTCTCTCTTTCCCCGGCTCCAGACACCACTGGAGCCCCAGAGGCAAGCTGCTTTTCCTTTAGTTTGGGCAGAACTGTTGAACTAGGGGAACAGGGAAAAAAGACTGAGCAGAAATGAGGGTGGTGTGGAGATCACCTGGATGCTTTCCACTGCCACTGAGTGACCCTCAGGCTGCTGATGCAACCAGTCCCCTACTGTAGGCCAGGGAGAATGTCCTGATTCGGTGCTTCTTATTTGCAAGGGGGAGTCTTTGCTGGAGCCCTGGAACCGGTCCCATTGAGAGAAGTCTGTCTTAGGACATTTTGCAGGGGTGAGAGGTACGCCATTGTAATTCTCCTGAAATATCAGGAACTCTCCAGCTCAGAGATGGACTTTGCCCTCTGCTTCACCACCAGGAGAGGAGGCTTTTAGGTTTGCCTTGATTTCCAAGATTCCTTCTTGCTAGAATAATTTCTCCTTTTAGATCATTAATGGGCCAAGTCTACTGATCTTGATCAGGGAAAGCGAAATGTTTGGTCCTGTGCTCTTGCTTGCAGCCCTGAAATCCTGGAAGTCCCAGTGTGTGACAGGTGGCCTTGCAGGGGCTTTTGGCTGCTGTTGAACAGGTTGAGAATTGAAAGGTCAAGAATCAAAGTTACGGGGATGTAAGATCCCTGTCCTGGGCCCAGCCAGGTTCCAGTACCCACAGTCTGATGCTATCAGGCGTTCTTCACTTTCCTGAGGTTGTGAATCAACCTGTTGTATAATCTGCCGCCCAGAATTCAAAGCCCTTAGCCCAGGAGCAGCTGGGCCTTGGAGATGTTTGCTCGTGACCTTTTGTCTCACCACACCCTGGGGCTCTTGGGAGGAGCTGAGGTCTGAGCTGCAGTGCCAGGATGCTGCCTCTGTCACTACGGGCATTCGGCTGCCTTCCTGGGTCCCGTCACATCCTTCTTGCTCAACCATCGGCTGCACAGGATGGAAACTGCTCTCTCTTGTTTGGAAGACAGCGTGGGGCTCGGCTTCATCGAGCTGTGGTTGGACACTGAAGCGGCTGCCCCTTCCTCAGGCTTTCTGTAGCCAGTTCGCGTTGGAGGAAAGGGTAGCGCTCCATGCCCCACAGGCCCGAGAAGAGGGAAGGACCAGTGATAGGCGGGATGCTCAGGCTGTTCCAGAAATGGGTGCCTCGACTCCGAGCAGGTCTGGACTGGATTACCCACTTCCTTCTTTCCAGGGTCACTCTCATTGATGCGGCTGTTTCTTCCTTGAAACGCTTTTTTTCTCTTCCTTAAATCTTGACTTCCACCTCGTCCCCCACGTGACCGGGCCGGGAGGTTTCCCCCCCGTGGGGGTTGGCGTGGTCACAGCCACATGGCCCTCGTGCCTGTTCTGGTTTCGTGAGCCCAGGTCTGGGCAGGGCACACTGTTTTGGGTACGGACGTCCTGAGCACCCTGTGGGTAGGTGGAGCCTCCGTGGTACCCTGGGGCATAGGGCCTCCCAGGCGGCCTTTCCAGTACATTTCCTTGGCTTCCAGACCAGTGGTTTCTTTTCTCTTCTTTTCTCCCCGTGGTTTCACATCTCCCGGGGCAGGCATGGAAACTGCCCGGTTGGCTCTGGTCCTGTTCCAGGACCTGAGGTGCTGGGCAGGCTCCGGGAAACTCCACGTTGGCGTTGGCAGGGTGGCCTTGAGGTGCGGAAGTTGCCTGGAGCCTCACAGAGGCCACTCAGGGCATGGATCGATGCGATACCGATGGGCCCTGTGCCTCTGTTTCAGGATCTGCCCAGGACAATTCGGAAGAAGCTGCAAAGGAGCCAGAAAGGGCCCAGGAGCACTGTCTGACCAATTTTGCTGGAGGACAGCATTTCTTCGAATACCTCCTCGTTGTCTCCTTAAAAAAACGGCGGTCAGGGGAGGATTATGAGCCCACGATCACCTACCAGTTTCCCAAGGTGAGGACTGAAGGAGGGGGCGGGGGGAGACAGAAGATGCCGTGTTTGAGAGGCAGCGGGGTGGGGGTGGTGGGGGTGCCCGCTCAGTCTCCCCACCTCGCCAGAGTCTGAGTCTAGAGCTGCCCTGAGCCCGCCGCTCCCATTTCCTGCGGGCCTGCCCCGTGTTCTCTTATCACCCACAGAATCTAGGTCTGGCTTCTTTTCTGTGAGATGCTGACCTAGGCTCCCTCGCTGGGAAACTGGGCTAGTTCTTATGTCCCTTTAGGGACCTCCTGGTTATTCCCGATCCCATCCCCAGTCACCCTTCTCCGGAGAGAAGCTTCCCTTGCAGGAATCGCCTCCCTGGGATGGGCGGGAAGGACAGGGTGGCAGGGCTTCCGGCTGGTGGCCAGGCTCAGCCTGTGGCTACAGCAAATGTATCAGGCCCCAGGTGGCTCCCATACTGGGCAGTGGGGCAGGGACAGGGCTTCCTTCTCACTAATCCTGAGGGGGAGGCGGCTGTGCTGCTTCCTTTCTCTCACGCGGGCCTCACAGGAAGCCGGGTGCTCTGCCTGCCTTTCTGTCTTCAGTGTGGCCCTGGCCCCCTTCCTGACTATGTAGATCCTCAGGAGGCTGAAGTCTAACTCAGGGTCATGTAGACGTGGCCCAGGAGGGGCTGCTTTAGCCTTGGCGGTCGTTCCTTCCAGACCCGGGATGAAATCCCAGTGCAGAGTGACAGGCAGAGGCACCCTTTGACCCCATGCCGGTGGCAAAGCTTAGTCTCAGACTGCTTCGGAGGCTCGGTGGAAGCGTGCCAGCCCTCCAGCCCTCTCCCGCCTGCCCCTGCCTGCCGCACCCACGTGTCTCTCCCTGTTCCTTACAGCGGGAGAACCTGCTTCGGGGCCAGCAGGAGGAGGAGGAGCGGCTGCTTAGTGCCATCCCCTTGTTTTGTTTCCCAGATGGGAACGAGTGGGCGCCCCTCACTGAGTATCCCAGGTAACTGCCCACTGCTCACCCCCCCACCCCCACCCCCGGACGGACTCTGGGACTGGGGGAGAAAGACCAGCGGGAGCCGTGTGGCCCCCTCGCACCTCCTCGCTGGGTGTGCACGCCAGTTCCTCCCCAGCTTTTCTCATGACCTGGAGGGACTCAGTTGATTCATTACCAACATGTTGGCTGGGGGCCCTCGAGGCCAAGGAACTTAGCTAATTGAGTTAACCGGTTACCTCTGCGCTAGAAAGGATCGGCTCTGGGTTTTGACTCTGTCACTGGCAGACACTGGACTTAGGAGGAGGCCCTCGGCCTCTGAGAAGGTAACATGGCAAAGTCCCGACAGCATGAGCCCCGCATTTCAACTGCCCGAGTCTGAATTTTGTCTTCACCACTTATGAGTTGAATGATCTTGGACAGAAACATGTTCCCAGCCTCAGATCCTTCATCTTCGAAGTGGGGATAATTGAATCTACCTCAAAAGGTTGTTTTGAGAATTAAATAAGATGAGGCGTTTAGAGCTTGGCACCAATAAGCACTTAATAAATCGCTGGTGTTATCATTCTCACGACGAATCTGCAGCTCCCTTGGCCCTTCGCAGCCCCCTGAGCACCCCCTGAGGCTGACCGCCTTCCTGGTCTAGAGTCTAGTGAGCAAATGCAAACCTTGTCTGCTCTTCCTCAGGGAGACCTTCTCCTTCGTTCTGACCAATGTGGACGGGAGCAGGAAGATTGGATACTGCAGGCGCCTCTTGGTCTGTGCAGCTCAGAACCGCCCCCTCCTCTCTGCGGCCTTCTCGGCTCCACAGCTGGGCTCACTCAAGCCTCAGCTGCAAAAGCCCAGCCTCCCTGGCAGTGGTGGTTGTAGAGAGCGCACAGCCCAGCACCGGCTGCCATGTTAGTGCCCTCTGCAACCCCGCGAGAACGGGGACACACGCCTCTCCTCGCCCACCCAAGGGACCTCGCTCTCCACGCTTCGGTCTTTGCTCTCCCCAGCTTTCGACAGCTCCCCTCCGAGGGAGCCTCCGACCTGATCCTCTCCGCCTTCTCAATCCAGGCCTTAGTGCCGTGGCCCCGGGAGCCTCCCAGGTCACGGACTGGGATGTAAAGGCCATTCTCGGCTCCCAGGATTCTCGGAGTCACTTTCACAGTGCCCTCCTCCCTCATCGTTTCCTCATCTCTGCCCCCTCTCTTTGCTGACCCCAGTTGGTAGCAGTGCCCGCCGGCGAGCCCACCGGCCCCGTCAAGGTCATCTTCTTTTGACTTTGGTGGTCGCTCTGGCCTCCCTGCTGCCTGTCCCATGAACGGGACCGCTGTCCAGCCAGGCCTTTCTCCACCCAGCCCACTCTTCACCATGAATCCCCAGCCCCAGACACCAGCTTGATGCCCCGTCAGCCCCAGCTGGGTGAAGGTTCTGGGGAGGCTGCAGCACTGACCGAACCATTCTGTCCCCGCAGCCCGCCGGCCCCGGCCCTCGCCTCCCCAAGGTGTACTGCATCATCAGCTGTGTCGGCTGCTTCGGCTTGTTCTCCAAGGTAGGGGCGGGGTGGGGCGGGATTCCCCAGGCCCCAGGTCTTCCTGGCTGCCCGGGTTTCCTGAGCCCGTGGTGGGGCTTCCCCCTTACAGCCAGTGTCAGCCGAGCCACACATGGGTAAAATGTGGCAGACAGGGTCTTGGGCTCCACTTGGTTTTAGAGAAAAGTGGGAACTGAACCTAAGGTACTGACTGTCTCGGTGTGACTCCAGCCAGGCGGGAAAGCAGCTGGATCAGGACAGTGGGCGGAGCCCAGGTTAGGAATCAGGAGTTTCAGTTTCTTTGTCTGTCAAATGCATATAATGGTCCCACACCTTTCTAGCTCATGGGCTGGTGTGAGGTGACCTGTGAGAAAGGCAGAGCTTTGAAGAAATGTGGAGATAATTATTACACAATGTCGGACTCCCTCCGACTCCTTCCAGGGCAGAAGGGAAGATGAGGGTTCTGGGACTTCTGCTGGAGTTCATTTGCGAGCCGGTACATCTGAGTCAGACTCAGAGAGAAGTCCCTCGGAAGGGATGGGGAGTGTCGTGGTGGCCACAAAAAGGGCTTTGGTGTGCTCTGTCCCCAACTCCGGCAGCAGGCCCCTTGGAAGATGAAGGCAGGAAACTCCATCAGCCTTTGCTTGGGGGAAGTGTTCATCTGTGTGGGGCTCTGAGGGACGAAGGCTGCCTCTGGCCTTGGGGAGTCCTCAGTGGAAGTTGGAGGGCAGAGTGGCAGCCAAGAGGCCCAGGCTTCTTGGCTCACACTCCAACTGGCATGAGTGACCATGGACCATCATGGATGATGGGTTTACTCTGGGATGGCTCTGTGGGGCAGGTAGTTTATGCTGATGTTTGGAGAAGAGAAGAACATGGATTGGTGGGGAGAGGATGAAGAGAAGGCTAGGGAAAAGCAGGAGATAAGCAGCAGACCGGTCTCTGCCCGGAGGAGAGAACCAGCTGGTGGAGGGGCTAGAAGTCACGTGAGGACTGGCTGGACCCATGCAGAGCCTCACACACGGGGTCTCTGCCCCTCGCCCAGCGGCTTCCCTTTTACCTTGCCTCCCGTGGTCCTTTTCCGTGCAGATCCTGGATGAAGTGGAGAAGAGACACCAGATCTCCATGGCAGTCATTTACCCGTTCATGCAGGGCCTCCGAGAGGCGGCCTTTCCCGCTCCTGGGAAGACTGTCACCCTTAAGAGCTTCATCCCCGACTCAGGCACTGAGGTGGGTTAGCAAAACGGGGGAGACACTCCCTGGCTGGAAGAGGCAGGCTTCTTATCAGCCCTTCGATTCACTGAGTTAACATATGGGGAAACTGAGCCGGGCAGGGACTGGATCTTGGCTTGAATTACTGGCGGAGCTGAAAATCAGACCCCAAATCTTCTGATCCTCCCAACCTGATGTTTACAGGGACCTAGTCACTGTTCAAACCACCAAGACTTGTATTTATAATAAATAAACCATGTAGGCTGAGGTTCCTGGTGCTAGAAGGGACTTTGCCTCCAGCCCCCAAACTGCCACTTGCCCCCACGCCGCACCCTCATCCTCCTGTGGCTGTCCACATCAGTACTGTGGCCTCCACCTGTCTCTTTCTTATCACTCATCCACCCTGAGTCCCCACCCATGCCTCATGGGGATGCTATTGTTTTAAGGCACTGAGCAGACAAAGCAGCAAGTAGAACATTGTTTTAAGAATTCCAGTGCTGACCCCTGGTCCTCTGGAGAATCTGTGTCCCTCTGAACCTTGGCTCCCCCATATAAAAATCCGGGGAGGGGCTGGGCCTTTTCACTTACTCAGAAGATAAGTATGGAATGTTCGCTAGGCGCCAAGCTTGACTATTTTCTGGATATGAAGTGGTGAATAAAAGGAACATGGTCCCTGACGTCATGGAGCTAAAAGTCTAGTGGGGGAAACAGACGTGAAATAAGAAAATGAACAAATAAATATATAATTAAAAAGCGTATGATCGTGACGAAAGGGGAAAAAAAATCGTACGCTGCGTGAGAAATGGCAGAAAACACCGACGGTGACCAGAGAAGGCCTCGGAGACTGGCATGAGGACGAGAGCCAAGGGGAAGAGCGCCCCGGGGAGGCCTCGCCAGCTGAGGACCTCGGGCAGGGGAGAGTGCGCCGCGCTGGGGGCCGGGAAGGAGGCGGCGTGGGGAGGGAGGTGGAGTGGGCTCCACGAGGGCAGCGAGGGAGGCAGGACTTCGCGGCTTATGCCGGGATGACAACATCAGTGTTATCCCCAAGCAAAAGGAAACCGAGGTTGGGTGTTTAGCAGGGGAGAGACGGGATCAGATTTACTCCTGTGGGGAGAGTGGAGCGGAGGCCGGCAGAGTCCCGGCACTCGGGTCTGTGGGCGGCCTCTGTGGTGACACCCTCTCTCTCTGCTTTCCCCACAGTTCATCTCGCTGACACGGCCCCTGGACTCCCACCTAGAACACGTGGATTTTAATTCTCTGTTGCAGTGTCTCAGTCTTGAACAGATCGTTCAGATCTTTGCCTCCGCAGTGCTGGAGAGAAGACTCATCTTCCTGGCAGAAGATCTCAGGTGGGTCCAGTTGCTGAGCAGCCGACCTGGACTGACTGGCTTCCCTGGGTCCAAGGGGACAGCTGGAAGGTCCTGGAAGGAAATCAAGCTGTAGGACCCGTGTCCTCGCCCTCCCACCTCTGGGTCTCGGTCTGCGCTAAACCTTTCAAGGAAGCCGTTCCGGCTCCCCTGCTTCTGCCTCTCAACGTGATTGCTGCCTAAGCTCGAGGAAGGTTTCTGATTTAGCTCTGAGTATGATGTGATCCCGGGACAGCCCAGGCCGAGAAGTCAGGGCAGATGCTGATAGGATTCTGCTCGTGCAAGGCTGAGGGAGGGAGAGAGGGCGAGGACAGGGCAGGAAGGAGTATAATGGTATGGAGGTCAAGCCCATCATCCTTAATGGCAAACACATCTCATCTATCCACTTACTCATTCAACAAACATTTATCGCGTGTCAGCTGTTTGCCAAGCATCGGGAAGATATAGACAAACAAGACATAGTCTTTGACCTCAGGGGCTGCAGAATTCTGCAGTGGTTGAAAGCATCGGTGTTGAAATGAGCGGAATGAGGCTCGAGTCCTGACCTTCCATCTTTCCTTACGTGGTTCCCCTTAGGTTAGTTTCTTAACTTCTTGAAGTCATGATCCCCTTATCTGTAAAATGGAGAAATGTATTGCATCGACCTCATAAGAGTATGGTGAGGATTAAATGAAATAATGCACCTTTGGCACTTAGCACCCGACCAGGCAGTCTCGGTAAGCGCTAGGTTGTTCTTTATAAGATGTTCACAGCTGAGTTGGTCCCTGTGTGTAGCTGTCATGTCTTGGTCTCTACCTCTTAGAGACTTCGAATCTGAGAAAGTCAGAGGGAGATGATACGTGATAAAATGAGAGAAGGAAAAAAATATCCGAACAGTGGGAGGTTGGCCTTCTAGTCACGTCCGTCCGGGGGAGGGAGAAAGCCAATATTGGGCTGACAACCTTGGTTCTGTATCTTAGGGAAGAGGAAGAAAAGGCTGTGGGGCAACCGAATGTTAGGCCAGAGGGTCAGGTGAATGCTGTGGGTTTTAGAGGAAAGGGAGCTTGGGCAGGCAGTGGGCTCTGTGGGTTGAAAATTCTATAAAACCAGTGGTAACAAATAGGCTAATCGTGGAGGGAAGTGGTGTAAGCTTTTGCTTTGGGAAGAGCTCCTCCACTCCCAGCCCTGCAGGGAAACGAGAAGCTCCAGTGTGTCGAGAGCTGGGATTCTGGGCCTTTCCCCTAACATCGGCGCTTTGGAAGTGAAGGCGGCTCCAGGTGTCAGCTGGTCGGGACATGGGCAGAGGCTGGCAGGACTTACCTCTCAGGCATTAGCATTCTCTAGGGAGATCCCTCCACTCCCCACTTCCTTCCCAGATGGAGTTTATCAGATCTCCGAATTGCTGGCAGGGAGGGGACTTCCAGTCAGCCTAGGCCTTGGCTAGACTCTCAGAGGCTCGATGTTTCCCACTCAGGAAGCGCTAGCTTGATACCAAGAATTGGAACAAGGTTTCCGCATGTGTTTTCACTGGCCTCGGTCTGGGGCAGCCTGGAGAAATGAAGAGCAGGGGACGCTCGTGGGGAACAGAGAAGACAGAGAGAAGGGTCGTGCTGTGGTGCAGGGGGGAGGAGCTGGGCCAGAGCTGTGACTGAGGCGAGGGTCACACCGGGAATGCCTCACTGGAAACGGGAGAGGAGGCACCTCCGTGGGACTTTCCGGGTAGGAATTGCTGGGCAGGGGTTCCTGGAATCCAGGAATTTCCCAAGCAAACTCAGGCGCCAACCTGGTAACTTTTAACCTCTCATGGCCAGAGGGAGCCGTGAGATGTAAAGACTGGGCAGGAGGGTGGATAGACATAAGGAGAAAAAACGGTTCGCCTGTCTGCTGCACCCAGTGTTTACGGGCTGGTCTCCTTGACTACACCGTGAGTTCCTTAAGCAGGGTCAGCATCTTCCTCTGCCTCGTATCCCCATCCTTAGCGCCGAGGTGCGCATACAGGAGCGCAATCGATAATCGGTTTCAGCGAAGGCATTTCTTCTTTCCTCCTCTCTTCGGAGTCACTTTTATTTTTGTCCGCTAGTGAGTTGAGATGACTGACTGGGTAAGGAAGATCAAATAAGAGGCCCCATCCTTGATGAGAGGAACCGCAGCCTCTGCTGGTTTCTGTCCCTCCCCTCCCCTCCCAGCCGCTAGAAGTCACAAGCTCTGACCAGCGCGGCTCCCAGACTTGAGTGCGCATCTGCACAGGAAGCAGTCACGGCAGCTGCCGTTGGTGGTGGGCAGGCGGGGTGCAGGGCTGGGGGTGCGGGGAGGCCGCTCTGACTCTCGTTCTCGGTGCCCTGTCCCCAGCACCCTGTCTCAGTGCATCCACGCTGCTGCTGCGCTGCTCTACCCCTTCAGCTGGGCGCACACCTACATCCCCGTCGTCCCCGAGAGCCTGCTGGCCACGGTCTGCTGCCCCACCCCCTTCATGGTTGGAGTGCAGATGCGCTTTCTGCAGGAGGTTACGGAGAGCCCCATGGAGGAGGTAAGACGCAGCAAGAGGAAGGCAGAGTGTGGAGCCAGGCAGACCTGGATCTGGACCCCAGCTCTGCTGCTAACAGCTGTGTGATCTGGGTCAAGCTGCTTACCTCTTTAAGACCGAGCTGCTTCGTCTGTAAAATAGGGATGACAGTGTTCCGTTCCTAAGGATTCTAGGGGGAGTCAGTCGCCTGCTGCATGAAGATCCTCGCCTGGTGCCTGACACAGAGCCGATGCTCAGTGAGTGTCAGCTCCCTCCTCCTGAGCATTTTCCTTTTGGAGCAGCACCTAGCTTATGTGGGGGTCATCCAACTGTCCTAGGCCAGTCAGCCCCTATGGGCAGGCTCTGGGGCCTCCCATATCTCATCTGAATGAATAAGCACAACTGGTCTATACAGCACACACCCCACTGGAATTCATTCTCATTCCTTGGCCGTGAGCTAACTAAGGTAGCTCTCTTGAAAAGTAGGAGTCTTGAAAATGCAGATTTTTGCAGCAAGAGTCATCTTTCTGATTAGCTCAGAGCTCAGCTGACAATTGAGGACACAGCCCTTTGATTCTGTCAGCTTATTTCCTGACAGTGCCCCAGACACACCAGGGCCCAGTGGTGAAAATGGGTGTTCATAGCATAAATCTTATCTCCAGTGTTGGAAGAACAACTCAAAACATGTGCTCTGCTTAGAGCTGTCAGTAGGAACTTTCAAGAGACGGCACATTACTATAATCTCAAGCGAGAAGAGTTACTTAGAGATGTATTTCTGGACTGGTTAACCATTGACACCCTCTGTGCAGAGAAGGACCACCCAAGGGGGGCGGCTAGCAGTAAACTACTAAAGAGGCATGGAACCAGCCCTCATGGCAGGATTTCCCCATTTACATAAGAAATAACTGAGGTCCCGGGAATTCGACATTTCCGAGGCCACACAGGCAGTGGTGGAACCCGGCAGAGGGAGCAGCTCAATCCTCATTACACAGCACTGTTGGAGAGGAAGGTGTGTCCCTTCCTGCGTCCTGGCCTTCCCAGCCCTCCTCAGAATCACTGAGTACACACGCCCTTTGAACGAGCCTTCGCCTCATGACTAACTGGGGCAGAGTATCAGCCCCCGTGTTTAGCAATAAGACTTAAAACGTCCCTACCCTAGAAGTTGTGAAACTTCCTGACGCTGTAGCTCCAGCTCCTCGGAAGCTGTGGCTCCTCCCGCTGCCGATGGCCAGGCAGGAAGACACCCCAAGGCCAGCAGCCTGCAGCTCCTGCCATACAAGAGTCCTGGCCTGTCTTCTTCTTCAGCGGCTGCTCTGTGAAAGGGGCAGGGCACGAGGCAGGGCAGGCGTGGGGGGTGCCCTGACTCCCCGTATATGCTCTAGAAGGGATTCCTTGATAAACAGCAATGTACCCCAACACGAGAAAGATTTTGGGTAATGACTTCACATAACAGTTTTCTCACACACACTCTTACCTCCCAACCCCCAAGTGAACAGCCGTCCCTGAGTGAAGGCATCTGAGCCAACATATGCAAGTGGTTTCAGGCCTGGACTAGTTCAACTTTTCTCCCTTGACGGGTAATTACAGTGCCTGCTCTGTCTTTTGGCACACTTTCCAGTCCCTCTCTTTCCTTTTATGTGGAGGAAGAGAACATGGAAAGATCATTCACGCTATAGTCAAGACCAAGAGTCCAAACCGAAAACAGGAGCCCAGCCAGCGTTTCAGTGACCAACACAGGTTCTGCCGATGATGGCAAACGGTCGAGCACACGCCTGCCCTGCTCAGCGGCGGCTGCACTCGGCTCCCCCTGAATGTTATCCTTTAGAAATGAGGACCAGCGCCAGTCCCTCAGTTTTCAGAAGCTCCAAATCCAAATTTTATATGCAACTTTCCAATTTAAATATTGGAAACTAATTCCATTATTTAAAAATGCTCTAAGGATCGAAGAAACGGATCTGCAGGTTGGATGCCAACCAGCAGAATGCCTGTTTGTAACCTCTGGTCTAGACTGAAGGCCCCTCAGGCAGGGAGGGAGCTGGTACTGGAACTTAGGGTGCCCAGGTTCCAGCCCCGTGCCTGTCTCACCTGTAGCCTGGAGACACATGGTCTCCTCACCGCCTTCCCTCCCCTCTTCCTGTTGACTCTGGGCTCATTTCCTTCTCTTGCTCTTTCCTGTGTGAAGGCCCAAAGCTGAGGGAGTTTTTAGACTAGAACTCCAGGCAGCTACACAGAAAGCTGTTGCAAGCATGAAGATGTCTACCCCTGTCCTAAAGTTGACCAGAGGGCGGGAGTCGCAGGCGGGTACAAGGAGTGCCACCTTGGGGATGCGCATTCTGGGCTTGGAGGCTGGCTCTGCTATTTGTTAGCAGTATGAACTCAAGCAACTTCTTTGAGTCTGTTTCCTCACCTGCAAAATAGGGATAGTGCCTGCCTCTACGGGGGCTGTTGGGAGGATTAAGTAAGTGTGCAAAACAATGATCGCGTGCGCCATGTACGAGTTCCATGTATAGAAGCAATTACTCTACTCGGTGTTGAGTTGAGGGAGCGACTGGCCATGTGTTCCCCTTCTACCTTACCCCCCTCCCTTATCCTCCTTCTTACACACTCATACCCTTTCCCTAGAAAGGGAACTGAGATTTCCAAAGAGAGGAATGGTGAGAAAGGAGTGTTAGATAGGAAATGAGAATTAAAGATGCTGATTTTGTGTTGCTGCTTGGGCTGAAAGGTACAGCTGCAGGCAGAAATGGAAGTGGTAAGTCCTCTTGAGGTCTGTGAAGCAAGGGAAGGCGACAAAGACACTCTGTGTTTATTTCAGGTCCTGTTGGTGAATCTTCGTGAAGGAACCTTCTTAATGTCAGTGAGTATCTGGGTTCAGAGCCCCCTGCAGGCCCACCATCAACTCAGTCACTCTAGTTTCATCCATGTTCTACTTATGTCAACGAGCTTAAGTACTTTTGCTGAGTGAGAACTCATGCCAACAAGACCTATCCTCGCTCAAGGAGCTCTGTACAAACCAGGACACAGATGACTTCACAACAAGGCAATCAGTGTTGGTGCCTTTACAGCAAGGGTATAAACTGGGAGCCGCAGGGGTAGAGATGAGACTTGCTGATGCTTCAAGTCGAACTAAGTCCAAGAACCAGCTTCGGCTGTTTCTCTCCTATGTGGCTGATTATTAATTTGGGGGTGGCATAGGGGTGCGGAATGCATGCCTTTCTCCTCTATCACAGCCTTCACACCTCCTCGCTGACTGCTTGACCTCTGGCCTCTGTCCTCTCCTAGGTTGGTGATGAAAAAGACATCTTACCACCCAAGCTTCAAGATGACATCTTAGACGCTCTTGGTCAGGGGATCAATGACTTGCAGAGTAAGTCCCAGGACCTTCTTATTTTGGGTTTCCCCTTGAGGGCATGATTCCCAGCCATTTCCTTCCCGAACACAAATGGACCCACTTGGCAGGTCTGGGCCGGTCTCAGACCTAGATTCTAGGGCAAGTCTGAGCATGAGATTTAATTCTTCCTAAGCAATGGAGGAGAACCCATACCCAGTCTCCCATTTTAACGAGTCAGTTAGTAATGATGAAGCCTACCCCATCCCCTTCCCCAGAGCATTCAGCCTGCAATGATGGCCACTTGGAGGTAAGAGTGGGTAGTTTCATCCTGCTGCTGCTCTCTGAGTTGACCTCTATATGTCTCCTGCAGCTTCAGAACAAATCAACGAGCACGTTTCAGGCCCTTTTGTGCAGTTCTTTGTCAAGACTGTGGGTCACTATGCTTCCTATATCAAACGGGAAGCAAATGGGCAAGGCCACTTCCAAGAACGGGCCTTCTATAAGGCTCTGAACTCCAAGGCCAACCGCCGATTCGTGAAGAAGTTTGTAAAGACACAGCTCTTCTCCCTTTTCATCCAGGAAGCTGAGAGGAGCAAGAACCCCCCTGCAGGTACGCAGTGACGACCCCTAAGCCCGGAGGGGGCCAGTGCGCCCCAAGTCAGGTGTGGCGCTGGGATGAGGAGGGAAGGAAGGAGCGTCGCCTTCTAGAGGCCCGCGAAAGAGCCATGATCTTACTAGTGGGGCTGAAATAAGCTAAAGCCTAAGAAAATGCCCTCTGGCCTGACATTTCGTAGAAGTTGCTCTGTTCATTAGCCAGCCGGAGGCCCGGTGCTCTTCAAGTCTAGCTGATTCCTATGCTTTGTCTGTAGGCCCCTTTTTGGGCCATATTAAATACTGGGATTTCCAGAGGCCTGTGAGGGCAGGGGACCCCCAGGAGAAATGGGGGTGTAGCAAGGAGAGCACGGGGAGCAGACAGGACACTTCTGACCCTCATTCCCGAGCTCATCTTACTTGTCCTGGCCAGGTTCAATGCCTCTAAACCTGTATCTGAACCCACAGGCTACTTCCAACAGAAAATACTTGAATATGAGGAGCAGAAGAAACAGAAGAAATCAAGGGAAAAGACTGTGAAATAAGAGCTGTGGCACGCAGGAGTGATTGGACCTACATGCCAGTTTTGGACTTGTCCCCTGCCAGCACGGCAGGAGCAGCGAAGCTCCACAGCCTTCTTCCAAGTCCTGGTAACCAGGTCTTGCTTCGAGCCGGTGTCTTGAGTCTGGGATCCTTGGAATCAGCTATCTCAAGATTTGAAAAGGCTCTGACCTCTGTACCCACAGAGCTGGGCACAAAACTGCATTTTCTGCAGAGGTGACACAAAGCACGAAACAGTAGCATAGGTGTTGCAGAGACTTAGAAGTTGTTCTAACTGCCTTGTTCCAGGAACCACTATGACCAAATCCTCAACGGAGAAAGTGGCTGTGACCCAAAGGCTCAGGCCGTCCACATGAAAAACAGAGGGGCCTGTGGACATGAGGATGAGAATAAAGGTGAACTCTTCTTGTTGTGGGTAATGTGTATCTTTGGCTTCCACCATGGGAGGTGGTGGCAGAACAAGGAAGACAAGGACTACAGATGGGAGAATAGACTGGACTAGAAGTAGAGGACCTGGTCCTACTGGCCCAGAACTCTGGGGCTGTGTTTTGAGTGGCAGAATTATAGGGGTCAGCAGCTCCGCTTCTCACAGGAAGGACTAAGGATACTGGTACTAGCAGCAACAACAGTGGGGACAGGACAGCGGTTGTTGGTTCTAGTCCGGTGAGCTTTCCAGACTCCTGAGAGGAAAGGCTGCTAGCCGCAATGCAGCATGCACAGGCTCGGGAAACTTAAGGGTAGGAACTCAGTGACGGCAGGCAGTGAAGAACACCACACTGCTTCCATAAACAGGCCTGTCTACCCACCACTTCCGGTTTGGAACCTTTTGTTTTGGAGATCTGCTTCCTACTTCGTTATTTTGAGAAGCCCAGTTCAACTCTTTGTTAAAGGTGAAGGGATCCCTGCATAGACCATTCTCCCTTTGAGAAAAGAGAATCCCAATCTGAAGTCCAAAGGGGCTTAATGGTCACCTAGTCCATCTTCCCTCTGCACCCCCACCGACAGCTTCTGTTTAAACGCTGTAGGAGACAGGAAACTTTTGGCATCTTGTCTTTCAAACATTCCATCTTATTAATGTGTGTGTCAATGTGATCCTCAGAGGCCCCTGAATCCTATACAAAGAATACAAATGTTTTAAAAGTGTGAGACAGGGGTCCGGGGTTACCAAATTGACATGAAAGCCAATGAGATTTGATTTGGGGGCACAGAAACTTACTGCAAGTGGCATGTGTTCCACTGTCCCCACATGCCACCCATAACTATGCCACAACTGTTCACAGCTTCTGAGAGTCATTGAATCTTTTTAGGTAGTTTATGGCAATGTTTCCTAAACCTAGTTGTCCCTTAAAAGGTTTTAGAACAAGGACGGAATCCTGGGAAGCTTATGAAAATACTTTCTGAGGCCCCTCCCAAACTTACCAAATCATCTCTAGAGACAGGACCTGGGAACTTGTATTTTAAAGCTTCTTAAGGTGATCTTGATACCTAACCAGGTATATGATCACAAGTCACAAGAAGAATCATGGCCAGTTGAGGTTTACTATAAATGTACCCTTAATATGACACTGATGGTATCTAGAGCTGAGGGAAGCACACGCCAAAGATGTGAGTGTTTTCCAGATTCAATCTGTGCTGAAAAAGATTCTAGCATCTCAGTTTACGGCTTTTGCCCACTAAAACCTAGTATGGTATAGGAAAGAACACTGGACCAGGATTCAGAAGATCCAGATTCTGGTCCCCATTCAAAAATGTAACAACTGTGGGACACTGGTGTGCTTTGTCCTAGCTTTCAAAAGTTGGTCTGCCCTAGCCTTTTCCTGTATGTACTTCTCTACCTACCCCAGATTCTGGAGAAGTTGCTAGCAAGCAAAGATAATGAGAGATTGCCCTTCTTGCTATAGTGTAGCAAAGAAATTAAACATTTCACTGTTCACTGCTAATCCAGATTACATGGGATTGATGGAACCCCAAGTGCAAGAAAGCAGAGTTCCGGCTGCCAGGCGAGGCAATCAGCTATTGTTTATCCATGATTTTGGAAACGGGGCATAAATAAAAATAACAAAATACTTCATTTCAGCCAATAGTTTAAGCCTTTTCTGCTGTCTCCCTTCTTCATTCAAGCAACTGAACTATCTACATACAATGAAGGAGATCTGGTTTATAGTTACTGAGGAAAGCTGGTTCTCATTGCAAAGTGTAGTACAGTGCATCTTCACTTAACATCGATAGATTCTGCAACTTTAAGCAAAATGATGTATGAGGAAACCAATTTTACCAAAGGCCAATTGATATCAGCAAGAGTTATGTTCCTACGACACCTCGTCAACGTTATAATGAAACAACACTGAGCGAAACGACATTATCCAAGGACCCGCTGCATAAACACTGAGGACCCAGAAAAGGAGAATGCAGGTTTTCGGTCATTTCCCAGAGGCCCAGGCTTCTCGTACTGAAAATCTGGGGCAAGGGTTTGAGATTCCTAAAAGGCTCAGAATCTCAAGGGTGGCGACTACAGCAAAAAAACTTATCAAGGGAAAAAGATCACAGTTTTCAGTTAAACAATTATATAAAGTAGAAAGGTCACAGGACACACAACGACAACGCAGCTGACCGAATTTTCTTATTTATTAAAGAACAAATAAATTTTGCTTAAAGTTTTAAAAATGACATTAAAACTTAGTTCATCTTTCCACTGAATAAAGTTGAGAAAAAGGCTGGCTTTCAGATCATATATTTATTTAAAAAAATAAAATGGATCAACAAAATTACCACATTATTCTGCATGCTAATAGGATTTCCCCAGCCCATGAGAGATACCATTTCTTGAGCAATAAAAAAAAAATGACTTCCTTAACAATGTAAAGATAAGAAACCTTTCGATTCAAATTCAAGGTCTTTGTCACTAGTTCCACCTCACAAACTAGTGGGATGTATCTGTGCCACAAGCTGAGCTCCTTAGTACAATGCTTGAGAAGACACGAAACAAGGATGTCACTAAAAGATGATGATTTGTTAAACTTAT
Source organism: Pteropus medius (assembly GCF_902729225.1). Classification (NCBI taxonomy): domain Eukaryota; kingdom Metazoa; phylum Chordata; class Mammalia; order Chiroptera; family Pteropodidae; genus Pteropus; species Pteropus medius. Next base: position 3,724,734 of record NW_024350924.1, on the reverse strand, counting down.
AAAGCAACCACCTTTTGGCCTGCAAATATTCATCATTAGAAATTTCCACCACTGGTGATCTGCTCCCCCCATGACAATTTTATTCAGAATCCAGGATAATTACAAACACATGGCATTTTTTCCTGCATGCTTTCTTGGGCCAAACCCTGTATGACAACGTACGATTTACAGAATGGGACCTGAAATTCCCATCCTCACACAGGATAGTTAAGGAGTGTTATCAATAACAAAGAATAAAAGTTATACGACATTGATTATTATAAATTATATTTGTTCTTGTCCACCCCATTCTCCTTAATATGTTCAGATTCTTTCCCACAGAAAACATGAGTTTCTTATAAAACACCGATTATTTTGTTAATGATGATTAGAATGAGCTATAGAGACCTTGATTCTGAAGACATGTATGTGCAGGTGAGACGCAATCTGATTGCAGACACTGACACAGTAGCGGATCAAATCAAAGAGAGAGAAGACCTGGAAGGAAAAACACTATTAGAGTCTCGGGACTGCTACGGTCATCCCTAACATCCCCGAAATGAAGACGAGTAGCTTCTGACTTTGTTCTCTTCAGATTCACTCTCGATTACATACAGTTTAAAAACTCAATATCCTCATTAATTTTTCCTTTATGTTAAAGATCAACACTCTTAGAGACACAGTGACTATTTTAGGCTTTGCGGACAATGCTGTCTTTGTCACAACCACTCAACTCTGCCACTGTAGCATGAAAGCAGCAATAGACAATATGTAAAAGAATGGCGATGGCTGTGTCCCAATAAAACTTTATTTACAAAAACAGGCCATTGGCCCACAGGGTATAGTTTGCAAACTCCTGCTTTATAGTTGGAAATATGGAATTTCTAAGCACTGATGCAGGCAGAATTTATAAATAATGATGCCAAAAAAAAAAAAAAAAAGGCTCAAAGATGAAGCCACAGGAACTCTCACAAAGTCCCATAAATATGGTTTTCTGATGTTCTAAATTGTTACAATTTTGTGATCTATCTCTCAGGACTGGCCCACTGATGCAAAGGAACTAGCAGCTTCTACCTCATAAAACAGCACAGTACTTACCAGGGCAATCCAAAGTACAATATATTCATCAATAAAGCTGTTAAAATATTGGTCCAGAAACAAAAGTGCTGGGCCTATGAATGCTGTGTCATGCAAATGCATTTCACTTTTAGTCATGTGTGCCACCTGTGAATAAAAGAGAATCAATTATGTATGTACACATTCCCATATTAGAGCAACTGAGAGTTACAGAGTAAATCAGTATTCTGCTCAGATATCAAATTTCAAGAATTTTTTTTAGCAATATCTGTTGAATTTCCAAAACCAAAAAACCAACAACATAAAGCATATGTGAGAACTACACACCAAAGAGACATACCATGTCACCTAAGTCCCACAAAAGATGCTTTTCAAAAGGAGCCTAATTTAAGTGTAGAGACTGAGATTTAAGAATGCAAATAAATGAAATAACCAAATTAAACTATGGATAGAAAGGAGAATTGTGGAGGTTCAAGGAGCATCTGGTAATCTCATATTGAAGCTTCACAGAAGAGCAAAAACAGCTCCCATACTGATGTCAAGAGATACTGATCGGAGGAGAGCAAACTCTAGTACTGCGTAGGAAACTATGGAATGAAAACTATGACCATAAAACCAAAATAAAATTAAAATTAAAATAACAAACGAACCCGAACTTTCGTGCTTACCACAAGCTTATTGGTGATTTTAGCAGATACAAAACCAAAAGTCAGTATATAAAGACATGGATGCTTTTCAAAAAGCTGGACTGCTGATTTCTTGTAGATCATCACAGCTAATGTAATCACTGATCCAATATGGAGAAAAGGAGAAAGGACACTTGTTCCCTGTACAGAGTAAGGAGAAATGAGGAATTAATAGTGCTCAATACCGATCAGATGCTACTTGAATCTGCCATAAGAAAGATCAACTCAACTTTTCAAAACCTCATGATGCCTGGCGGCCAGCAGTTTCTATAACGGACACCAGAACAGCAAGCGAAAAGCGGCAGCCTGGCCTGGTTCGGCACAAACTGAGAGCCCAGGACAAAGCAGGTCATACTTTTTAAAAAATATATGTATATAAAAGTTTGTGTCTGTCTATGTGTGTGCATCACAAAAATATGCATCTATAAGCATATAAATATGCACGTATAAATAAAACTGAAGTTTTGGATATTATTTTTTTAAGACAAAACAGAAACTCTAAGTTAACAAGTGATTTTAAACAATTCAAATGAAAAACAGAGTGACTACAAAACCAGGTCCTAGCATAAACAAATACTGGAAATACACTTACTGCTATTGTTGATCCATTTTTCCCAACACCACCGGTGAAGATCACACGGAAGTAATTCGTACAGGAAAATATGGTCCCTGCTACAGTACAAAGTGCAGGAAAAACTTTCACTTGAATATTCAGCATTGGAATCTTTAATAGGTAGAGAGAAAGAATGATTAAAATACATACAAATTAAAATAAGAATCCGGAACGAATATTTGATTCATCTTCTGATATGTTCTCTATTCCCTCTAGTTTAGTAACTACTTAAATTAATGGAAGTTTCTCTCTCCTTTCCTTTATAAGCAATATAACAAGTCACAAAGGATGAGGCTATATAAAAGTTGGTCTAATTTTTGATATCGATCCTTACAAAAAATAACTGATCCAACTTTATTTGTGTCATAAGCTAAGTAGGGTTCACCTAACACATCCCAGAGGTCTCCCAACAGTGAACCTGGCTGTCTTCTGGCGTTTTTATAAAAGAAGTGTAGTTTGTCTTTTCCTTTGTGCATTTTTTAACTCCACCTTTAAATCTGTAATTCATTACTAATTGTTATGGAGAGAAAGCATGGCGCATAAAAGACTAGAAATATTTGCAACTAGATTGAAAGAAATCTGTAAACTAGAGAATGGAAGACAGAATTTCTACTCAGGAGAGTTCCCAACTCCATATTGTTAGGATAGGGCAGCTGGTAAAAGCAGAGGACCCCTAAGGGAGCGCGCATATGCAGAGGAGGAAACAAGTCGAGCTCCACCAAGCTAGGTACAGTTCTACAATTGTGAAGCCAAAATTTTTAACATATGGATTTACTTTTCAGAAGAAGTAAATAACATATTTTTATAGTATACTGAAAATCTACCTAAAATAAGGAGGGCTGAGTGGATTGGAATCATATATTTCATCTCACAAGCACAAATCGATCATTTAAAATGAAAAATACTTGCATTGAAATTTTAAAATCCTTAAGATTCTCTCCCTTTTTACACCTCTCCTTTAGCTTTTCTGAAATCTCAAATTTTGTCCAATATGGACGGAAAAGAAAGCACCAGTAGAATGATACAGTCTAACAACAGAAACAAATGACTATAGGAATAAGATTCCAAAAGCCCACAAAGGTTTAACAGGCAATGAATTCTTACAATGAACACATTTTAATCAGGGTCGTTCATACTTTTTAGGGCTGCCATCTGCCTACACTTTAAAATCAAATAGGAAATGTGAATTTCCCTACTTTTTGTATATATAAAACTCCAGTAAAATCGGTAGAGACATAAATTTTAATGTTTAGATACTCTATTCAAAATTCTCAAGAACTCTGTTTATACAACTCTGATCTCTTGCAAAACTGCAGCTCTAAAAAAAATTGAAATCAACTGTTCAAATTCCAAGTTGCACTGTGGCAGTGTTTAATTTTCTAAAATGAATAGGTCAACTTAAAAATCAAGCCCAGAACTTTATGGAGCATCCTGATCTTACTTCCCTAATTGATCTCCAAACCCTACAGCCCAAATCAAAACTAGTTTTCAATAAAAGAGAAAATCAACACCATGGTTGCTTTGAACTCCAAGAGATTTTTCTGCTCTAGTTCTGAAAACTAGAACTATCACAATGTAAATCTGATGCACCTGGCTGGTTTCTTTTTCTCTCCAGAGACAAAGAACCAGTCTAGCAAAGAGGGAAATACTACACTCCCTCAGATTTCAAAAGAAGCAAAGCATTAATCCATTGCACGCCTGTATTCAAGCCAGGGTACTGAATGAGCACCAACTCTGGTGTAGCAGTAATCTGTGCCAGTTGAACTAAATGGCATCACAACTGTATTTAAAATCTGGAAAATGCTACAGGAGCATGGGAATTGTGGCCCTTTAAAGAGAGAATAAACAGAAACATTAGAAAAGCCAGGCTTAGTAAATGGCTTGGAACACAAAAGGAAGCAAGCAAGCAAGTACAGACTCAGAAGCAAGGTATCATAAACATTCTTAGGACCCTCTTCACTTCTGTCATATATAATAGCTATATACACCAAAACATAAGCTCCTGACTGCAGGACTTTGTTTTAATTGATTTTTATATTCACTCTAAAACTGCATATTGTAGGTGCTCAATATACACTTGTCAAATGAAGATCTCCTTCTTGCTCTCCATGTAGAATTACTATTTTGAGAGAGTACAGAGCTACACCTTGCCCCCACATTAAGAAGGAAAAAGGTAGTTAGCTACCAGAAAATCTGAGGCAAAATGAAGGGAAATCTGGGGTCAGAGGAATCCCAAGCCTCACCAAGTGATCCCTTAAAAATCAGCACCAAATGACTGACTTACAAAAAGCACTTAAAAGTGTTGCCATTTTCACCTCACACCCAAGATTAAGGGAGGTGAGCACTGTCTGTCTTTCCCAATCTTTCTCTTTCTGTCCTCCTGGAACTTGTCCAAGGTGGCCAAAGTGGCCAGAAAGCTGTACGAAAACATCTTTGTCTCAGGCCTACCCAGAACTCCCTTGGGTCATAGTGTCTACCCTACAGCCAAGGGAAACCTTCAGGATTCATGCCATGAAAATTATATAACTCAATAATATCGATCTAATGGAATGCATTTTTAAAAAGGTTAGAAATGAAAAAATATCTTAAATCCCCCAATTTACTATATTATAATGCGCCAATGCTTTAATAGTTTGGGTTAATGCAGAATATAAGTTACTAAACTGCTGGGCATAATGAAATGTTTTTATAGGCTTTACAATTTTTAGCAGAAATAGAAACTATCATTTTGAGATTAGATACTTTCTTCCAAAGGATGTGGGAATATGCCTATTTATAAATACTTTTAACATAAGTGATTTCCAGCAAAGTAGGATTTAACAATAATTAGTGTCCACCAAAATGTTTAAGAAAAATCGCCTTGTCTGAATTATTTAAGTGTAAGGGTACTTCTTAAGTCTTTTAGTTTAAGAATGAAATACAAATAAATTACATTACTTAGGAGGTCTTCAGTTCTACCTAATGAATAAAGTGTCCCACGGTTTAATACACATTTAATGAACTACACATTTACAAGAATCGAATGTCTAAAAATAAACAAATGAACAAAATCATCAGCTGTCAGTGAAAAGTAACCATGAGGAGATTATCTGTGGGTCCCCTTCAAAGTAATGATAGTTTTTTTTTTTTTTTTTTTAAAAAGAGTGATATGATAGAAGATAGTCCTAAGACATTCCAAAAGGATATATTCTTTTGGGGGAAACGATACACAAAAAATATAGTTTTGTTTCTTGCAACATGTAAACCATGTACTGACTTTTGCATATGAAAATCATTTCTTTCATTAAAAAAAAAAATCCAGCCAAATCAACAAAAACTACCTATCAATCACCTTTGGTAAAAACCCATTTCTTGGAAACAAACAAACAAAAAGAGCAGCAAGAAATGAGTAATCTACATACAGTGGACCTAAGTCACTTACTTTTGCAGGACAGCTGATCTTGTAGAATCAACTTTACGAAGACATTTGCACTACTTTTGTTTTTATCATAAATTCGCTTTCTAAATATCAGTTAAAGCTTTTTAATGAATATTTGGAAAGCAATTTCCATTTTATGCCCTCGAACTCAAAAGAGATGAACAATTCATATCTGGGCCCTAAATAAATAACCTTCTCTTCATTTTGGCACACAAGTGGGATCACAACATGTAGTAATCCTTCCTAAACCAATATAATATAATTCAGAACAGCATATTTGGCAATAAGTCCATAAGGCCAAGTTAAAAAAAAAAAAGAAAAGAAATGTAGTGGCTTGAGGTCAATTATGTGAATTTGTACTGGGAATTGCTCAAAGAACACAGAATATTTCTCTCAGCCTCCAAATAGCCCCAGTGATGTCGAGTCCTTCCCTTCTAATGCTGGTACCAGTAGGACCAGTGATGCTCTTAAAACAAGGGCCTGGGAGCCTGTTTCCCTACTGCAACCTGACCTCACTGATCCTGGAACTGGACTGCTGGTTCTGGGAACTCCATTCCAGTCCTGGATCTGAGAGTTCCTCAGATTACTTTTTAAAATATATAATAAAAAAAGATGATTGTTATCTTTATTATCAATGAAGATAGGACAAAATATTTGATCTTTTTAAAAGAAAAAAGTCACATCTGTCATATACATGTACAGATCATGTGAATAAATCTTAATTTAAAAAGGCAACAAGCATACTTGAAGCAAATTACTGCCAGGCAATACCTAAAAAATAAGGATATGTGTATAGCCGATGTGTGTACATAACTTCATTTACAACAATGCTTTATGTATTTCTCTACTGATAAGAATAATTAGGTGTATATACCTGATGCTGATTTGTTCTTGGATGATCAAGCCAGAAATCCCATTTTCTTTTTGTTACTGAAACTATGGTAATTTATATATGTTTAAGATATTCAAAATAATCTTGGAGGGGGTAGATTTTGGCATAAAACACAAATCCTCTGAAAATAATCAATCTAGTCAAGAGATATAAAAAATTTAAGTGGAGTTAGGCTTCAGACTTTGTGATCTCGTTTTAGGGAAAGGAAAACTTCCTCTATGGCTAAATTGTTTAAAAATGTAGTATATTTAACCTGGTGGAGAGCAAAAATAATAAAATTCTCTAGTGATATCTATAAATCTCAGATTTCACTACAGACCCTATTGGCTTTTGAGACTAATGTGTAAAAAAGATGTGAACCTGAATATTATGTACATGACTGAATAGTTTCATATTTTTCCTGGTTGACAACGGATTATTTTTATTCCTTCATCTCCTTCCTTACAACCTTATCCTCCTAACAAAAGGCATTAAACAATTACCGGTACTAAATACTCAGGAAAGTATATTAACTACACTTCGCATATCTAATTTACCATCACTAAGTGACTTGGGTAAGGGAAAACTCTTGCTCAGTACATTTCCTCTATACCTGAAAATTAATCTGATTTATAAGAATTCTTTTCATTTAGGAGTAGTAAATCTTTTTGGTTAAGATCACACCAAACAGATTACAAATCCTCTATTCTGAATGGGTGGTGGCAGCAGCGAGCAGCAGCTACCTGGACCAGGGAGTACAGACTACTCTGACTCCAACCTGCAAGGAGTCATTCCACCTGCAAGAACAGCTACTTTTATTAAGGGCTTACCATTTGATAGGCACTGTTTGAAGTGCTTTAGACGTATTTACTCATTTAATTCACAAAATAACCTGATGTGACAGGTGCTAATATTGTCCTCATTCTACAGAGGAGGAAACTAACCCACAGAGAGTTAAATAGCAGATTAAGTTCACACAGTAGGCAGTGGAGCCTGGAGAAACTCGGGCAGTCTGGTTCCAGAACCTATGTTCTTGGCATCCATATTGTACATATTATATTCTGTCTTTCAGAAGTCTGTGGGAAATAATTGTGATTGTAGGGGTGACTATGTTTCGGGTCAGGTTGAATCGTGTCTTAGCTTGTTAAAACAATCCCTATGGCACTGATTTTAATAAGTATTTGTTCTGTTTTGGGGCCAGAGTGAATGTGCTACCCCAAATTTGTTATTCAGCTTTAAGCACATGACAGAAAAACTAGTAGACTCAGAGAGTTCAGAAAGACAATAAAAGGTCTGGTTTAATCTTGTCATTGGTTAACTTGGTCCACTACCTGCTGTTTCCTCAGATGTAAAACAGGATGACAATAATTCAGACGGCCTTCAAAAATGGTCCTTAATGCACCTAATATACCCTGTAACTCAAGTAGTAAAATTCACCATGCCCTAAGAGAAGTCTGTGTCCTATCACTGCTGTGACTCTTGATTTTCAAAGGATATTTTTACATGTTACCCTTTAACTGGATTATCCTATATTAGAAACACAAGCAAATGACAACATGCATTACATGGGATACACAATATGAATAGAATTACCATAGATTGCCAAAAAGGTGGTCCTCCAATCACTGCCAGTAAATGCATGATTATTATGAAGATTTGCACTTCAGTCACATCAATTCTGATTAGGTAAAAAAAAAGCCAAAAAAGCAGAATTACTCAAAACAATTTCAAGTTAATTAATTGCAAGCTTAGCAGCATTCCTCTATCATGCACAATAGAAAAAAAATCTCAAATATTGAGGAAAAGGGAAAAGGAGGTGTCAAAAATTTGTTATGAGCAAAATCAAATAACATCCAGAGACTTTTAATTTAGTTTGATGAATTTCACAGAGCAATAAAAACCCCTCCTTTCCAAAGGAAATTTCTGACGCACTGAAGTTGGGCTGAAACTATAACTTAACCTTTCCCACCAAAAAAAAAAAAGAAAAAAAGAAAAAGAAAAAAGAAAAGAAGTGTGTGTGTATTAAATATTTTGAGTGTCAAACAGAAGATTGCACGGTACCACTATGTAATATGAGATCTTGAAATAAGTGTTTTGTAGCATCAAATGGAAGAAATGGTGTGCTTTTACTAACGTAACATAAATCACTGAGACCTTGCAAAACTTACTGCCCTTTAGATATATTCATTTAATGCTTTCTATGGTATGGGTACGAAAAAAGTTTTACCCAATTCTCAATCAGATTCTTATGTTTATTAGGATAACTACCCTAAGATTTCTGAAAAGAAGATAGTGAAAGTAGTCAAGAATTAGCTTGGAGGTTGCTGAAAATGACCTTACAGTTGAGAAGAGACAAACCTGGTACAAAAACAGGGCAGTAGAAATTAGAAAGTCTGAAGAAAAGAATATGGGCAAAAAGATTGAAAAACAAAGCCATAAACTGGTGTTTCTTTCCTTCTGCAGACTAGTGCTTCATAAAATCTTGAGATTATTATTCTCAGATTATTGGATCCAAAAACATCACTCATTGAGGGAGTGGTTATAAAAATTATGGTAGTTCCACGCCATGGAAAATTTGGTAGCTTTTAAAAAAAGGGTGGGGCAGCTCCTTACATAGTGATATGGAAAAATATCAGATATATTAGGTTAAAAAAAAAAAGTTCAAGAATGTGTATATGCTACTTTTTGTAAAAAAATGAAAAATAATATTCTATTTTTATTTTTTGCCATTACATAACAAATTTCCGGAAGGATGCACTACACACTAAGAACAGTGTTACCCACTGGAGGACAATGTGGGAACTGGGCAGCTGGGAGATGAGGATGGGAAGGAGACTGTTAACTGCATAACTTTTTTTTATTAGTTTTTAAAGTGAATAATTTATCTATTAAGAAAGTAAATTTTTAAAAAATCAGTTTAAGTAAATATCATCAAGAGGGTCACTTCCCAGAGCAGAATGGAGGCCCCATTTCTAAAACTGATACTGAAAACAGTCTCTAAAGTGAACTTAAGATACTGAGCTCTCACGCCCACAACTAGGTTGAAACCAGTTTCCCGCAACTAAAAAAACTGATCTTTGTTTGCTCAAGAATGTTTTTTTAAACAGAAGCTTATCAAGCTGCAAACATAGAGTGATGTAGTTATCTTGAAATACACATTTATTGGAAAAAAAATGGACTGAATTAGGCTAAAAAGAATCTGTAGAGCTGACCTGGTGAGTGGTGTTGCCAATAAGGGAAATTAGACTCAGTAGCAGACTCAGGAGACTAAGCAGGTGTCAAAGATGATCGACTCTGTCCTGGGTGGAGGAGGGCAGACATCTTACAACATTTTGCTGGATATGTGAAGTAGCCTTTTGGGAGGGGAAGGGCCAGAAGTATAGAATTACAAAATAAAAATGATGGGAACCTTATGCAATTAATCTTTGTACCTTGGATAAATGTAAAAGAGAATAGGAAACATGAAAGATCTTTATAAAGCCCCACACTGGGAGAGCTAACAAATGCGTTTAGTTTGAATTCCAACAAGACTCAGTATTAACTGAGGGATGTAAAGGAATTTAACTGACATCCCGTGAGAGTCGGTAAGCATGTTAATCATCTTTTCCCAGGCTTTTTAAAGCGTCTTTCCCCTCTAATATCCAAAATAAGACAATTTAATCTATTTTTCTTCGAGATGTGACATATGCATTTCAAAGATATACTTGTAGTTAATTTTTAAACATAAATTTTTTTTTGTTAAACTATACATAATAAATAGTGTTGTAATTTGGGTTGACTATTAGCTTGGTTAACACAATATATACTAGGGCTAAATTCACAACGTCAAAGAAACCCTGATTTGTATAATTTGACTTGTGAGCTATTTTTTAAAATGAAACATTTTGTTTAAAAAGTCATTGAAGGTGCCTGGAATCCTATTCGATTAGATCGCTATTAACTACAGATCTGCAATTACAGATTTGCAATTATTTATAAATGGATCTGAAAGACTAGGGAATTTATGCATAACCGGAATATGGCATTCATTGTATATTTTACCAGAAATACCATGGGTAGGGTGAAGACTGGTAGAATGAATACAGATTAGCCTAGGCATTTAATATACTGCCTTGCAATATTTTACTTCCTATCCTTGATAAGGGGCAAACTGGGCACGTAAGCTTCATGTTAAATAACATAACACTACAGCTGGTGACAACTGAGTTTTTTAATTCAAATGTTATATACAGAGAAAATCGAAGCATCTCTTTTTGAGATAAGCTTAGTTATTTAAAACAGTATTATCTACCATGTGAATGACTATACGAATCTTCAGATTATCTGAGAAGACTTAAAAAAAAAACCAAAAACGAACAAAAACAAACAAAAAACCCCAACCCATCTAGTGAGTTTGAGTAAAAAGAGAAAAACACCCAATATCTAGAATAGAGCGAGTCCCCAAGCTGAACTAAAATTTAGGTCTCAAATTTGAGGGGCGGCCTTTCCCTATCATCTTTGGAAACAGAAGAATTAGAAGAGAGTCCTCTCATCTCATTTAGTAATAATGCTGGAGTTAAGAGAAGGGATCGCAGACATATTCTTCCTCTCAAACTAGCATAGTCAATTCTGGAAGATATCTGGAAGCTACTGGGAGTTACTAACACGAGTCTTAACATTAATATAAGAACAGTGATAAGGAATGCCATTTATATGCCAGGCATTGTGGTTAGCATGTTACATTTTTGACTCTTCAATCTTCACGACCATCACAGGTGGTAGGACCTATTATCACAATTTTACAGATGAGGAAATGTATTCAGATAGGTTAAGTAACTTTTCCAAGGGCCCGTTACAGAGACAATAAATGGCAGAGCCTTGAAAGAAACTGGGAGTGTTGTTCCTACACAGGGCTGACGACACTCTTCTAATTTTTAGTCTACTAATCAACAGGGACAATCATCCGTCATATGTTTTTAACTTGCTATCACTAAGATTTCTATATGTTTCAGGATAATGTTTCTGTGCTTTAACAGACTATTCCCTAATGGTAGAGTACAATAGGCAGTAGCTGACATCAGAAGCTTGGATGCTAAAAAACTAAATTAATTTGGAGACAAATTAGAAATACCACTCTTTCTGAAGCTTAATGTTTTCCCTGAACTTTGTTAAAAGCAAAAAGTACATCTGGCAATTTCATTTCAATGACCAAATCGGTTAAAGCAACAAATATTAAAAGCACAAGAAAAATCTCTGCAAGTTAGCAGCAATTGGTAAAAAACAGTAGATCTGAAGAAAAAACATTTTTCATGATGTTAAAGTTCAAATGCATTAGTCTCCAGAAACCCTTTAATAGAAAGGGCTCTATAAATACATGGTACTTGTTATCATAGACAAGTATGCAATACATACAATCAATAGTCTCTTAATTTCAGTAAGAATATTGGTAAAAATGATCCTTGGTGAGTATATTAATAAACAAGCTATTAAAAATTATAAATTTATATTAAAAATTATAAATTTAGTCAAGTGTCATGAGCATAAAGCTTCAGTTCTTTAGAGAAAGTACCAGAAGACAGGTTAAGAGAAAAGGAATGCTAAAGAATGACACATCTTAAACTATGCACAGTTTTGACCGTAGGAGGGAATCCCACAATTATGTAAGTACAGTGTGAATTCAATTGAAAATGGCTTGTTTGCTCCTGAAATTAACTTCTCAGTATTCTTCACATTTCAAGTTCATGAGGACAAAAAGATGCAGAATATCCCCATTATTAATTTGTCCCCAAAATCATCATCACTGCTATTGAATAACTGGATTTACAACGCTGCAAGATATCTTTCAGAAACAGCTCTGCTACCAGAGATTCACTATTTCTATCATATTATCAAAGCATTTGGGGGCAATGGGACTCAGTGTAGGAAATCTAAAGTAGCCTTGCATTGCTAGAATAATCTGTCAGCTGTCCATATGAATAGCTCCCCAACACTCCCTGAACTGCAAAATAAACAGAATCTAAGCTCTATTTTTCTTGTAAATAAACCTTTTCATACTAAATTGTGAAGGATTCTGGGCTATTCTACCAGGAAATCATTTCCTAATAAATCTGGATATTTTATAAGTCATAAGTTCAAAATTACACTTCTAGTATGAGAAATAAAAGATGCATTACTTACTCTTAGCATTAATTGAGGAAATATGTATTTACTAAAAACAAAAAACCTGAAAAAGGAGGGTATTCAAAGGATGACTATAGTTAACGTTAAAGCTAGGGATACTTATAAAAGTGCAGATAAGAGAGGAAAACAGTAAACATAACAAATAAAAGTGAAAATAGCTTCTAGCATTAATTTTTTAAAAAACCAAGATCACTGAAAATAGAAGCAAAAGAACTAGTACTACATTGCTTAAAGGTTATGCTAAAGAAGTTAAGAGAATAAACAGAATCTTTTCTACATTACTATAAAAAGTCCCCTCAATTGATCTAAGGAAAACTCTGATTGCTTTATTGTTTTCAAAATATAAATACCAAAAAAATTCTATTTAATGGTGGAAAGGTATTTGTTTTAAAAATATTACATAGAACAAAAATGATGTTAAGTATAGTAGGTAAGTGAGATAATTGTTTTTAGCATCAAATCACCAGAAATATTATTTTTCAAAAATTTTTGTTTAATAGGGTGGATTTTTATTGCCCTATTATATATTAAAATTATACTTCTAATAATCTGTTTGTCTGTGAAATACCACCAGGAAGACTTTATTTTGTTGTTTTTAATTACTCTGTGCATGACAAAGGTGCTGTCTGAGTTTCACGCCATTGTTCAATGGACAGCATGAATACTCTAACGGTTACCGTGAAGTTCCAGAACCAAGGTCCCAGGGTTCCTGTGAGAAGCTGGCTTATTATAATTATGATCTGGGACTCTGTAACATCGAATCTATGCATAAGGAAACAAACATTTCAAAATAACTTTACTCAGAGCTTTTGCTAAAGAGCCCTATTAATACAGGTGACAAAAATAAATTTAAAAGGTAGCATTCTCCTTATAAAGACGTCCAAAGAGTCAATGATATAATTTATACAATACGATTACTATCCTATGCATACATAGGATACACAGGTTTATTTCTTACCCAAATCAAAATAGTACAAGAGCTTAAAAACTATAACATGCTGAATAAATGACTAAATCGGCAGCTGGAAACACTAGAACTGAAAACACATTCAACTCTCAGTACCTCGGAACAGTGATTACTACTTGCCAAATGATCACACTGTCTGTGTCACAGGTCCGTTCAGTGCCAGAACCTACCCAGACTTCCCTGCAGACAGAAATGCTTCCCAGAAGCCCCGATGCACAGTCACCTATGTGTCTGAAAAACTATTACTATCCCGCACTCTTTCACTGCCCCACACCTCATCAGGCTCCCACCTCTGCTATCTCAGTAAAATTAGCACTTGCATGTGGAAAGGAAAAGTGTGACTTTTTTGGATATGGTTAGAGCAAGATTCTAATTGGCCATTTCATTGTCCTGTTTCCTGATAATCTCCAGTCCAAAATCTTAACCTTTTTCCTCTTCCTCTTCCCTTAATTCCACACCAGCATCATAACTCTACTGGAGTTGTTTATCAGTGGCAAAAATAAGTAAAATATCCAATTCAGTTGCTAAAAAAAAGCTTTAGAACACAGATGGTAACAAAAATAGTGGTTCAGAACAGGTTTCAATAAAACTGGCATAATCAAAATTAAGTACTGAGGAATCCTAATGATACAGAAAGAGGTCCACGATTTTACCTGACGATCTCAGAGTCCAACTTGCAATCCAGGTTTTACAATAATACAAACAGTTGTTTTGGGATATTATAAAAATTTGATAAAAATTAAAATGGACAGAATCCAAATGAATGAATCATTGCTGAGAAAAAAAAAAACACAGGAAAATAGAAACTTAAAGGAAAACCTCTGGTGTTTAATAAAACCTTAAACATCTATAGATACACAGATCCTATAAAGGCATTCAACAGGAAGTTTCCTAATTCTTAATCCACAGAAAGTGGATTATACATTAATGGACAACAGTTTTTAACTACTAGGATTGGATATTTATTCTTTAAAGGTTACTTAGATAAGAAGGTGAACTGGATTTGTCAAACTACCAGTTAAACGGTCTATTAACTTTTTTCATGTGATTATATAAAAAAAGTCAGAAGTTATGTGTGATGGCATGGTTTTTAACTAATATAAATGTGAAACCTTAGAAGCATGAATTGAAAAATGTAACAAAGTGAAGATCATACTCTGTCTGCCATAATTATAAATAATAAGTACATTAGAAGCAACATCTGTAAAATTAACAGACTCACAGAAAGAACCTTAGATATCATCTAATCCAAGACTCGGGTCTATGAAAGTTATGGGCCTTGCCAGAGCTGACACATAGAAAACATAATTTGAAGATAACACTTGGGGCAAGATATACTGCCCTAAGTTCAATTTACTATAATTTCTTTCTTATTTTTCTCTTGAAAAGATAAAGAGATTTTTTTCCTGAAATGATAATTTAAGAGCTCTACCTTTCATGGTGTGAAGGATTTTTTTTAAAGGCCCATGTTTTACATAAACCTAGCTTATTAAAGATTATTTAGGGTTCCTAAGCATTTATTACAGTGATTCTATACAGACATCTAGAAGTTATAAATTTAAAAATACCTAGATATGAAAGGTTTAGGTCTTCAAAGAGGAAATGTGAACTCTTCCATTTAATATAATCCATAAACATTTAAAAAAATATTTTACAAGTGTTTACAGATGAGCTTCAATTCATAAATCTAATCTTCTTCCTCTGACCCAATCCTTCTCTGAAGTTCTAGCCTCTAAGCCCATTTCCTCCCCAGTCTTTCACATCCAGGCTAATAAAAATCCTGAAGGCCTAAGCTGAGCATAGAAGGGTCCCAAAGAGCAGTACTCATCACCACTGGATCTCTACTTGCTTACTCCAGAAGCACTACAGGGGCATGGGTCTGCCTAGATGTGACAGGTACTAACATTCTCTGCGTA
Organism: Pteropus medius; assembly: GCF_902729225.1. NCBI lineage: Eukaryota > Metazoa > Chordata > Mammalia > Chiroptera > Pteropodidae > Pteropus > Pteropus medius. The sequence goes on along the minus strand of NW_024350924.1, from coordinate 3,709,048 downwards.
AGGCAGCTTTTAGCTGTGATCAGGGCAAAGTGCTGGAAGATAAGGCTCATAATTTCAGGGATGATGTATCCAAATCATATGGGCTTTCTCACAACACCTGACTTTGAGGGGAAATTACTTAGTTATGCATTAAATTACTGTGCCTATTTTTGTTTAAGATAATAAGAGCAAATATAACAGCAACTAAAAATACTGGCATTAGGAGACTAAGAAATACAAACAAAAACTTCTCATTTGGCAAACATACTATTTTATAAGGTTATTAAATACATAACTTGAATTTATTACATATAAAAAATAAATTCTTGTGATTTTTCTCACTCGTGTGTAAACATTAAAATAAAACAATTAAAATAAAAATGTTTTAAAATAAAATCTCTAAGGTGCATAAGGCTGCTTTCACTTTCTGATTAACAGTAATTTTTAAAAATTTCTCTACTCAAGTTACAACTGAGAGTTGACCTTGTTCTTTCCTAATTAAACAAAATAAAATTTGGGCTTTCTCCTCCATGCATACAAACTTTACTTCCATATTTAACCTATTAAACATGTGCCTATTCTCTCTTCTCTCGAAAAACATGTAAAATACAAAATGGCATTTTTAAGACTTCTTTAGCAGGATCTATATTATTCTATATGCCTCCATTACATGGGTATTTTGATATCTCCTTAAATGTAAAGCACCTGAAACATATTTCTGATTGTCGTAGCTGCCTTTTAATTTAAAAAATACTGTGTTGCTTTAGTGTGAATGCAGAATTTCAGAAAATTGTATACAATTTTCCCAAGTCAAAATCAATTCCTTATGATACTAATATTTAATTTAAACTGAAATATTAAATTCAAAATACGGTCTCAGTGGGAGAGGGTCCTCATCTAGTCGCTCCTATTACCCTAAAGTCCTTTGTTTCTACACTTTTAGCAATCTAGCTCCATAAATCATCCTCTCTCTCCTCTTTTTTTTCAGAGATCTCCAATCTTTTCTCTAGTCAATTTCTTTCATACATCCCCATGATCTGGCTTCTACCCTACCACTATGGAGAAACCACTCTGGATGGCCTCGTACTGCCAAATTCAATGTACAATTTTCTGTCCTCATTTTGAGTTCTGGCAGCATTTAGCATAGTTCTCTTTTGAAATTCATTCCTATTCTGGCTCTTCATTCTGGTATAACTTCTCCTACTCTGGCTATTCAGTAATGTTCACAGGCTTCTTTCTAGGCTCGTTTATCTTTTCTGCTATTATTCTATCTGGATATCTAAAATTCCTCATTACATGTTCTAGATAGAACTTTCCCTTCAAATAGGTTCCTTCTCCTGTATTGCCTTTCTCCACCTTCCAATCATCTGAGGAGGACTGGGAGTCATTCCAGCCTAAGTTCTCTCATTCGTTCTCCATATCCAAACAGAGACTATATCCTATAGTTTCTACCTCTTAAATGTCTCTCCATCTTACCCCTTAATAGCACTGTAATTGGGTTAGTTCAGACATCATCAGTCCTCACACTAATTATGCTGATGCCTCCTAAGGGGTCTCCTTACTTCTGTCACAGCCCACTCCAATTCACTCTCCAAAATGTTGTTAGATTTGTTTTCCCAAAAGGTACTTCTGTCATTTGCCTGCAGATTTGCCTTGGCAGGACATAGAATGCCCTCGATTTTCTGGAGCTTCTCCAACCTATCTCCTGCCACTCCCCCACGGGCATCTTAAGATCTAACAATATGCAACTGCTTGCAGTTCTCCAAGTACATATTTCATCAAAGAAATACACCATCAGGGAAATTCTAAGATTGGCAAATAGAAAGCTGTGACAGCAAATCACTCCTACAAACACCAACTATTTACTCTTCTCCTGCTTCCATGGATTTCTCTTTCCTTCCTTCGGTTTCCACACCATATGGCTGGTGCTGATTTACTTGAAAGGGAAAGAGAATAAATTAGGGCTAGATGATTAATAAGCCTTCAAAATAAGGGCATGAAAATTAATTGTGAGATAATAACCAATGAAACATAAACTGTGAAATTCAGATATTACGAATTCTTCTATTTTTGAAAACAGTAACATCACTAAAAATTAAAACTGAATTAGGGCAAACCAAGTGATCTTAGAAGTCTTACATTTTGTGGTTTTACCTAAGGCAGAGGAAGACTATGAAAACATTGAGATGAACTAAAGGCTATGAAAACAATACTGACAAAAAACATCTGCACATATTTTCAATTCCTGCTTTTTAAAAAATGTTAGAAAGCTTCAACATTTTCTGAGCATTGATCAATTTATAAACTGCTGATGAATGCACAGGCAGACAGTTTTCACTCATGTCCACTACTGTCATTTATAATCAGGATAACACCTTAAGATGGGCCTTAAAAAACTTCCCTAAACTCCTTTATTTTGAAATTATTCTGAGACATGTCCCTTAGTTAACATCCAAAGTATTAATAATTATTCAGTTACTGTACAAGTTAAAAACATCTTAAATTCTATTTAAATAATTTAGTAAAAATCACCTGAACTGAACTTATAGGGAAGAGATGAACTTCTATGCATTCAGGCCTTTTCAAGGCCTAGAAAACTAAGTTTATCAGGGACTTAAATTTAAAAATCCATTAATGATTCATATTAATTAGAGACTAGGTTAAGGTGTTTCCTATCATTTGCCATCAGATTTTTACTTTGACATTTCATGAAGTATACAGAATGTTTTCAAGTTCTCTTTTAATCCTACACCACAAAAAAAATAAAAGACCAATTCGAGCAGTGTAAATAGGATCTGTGACACTTAAACACCAGTTGGTAAATTCCATCCTCAACCTCATTCCAACACTAGTTTACTCATTAATATTTATGGAAAAGTTCTGATCACCAGGTTGGAACTATTAGTTTTGAAGTCTGAAAGGAGTATATATATATGTATTTTTTAATTCTTAGGCATTTTATTGGCAGTAATAATCTATATGGTGTGCTCATGTCAACTGAATTATCAAGAGCTTAGATTTTTATAGATTCATAAATAAAACTGTGAAAGTAAATCTAATTAAGTTATGATATTTAGAGATGAGAGTTGTTCTCTGCTCTCATAAATTATTGTTTCCTTCCTGAAAATGGAATTTTATATGTCCAAATAAAACAGAACTAAGGTGAATAACAATAAGAAACAGAAAAGTAAAGCTATCTGATGGAAAGACAAGTGGATATGAGTGAGGAGGGACTACTGTGTTTCACATTACTTTAAAATGGTTGGGAGGTTCTAATATTTCTTTTAAAAAAGTGTGACAGAACGAGTACACGATTTAGACCATTAGGTAACAGCTATAATGAGTGTTTTCAGTTTCTTTACTAATTTTGTGATCTGATCAATTCCTAATACTCAAATTCCTAAAGGCAAAATTCTCCATATTTGAAAGAGAAAACAAAAATCACCATTAAGTGTTACTTACATTCCAAATCGCAATGTTCCAGAAACATATGTTTGCCAGTGTGCACAATAAAACATGAATGTCCCAGCAAAACAACAAAAAAACATCCAATCAGGGTTTGTCCCCAGTTGCACCGCAATACAAGTTCCAAGAACCACAAAAACTGCAAAAGAGAGATCACAATGAAAACCAGACAATGTGAATAACAAACACTGAGCTGGAAATGATTTCAGAGGGGGCAAAGAGATATGCTGTATATGTACAATCTTCTCTCAATGACCTATGGTAACAGATAAAGTAGAATATAACTTTTTACATTATATTTTACCCTATAATTTCAATCTCCCCTTTCACTCCACCACCTAATGGAACCAAAGTTCTTGAAAGCAACTAAAATACTTTAGCATTTTTTATCGTATCTTCTCAACTTAATGTACTAATGAGCAGTAAAAAACTATAAGGCAGAGAGTCAAGAAGAAAAACAAAAGGCTTAGATCAGCGGTCCCCAAGCTTTTTGGCAGCAGAGACCAGTGCTCTTATGAGAATCTAATGCCTGGTGATGAGGTGGAGCTGGGGCGGTGATGCTAGCGCTGGGCAGCACCTGCAAATGAAACAGACAAAGCTTCGCTGGCTTGCCCGTCGCTCACTGCTCACTGCTCACTGCTCACCGCTCACCGCTCACCGCTCACCGCTCACCGCTCACTGCTCACCGCTCACCTCCTAACAGGCAAAGGATCATACTGGTCCTCGGCCCAGGGGCTGGGGACCTCCTGACCTAGATAATTCACAAAGGGACCTACTTACTTCAAATAGCAGTCTTTTCTTATTTAGCAGATATCATTATGGATGACACACATATAAAAAGACTTCCTACAAAAGTTCGGAACTCAAATTGCATTGCAAAAACAATTCATTTAAAATAAAAAATAGGATATCTATCATTCTGCTATCACCTAGTTAAAATAGTCTTTTGAGATGCCCAACTAGCTTTTATTCAGTGGAAGTTTTAAGTTTTTCTTGAGTCTTAAAAGTTTTTATAAGAGCTTAGCTGTTCCTTCTCCTCTGCTAAGCAAGCTGATGTCAGAATACACTGAAACAATAACTTTAACATGCACCTACATCTGCGAATCTGAGTTTACGAGGAATAACTATCAAAGATTTTGTTTCTTTTAAAATATTTTAAATGCTATGCCAAATGTCAAGAAACCAACTAAAAACTAGAATTTCTTAGTCTCCCACTATTATACTCACCTCTGTAACTTATGAGATTTTTTTATGACAATTACACCCTAAGATTTTAAAAATAACAGGTGCCAAAACAATTATAGTTAGGGTTAAAAAAAAAAGTAGAAATTAACGTAAATTCTCAATTTCCCAATACAGCCAGTAATGAACAAACGTTACTTATAGATTTTTGAAAACACTAAAATACAATATCACTTATTTTGATGGCTATACCATAAGACTTTTATTTAATCTAATGTTCTTTATTTATCGTATTCCTTTAATTACTCTTAATCATTAACATTAAAAAAAAATCAATAGTACCTGTTGATAGTGAATCACAACCATGATCAAAAAGTTCTCCCAAAGGAGAACTACTATTGGTTCTTCTTGCCTGTTTCCCATCTATAGCATCCAAAGACTGATAAATAAAAAGGCCACATGCACAAGCAATATATGCCCACGGAGGTGCCTGTGAAATAAAATAAGAAAAGCAAGACTGTTAAGACATATTAATTAGTATGGCTGACTATATTTTTGTTTGCAGATATTTTATCTTCATTCTCCAGAGAAGTACTACTGGTTGGAAGCTATGGGAGAGAAGATCCAAGTGCTACATAATGAAAAATGTTTTGAAACAATTTGAATTGTAAAAGAATTAAACTCCTTGCTTACTAGGGGAGCTCAAGCAAGATGATGGATAAGCACTTCACAGGGACATTACAGAAAACCCATGAAAGATTGGACTAGGCAACTTTCATAAGCTTCCTTCTAACATTTAGATTCTAAGAGTCAATTAATGAATAATCTAGTTCAGTTTTTTTTCCAAATTGTAACTTTGAAGATGTTTCCAGGTATTAGATACAAAAAAAAATTTCCATGCTAAACTCATGTGGGAAACACTGGGTTAAACAATATTAAACAGATTTCTCTACTGGAAGACTTCCTCCAGCCCTTAATATTGCTAATGCGTATCGTGAATGTTCAAGAAAGGGGACACAATATGCTGCCATTTTCCAAATTTATTTGAGCATGTATGTAATTTATTTTTAAACACACTTCTTCAATGTTCCATGAAATAACACTAGGGAAATAAAGATCTAGTACACAGAGTGCTTACAACATTATTTTTCTAATATTTATGGCCACATTTTCAAAGAATAGATTCTATTTCCCAGACAGAAATTGAACTAATAGTGAATTTAAATGTTGTACATTAAAAAAGGACAGCTTCTATTTGGTTTGTTCTCTTTAAGAATGTAGAAGTGTTCTGTATCACTTTTCACTATTTTCCCATGCCCGGGCCATGAAAAAATTATTATAATCATAAGATATTTTCTTAGGTACTGGTTATCAAGTTAAACTGTTGAGTATTAAATGCTGAGCTGCAAGTAATATTCAGTATATTCTGCACTGCAAAGAGGTTCCTCTCTGATGGACATCTACTTAGTTGTTATTAAAGGTAAGGATTTTCTCTTAAACATTTTCTTGGAGTCTCATATTTTAGGACAGTGAGGCTGTTAATAGGACCATAGTATATACCTCCCCCAAGCCAGAGTTACCAACTTGAAAGGCAGCAGCTGAGGTTACATAACCAGTTAGCACGCAAGCACACTGGACTGAGTGATTAATCTTAGGTGACTAAGAACCGCATCTTCTAGACTTTTGGTCTACTGCCTCTTGCTCCAACAGGAATCTAGTAACTCTAAAGGAGCACTGTGCTATATAGTAGCCATTAGACGTGTGTGGCTATTTTACTTTAAATTCATAAAATTAAATAAAACTAAAAATTCATTTCTCAGTTACACCATACATATTTCAAGTACTCAACAGCTACATGTAGCTATGGCTACCAGACCAGACCACAAAGACACAGAACACTACCATCATCACTGAAATTTCTATTGAATAATGCTGCATTAGGGGACTAGAAAGCTAGGGACTTCTTGGGGTCTAAACTTCGGATTTTAATGGGGCAAGGTATTACTCTGGAGCAGAGATAACTTCAACTATTAGTATACACCTAATCCTAAAAAGCGGCAAGATAGTAATTACATATATAAAAAGAGAACAATGCCTTCTTGTCTTTGAATTTTTCTTTCTTCCTGTGAATCTGTACAACACTACATCAGTATTTATATATTTCTTCCTTGTTCCCATTATTTCACAACTCTCAGAGGTGTTTTAAGAGGAAAGCCCTCTCATTCAGGAATTAGTATGAGCTCAGCTGGGTTAAGAGCCTGGAGATACTAAATGAACGAAAGAGCACATGTGTCATCCAGGAAATCATTATCACACCATGAAAGGTGGGTAGGGGAAGAACTGGCATAAGCAAATAATCTTATCAAAATCTAGCAATTAACTTGCAAAATCTTGCAGAGATGTTCTCGTGTGAGTCAACTCAGGTGAAAAATTCTAAGACACATAAGGTTCTGTTGAGCTTTTGAAACAGAACTGAAGGATTTACATACACTCAAATAGACTGGTACAAGGGTGATTTTTTTCCTGAAAGAATACAACAAAAAAAATTGTTAAACTTTATGTATGAGGAGAGAAATTAAAGGTACAGGTGTGGGAAGGAAAGTCAGGTAAAAAAGGAGAGATTTTACTTTTGTTTTGTAGCTTTCTAAATATTTCTAACTATATACTATCTCCCCATTCCTTTGTAATGTTAAGAGGCTCAGTCATACTCCACCCTGATTCCTCCCAGCAGCAACACTGAAAAGTTCTCTGTGATTAGAGTAGTTCCTATTCTGGAAAATTTCCCACGAATTCTTTAATTCTAGGGTTACTCCAATAATTCTAAAGCACTTAAGAACAGAGGCTGAGGAAAAGTAATACAGGGAACATGGTGCCTGGGATATTCTGGGTGTTTAGTAAATGACTGTTAATGGCTGAGCTACCTTTAAACCTGCTCTCATTCCCTGATCCCCATCCTGTAACTAGCTGAGGACTATTAGGAGGCTTTTACCGGAACTGACCCACGTCCCTGCTGTTCTTCTGTATCTCTATTTAGGGTGTGTGAGATCTGGACAAGTTCCTCTGGAAGCAGCTATTAGGTCCTCAAGTAAGCCACAGGTAAAACAGCTCAAAGGACACATTTGTGGAGGAGAGACTATTCCATGACATGACCGCTGCCTGACCACAGCTAGATCCTGGCCAGAAGAGAGAGAGCTCACCAGAAATCCCCTCAGAAACGATCTGACCCCTCCCCTGTGTCCCAGGCAGGCTGGTTCCTGGAATAGGCCGTTGCCCTGCCCCCAGCAAGTAGGGCATGCCTCAGTATCCCTATCCATCTTGCCTCGTTTTATATTACTCTTCAATGCCTGCCTTGGGCAATTTCCCCTACAGTATTTAAGTAATCATACTAGTTTTCAAGTTTCCCAACTGATGTAAAGCAAGAACATTAAGAACATGAGGAAAACCAGAAATACGTTTATAGGATCTGTGTGGACTGGATTTGTAAAGTAAAAGAGGAATCAAAGTTATTCAAGGATGAGGGGAAATGAGCATCTGGAAGAAATAAAACCCAACTAGGTAACTATGAATTGATGAAAACAAGATAAAGGGTTAAATGGTGACGATTTAATCTCAACGGACAAATAATCTGAAAAGAATGATTTTTCTTTTTAAAAATAGTTGTTACTTCAAGCTTAAAACGAGACAAGGAATACTGTGGCCGTTAGGACATATGGTTCAGAATCACTTTTGACACCTTTAGTTGAAGATCATCTTCTTTCTTCTTGGGTTACCTATGACTGACTGATCATTCTCATTTACATGGCACAACAAATGTTTCTGATTTTCCTTCATCAACCTAACTACCCTAGTTCATTTATTGACCAGGAAATTTTAACGTCAAAGAAATAAACACTGATTTACCCACTCTGATGAAAGATTCTAGTTTCAGTTTTGGTTTTAGGTAATGAGTAAAGAGGGTACAAGAGGGAACAGCAGGAGAGAGATTTGTATTTGAGAAGGTCCCAGGAGTCTTTGTAGGCGATCGCATGCTTCCTTTCTTAATGGCAGCCATAGCAGGATACAGAACAGGAAATACACTATACTGACCTTTTCTTACACTTCTTCTGCCATGTTAGACTAACGGAGATATACCTAAGGTCTAGCAGCCACGTGTTCATAGGAAAAGGGTTACTGAACAATTCTCACTGGAATGAAGAGGAAAACGCTTTTGATAAGACTAATTTACAGCCATGCCATCTTACTTCCAGAGACTTTTCTCTGTGATCATTTTAAACTTTGATAAGACTTTATTCAGCAATTTTTTTAAAAAAGGAAATAATACTTTTGTAAAAAATTGAGATTTACGTATTTTAAAAAGAACATTTAACATGTTAATCCCTACTAACATTAACTTATCTGCTGGGATCAGAGACCACCTTTACTTTTGGTTTCTCATAAGCATAGTGTATAAAGTAGATTGTACTTTTATTAATAGTATGTGTGACAGGAGATTTTAAAACAGTTGACAAATAGCTGTTAGATCATCTTATCGTTAGTTAAAATGACCTAGAAATCCCAATTACAGTGTTTCCAGTATATAACAAATGTTCACAGCTGTTAAGAAATTCCTCTTACCTGCTCTGTAGCTGTGGGGCAGTAGAAGACTAATAAAACAGTCGTGCAGATGTTTATTGACAATCCGATGATGGTGATGAGATTCGGGGCAATCCAGGAGGGAACTCTTCCAACTAGCCATTCCCAATACCCTTGCATTAAGGGCTCAAGCAGCGACCTTCCGGCACTCTGATATCTATGTTCTTCTAGCCGCTTTAGCTGGTGTCTTGACAATGGTGGGGTAGGTAACTGAAACAATTTATTTAATACACACCCGGGAGTACTCAGATGCCCGAAGCCCACAGGGGACTCCGGGTGAGAGTCTCCACATCGTTTCCTTGTTGACCGATGCCCACTCATGGACTTTGGCTTTCTTTTGGGGGGCAAGAATAGTTTATCTTGTTTTATAGCTTTTTGTGGCTGGTCTTTACCTAAAAAAAAAAAAGTCAGCCATCATATATATCAATGTCAATAAATTAAAAAAGAAAAATCAAACTGGTAATAGAGTAACAGATATCAAACAGATCATAAAACCAGAGATCTGTTTTATTTCTAGTTCTTACTGATGGTGTGAACCAAAAGAAGTCATATAACCTCACCTTTAAGTGAAAAATATTAAGGGATTTTAATAGTAATGTGTGTCCGGTTACCTTACATTTTGTCTGACTTTGAAGCTTCAAAACTCTTTTTTTCCTACCTCACACTGCTTTCAGGAGTTTAATGGAACAAATCTTAGAAATGACCTAATCATTTCACATATATGAAAACTAAGGTCTACAGGCATACCTAAAGAGCTAGCAAGTTAGTATTAATATCGGAGGGATGACTTGAATAACCTCTATCTAGGTCTTAAACTAGATTTTCATTTAATTATAATAGCTAACATTTACTAAGTACTTATTATATACTAAAAATTTAAGCATGTTTTCTATATTAACTCATTAATCCTTACAACAACCCTGGAAGGTAAGGACTCTAATAATCATCCATATTTTTACAGAAAATGAAACTAAGCTCAGAGAGGCTAATTAACTTGCCCAAGTTCATAACAGCTGGTAAATGAGGTCAAACAAAGGCAGGGTTTCTGTTTAAGTTTAATAGTAAAAGATAAAACTTCTTACTAGTGGAAAGGGATATATTGTAGCTGGTATTCCAGGTGGGGGTAAACAGCAATGAAAAAACACGTAACTTTAAGAGGAGTGCGTGTGTTAGCACAGTGACCTGATGAACTGAAGTGGTAAGAAAAAAGTCTTAAGTGCATTAAGTGATGACTGTTCATAAAGGACCTTGAGTTTAAATCCTGAACTATTTGCATAAGACCCAGAAAATATTAAACAGATTACAAGTTATTAAGCAACGCAGGAAGATAATGACAAGTATATTGTCAAGATTAATAGGAAAGTTATATGTATTCATCAGAATGGAGAAAGTAGTAAGAACATTTGAAAATTAATATGGTGACCTCAAAAGTTTTGAAGTGATGAGGGCCTAAAGCAGGGTGGTAAAATGGAAATATGAAACAGTCAAATCTATAAGTAATTTCTATTTAGAAGAGTCGAAAGCAGGTATTTAGGGATTAGACAGGATGATGAAGGAGAAGAGAAGAAAATAATCGGCAGTCAGAGGCAGTGTACTCTTATCAAAAGGGAGGGTTGGAAAGGAAAATCAGTTTATTATTTTGGCTTCTGGTGGTGGGGGTAGGGATGAGGGCAGGAAACACACACAACTTTTAAATAGAGATGTTTTAGACAAATCAAATGACCGGAGATGAAAATTTCAAGTTATCAGTGTAGAAGCTGAAGTCTAGTTAAAGACTAAAAAGTAAAAAAGTTCTTAAAGGAATTAAGTATGAGAAGAAAAGAAAACGAAGAACTTTGTGGGAAACTTCTGGTTAGTGAGAACAAGGAAAAGAAGCCATAAGAAGATTTAGAAAGAAAAAAAAATAGGAATAATCTTATAGAACTGAAAGGGCAGTGAACCAAGAGAGAGATACTTTGATTTTCTGGTAGAAAGCTATCCAGAACACAATATGAAATTCCCAGACATGCTGCACTATGGGAATACAGGTGACACAGGGTTCTAGGACATTCTAACAATGGATCTAGTATCAAAAGATGCCCAGGACGTCTTCCTTCTATTTCCATAAGTAGCCAATTTCAAAATGTCTATGTCACCAATGTTCTAATGTGGCATTTAAAATCTCAATCATGTATCTCAATAACTGGTTCAAAAAATAATTATAGTCATTAACTACTTAAATAAAATTTTGAAATACTCAAAAGAATCACCAGTGCCACAATTTAACTACCTGAAGTGCTCTGAAATAAAAATATTGAAATAATTTTCAAACTAAAGCAAATCAAAGCTAATTTCCTACTATTTCAAAGAATTCTTCCACATACCCATGTCACCAAACAATGGATTAAAACTGTTTTTAAGCCATATTTATATGTCAAACAAACTGGTGACAAGATCATTTCAGATCAAATGATAAACTGATAGCGACCAAAATACATAGCTTTATAGTAGCCAAAATTTCCACGGTCAAACTGAATGATGCATTTTCACATTTGGTGAGCTATAATCAATTAGCTCTTACAGAATTCCACTTAAAGTGGGAATAAAAAGTTAAGCCAACTTAATTTATAATTTATTATTGTAGTCTTCCATTCTCCTATCATTAAAAGAAAAAAAGGTGACATAGTGAGGGTGCTGGCCTGCTTTTGGCACTAAACAGCTACAAGCAACTGATCCTAATGGTTTTAAGTTTGAGCATTTGGCAGGACTAAAAGATAAACTGATACTTTTCCTTCTGAGTGTTTCCCCCCCGCCCCCCACTGACCTAGATTTTTTTTTTTTTTTACCATCTATCTCTCTTTTAGAAAAATCTATATTTTGGCAAATCTTTCTAGATCTAACCATTATGTAATTCACACATGAAGAAAAGCCAATGAGTTTTGACCATTTCAACTTGGCAGGATCGTCTCTGTAAAGTCATTAGCAACAAGATTGCAAATACAAATTCAGATCTATGTAGCCCCTGACATATAGATAGCTACTTCATTTTCAACAAATACAGACAGCCACAGAGGTTACAGTCAGGGCCACAGGCTTATCTCTCCTCTTCCTTCCATCACACCTGAGACCCAAAGGCTATTGACATGAAAACCATCTCTGGAAAAAACAGAAGCTTCTGAATTTCAGCAAATGAAAAGCATGCATATTTCAAGGGAGCAGGACAGGGTAGGTGGCTACAATAGAAGATCAGACTTGATGAAGAGAGAGGGGCAAAGGATGTGGGATGGGAATATGGAAAGGAGGTACAAATATTACAAAAATTATTTCATCCACTTGAGATTTTTATGTAAGCCAGGCCTGTGGCCCAAAAGGGTGAGGAAAAAAATATCCTTTTCTTGCCACACTACAAGGAACTAAATATAATAATAATAATGTAAGAAATTAAAATTATTGCTGGCTAGCCTAGCAACCTTGCCACCAGTTTTAAGATGTTATGAGAAAATAGACTGCAAGTTGCAAATGCAATCAGCCAATATCTGAGTGCAGTAAACAAGACAGACACGGTCCCAGCTCCCAAGTCCAATGGGAAAATAACCAAAAACTGGTAAACAAGCAAATAACACTATACATTGTGAGGGGTACTATGAGGAAAAAAGGGTGGAGCCAGAAAACAGTTGGTGGTGCGCATTTTAGATATGGTAGTCGAAGTCCATGGAGGTAACATTTATACCAAATTCAGAGGAAGAAAGGGAACTAGTCATTCTAAGAGCAGGAGGGAAAAGGGACTAGGCCCTGAGGCAAGGAGAAGCTTATCATATTCAGGTGCCTTTGAGATCACCATGGCTGGACAGTAGTAGTAAATCAGACGGAAGAGTGGGATAAAATGAAGTTTGCAAAGCCAGACAATGCAGTTTTTATTCTGATGTTACAGAAAGCCATCAACGAACTTAAAAAGAAACCTGTAATTTCGTAGCACAGCCTATTTGTTAACTGAGGATATCATCATAAATCATCATAATAAAAGTGGATATTTTAAACTGTAAAATTCAGTTTATGATAATATTGATCACAGTCCTATAGTTATTGTAACCTTAGGACTACAATAGTCCTAATCAGCAAATCTCCCTTCTGTGATAACCTGGCTTTATTCCCTAGTCCTTTCAGAACACTTATCTCATTTGGGACTTTTTTTAGTTGTTGGTGGTGGTGTTTTGGCCTTTTTCCCACACTGATCTGTAAGCTCCATGAGCACAGGGGCCATACCAGTCTTAACATTATTTTCTCAGCATCTCATACCCATACCGAACACTAAGTGGGTAATTAGTCCTTATTTGTGAAACAATAAACAAATGTGATTCATCTAGGACTTAATGATCACTTAGTTGTTCTAGACCCTGAGGAAACAGAAAGACTGAACCATGCCATTAACACCCACAAGAAGCTCAAGAGGGTGGGGTGGGGGGAGTCTAGTAAACTGCTAAATTATAACATGGTTTAAACAAACTTGTGGGAGTCCAGAGGAGTGTGTGCATATGATTTAACAAAAAATATTCTTTGTACAGGCATGGGTATCTATGTGACAAGTCCAATACAGATATAATCAGAGACATTTAATAAATATTTTAACTAAAATCACACAATTTGTGGACCTTAAATCTGTGTTTATAGCAGCTGAGGATAATGGCATGCAGCCTACATTATTCCTGTGTTCAGCACTGGGGAACATCTGACAAGTATCACACTAAAAAAGGAATTTCCACTGCTCAGCAGAGCATAAGGTAAGCTTATACAATATCCAACCTGTAGTGTGAGATTCCAGAATTCCCAGTCCCCCCTCCCCCCCTAGCCTAAGGGTGCCAAGTTTTGAGCTGCACTGATTCAGCACTATGTTTACGGTCCTTTCACAGAAGTTGGTGACTACACAGCACTTTCCAACCTTTACGGCAACAAAAGAATAATACTAATGGCCAACACTATTTGGGAGGCAGAGCAAATTATAAAAAGCAAGTTTAAGAAAAAGAAAGAAAGCCAATAGGATCACAGGATTACATTCAGCATTATTTAACAAGAGATACACAGAACAAGTTAGTAAAAACAAAAGCCTTTTCAGTAGACTTGGAAGTAAAAACAGTACTGTGTAATACAATTCAGATCTACTGTTTTGCGGAAGTGAAATCTTGTATTCCTTAAAAATAGGAAATAACTTCCTCCAGAAAAAAAAAAAAAGCAAAAGCCTGGCATCTTATAAAATTATTTTCCTATTCCCTTAAAAGAGTCAGCACAGCATGATCCTCAAAAAAAAACCAGTTAGCTTAAAGAACACGTCTAATACTGCCTAGAAAACAAACTGACTATGAAATAAAATGTAATTGAGGTTATAAAGAAAAGTTTGGAGTTATATATCAAACGTTTAATATAGTTTATAATGTAAATTTTGAGAGATTGAGTGGAGGAAGAAGAATGAATTTATGAAACCAAAGTTGTAAATAATTCAGTAATAATCCATTAACTAGACAACAAAGAAGCCTCTGTCAAAACGCCTCTGCCTGTTAATGCAAGAGGCAGATTTATCTAACTTATTCTTAAGTGTAAAGACAAATTGTAAAGACAAATTGCACAAGGTGCTTTGACAAGTTTTTCTCAGCACAGAACAAATATGCAGCAAAATGCTTTTAGAACTTCGATCTCTAGAATTTTACGAGAACGCCGATGGTTCTCTAAATGCCCTTACCACAGTCTAACTTGTGTTGTCAGTCAACTCAATCCACACATTGAACACATTCCTACTAGTTCAAGAGCAGAAATCAATTCTTTATTCTTTGTCCACAAACAAGACACTAATATTTGTTGAAAGAACTATGAATTTGCCTACTATCGTAATATGGATGCATTAATGAATTGAGAGACTTCACGCAAAATTATGTATTCAATACCAATGATGCGGATGGCAAAAAGGACACAAAAAAGCCAACTACCGAATTGGAGAAAACAAGTTAAACACGACTAAAGAATCCATTCATCCAGTGTTCCTGGGGACACCATCAAACACTTGCAACAGTCCTGCCCCTTCTCCTTCTAATACTGATAAACTAAATCCTAGCTGGCGATCTCAGAGCTTGTCAATATACACTGAAATTTCTAGAAAAGTTGCTGACCAAGAAGCGTGGCCCAGCCACGAAACACCAGCACCGCATTCTAAAAGGAAGGCAACCCTGGCACAGGATGCAACACGGCTGTGGACTTGGCAGTACCGGAGCAGGAGGGTGTGGACCTGACAGGCAAGGTCGGTTCCGCGCGGGCAGCGCCCCCAGCCCTCGGTCCGCCCAGCCTTGGCCCGCCGAGGTTCTCCCCACTCCGACTGCCAGCTCGCGCACAGCAGCCTCTCTCCCGCGCTGGCACTTCGCCACCTCAATCTTTCCACCGGGGCCAGAGGGGCAGTCGCACCTCACCCTCCCCACGACCCCGTACGGGAGTCCACCTAGCGCGAGGAAGGACCGCGTTCGCCTCGCGCAAGTCCATACACAGCTATACCCCCATACTCCACCCCAGAGCATGCAGCCTTCTCTTAACCTCCTTTGAGAGTCGTGTCCCCCAACACATCCTCCACACCCTGGTGGTTTTCCCAGCACGAGCACCCCAGCCTTACCCGAACCCAACAAGCACACCGCTAGAAATAAGACCTCCGCCTCCAGCCGACTGGGTGACTCTGATGGGAGGCAGCACGTTCACGACACTTTCGCGATTGCCGTAAAGGGACACGGGGTCGGAACTCGCGCGCGGCGCGGGCGCGGGCGCGGGCGCGGGCGCGGGCGCGGGCGCGGGCGCGGGCGCGGGCGCGGGCGCGGGCGCGGGCGCGGGCGCGCTCTTCGGGGCCGTGAGCGCGCCCCGGGCCTGGCCTGGCTGCTCGGGAGCGCGCGCCGCGGCCCCGCCCCATCTCCGTCCATCCTGCAGGCTCCAGACCCGGCGGCCAGCACAGGCGGCCTCATCCAAGCAAGGTAGGCCGAAAAGGGGACGAAGAGCGGCCCCAGCCCTCTCTAGGGGTGTGTGTCAGGGGACTGGATGGGTCGGGTAAATGGACGCAGCCGGTAGTCTCCCACCCCCATGGCGGGCGTGCGAGTCGCGTGCCAGCTCGCGGCACCTCCTGGGACAACACTGTTTGAGAGGCGCGAGCGAAGGGTGGTGGCTGCCGGCGGGCTCTGAGGTTTCCGGAGGTTGAGGGCCGTGCTGACTGGGTTCAGGTCTCCGCGCCCCACCTTTCGGTCCTGGACCTTGGTCTCTTCCCCCTCTTCCCCTCCCCGCGTCCCCACTGCCCCAGGCCAGGTCAAGCTCCGCCTCTCTCATCCTTTCTTGGCCTCAGGCGAAGCGGAGTCTTGATCTTGGTCCAAATGCTTTGCGCCTCCGGAAAAAGGCAGCGGTCTAAATAAACAATTCACTGGTTTTGTTTTAAGCGGTTACCGAGAACCTTTGCCCCGTTCCCACAAAAACTACGCTTGAGTACGCGTTCCAGTTGTCACTCTGGGAGAGATTCCGTGGTGGGAAGGTTTGAAATTGAGATATGTGGTGACCTTGTGTTTATATGAAGTTCAAGTTTACGCGCAATTCTATCCGGGGAGGGGGGAGGGGAAGGGGGGTCGGGCGGGCGGCGATCCCAGTACCGAAAGGTAAATGGGAAGTCATTTGTATCCACAACCGTGCTTTACATTAGGATACATTTGAAAAACAGAGAAAACACCACAGAAATGATTTTTCCAGTTTTCCCAAATTTTAATTTATAAATTAAATTAGTACCCAACTGCAGCTGCATCATCAGATTCTCTCCAATACTCTGTAATATTCGATCCAATTTATAAAGTCGCTTAATCTTCTAGACTCTTTAGGCTTTAACCATTACAAGAATATTACATTTATCAGAAAGCCAAGTTAAAATTTAGAAAAATAACGATTTTTCTATTATGCTTTGCTTTTGGCCTATGTACCTCTGAGTGAAGCTTAGGGCTTTCTCTCTTCTCTTGGAATATCCAGAGTTTTCTTTCTTACCATTTCTTAGCAGTCAGCACTTATAGGAGACATCATAAGGAATTCAACTTATTACCAGTGGCATTTAAATATTTGTGAAACTTAAAAATTGTAACTGCAGTTCCAATTTATGGATCTTCAAAGAGAGCAGAGGAGATGAGTGAGAGATCCAAGTACATTTTGTTAAACACTGTTACTGCTATGTGAAGTAGTTATTCCTGCATATTTTCAAGTATTTTGAAAGATTTCTTAAAGTATTAACCACTAAAATTCTAATTTTGCTTGGTTGGCAGTTAGCCATCCATCCTTGCAGTTTTCCAGTGTGGAAATACAAGGGCAATAGTAGTCTTCCTCACCTGCTTGGTGAACTTAAATTTCTCAGTTGTCATTAGCAGACTGGTAAACCGTTTCAAGCCCTGCTTCCCCTCTAAATTGTCTGTTGAAATAGCTAAACCCTCAAAAACCTAAGGAGACACAAATCCAAGATGATTGATATATACAAAGAATTAAGTGTTGTCATTCCCCCCTCCCTGTGGCTGGTTATGGTTGTTCAAAATAGATAAATCAGCTATCACTATTATATTTATGCTTACTCTGTTTTACTCTAAGGAACAACCTTTTGAGATGGCTACCTTACAAATGAGAATACTGTAACTCAGAGAAGATAACTAACTTGCCTGAAGTTATAAGGTTGGGACATGATAAAGCTGGGATTAGCACTTAGATAAATCCAATCTCACCACTGTGTTCTTTCCATTGCATCACTCGGACTAATTATTGCTTTATCTTGCTTAATAACAAGCTATTATTTTTTCCTCATTTATGTCTTTCCTTCTAAAGGAGGAAACTCAGTGTTTTTTCTTTGATCTTTTTTTGAGGTCAGTGAGAGGTGTCCTATATGAGAAAGGATGAGAAAATTGGTATCTTAGATTTAAAGTATTTAATTTCTGCTGGTACAACATTATTATAAAACACACAAGTATCAACTCTTTAAGGAAAAATAACCTCGTAATAATGCATAATATAGCATTATTATGCATTATTGTAATATAGCAGAGTGTTCTGCCCTTGAACAATCTCAGCGCATCGACTCGAAATTGTACATGTTTAAAAGCATGTCCATGGATTTCAGGATTTACAAAAAAGGTGCAGGTTTGGACAGATTTGAAGACTAATACTTTAAAACAGGTAATTCATCTTTCACATTCTAAAAGAGGAACAAATGTTTATTGACTGCCTATGACAGCATCTTACATATATTATCTCATTAAGTTCTTGAATAAACCTATGAAGTGGGTATTATTTTAGACATTTTAACATTTAAAAGCTACTATTCATTATATATCAGCAATGTGTTAGTTTCTTGTGCTGTGTCAGTACAATTCTTGCAATAATTATATAATACCGTCCAATAGAACTTTTCCACAATAATGGAAATGTTCTATATTTTCACTGTCCTTAATGGCAGCCACTAGACATGTGTGGCTTTAGAGCACTTAAAATGTGGCTAGTACAACTGAGGAACTGAAATTTTAAATTTTGTTTAGTCAATTGAATGTTTTCTTTTTTCTTTTTTTCCTTACTATGGTGCTATTAGTTAAAGAAATCCAAGAGTACAATTCAACAGTTAAGTCATATATATTGTGTGGTGCGTTCACCACCCATATTGAAATTTTAATTTAAATAGCCACCTATGGATAGTGGCTACTATCCATGTGTTTTTTGCCAAAAATGTGGTTTTTGCCAAAAATATTATTTCCATTTTTCAAAGGGGGAAACTCAGAGAAATTAATGAAGCTTGTTCAAAGTTCATACAGTTTTATTTTTTTAAAAAAGTTTTTGAGCAGAATGTTATAGGAATGTTAATTTAGAAGTACTGTTAATTCAGAATTTGTAGAAATTGAGAGTTATTGTCCCCAAAATGGGGAAAGCACCATAGGAATTTAGCAAGCAATTGTCATGATTTACTAAATAGATGCAGAAAATTGATGGAGTGTTAAGGACTGGTGAAAAAAAGAACAGAAAAAGGGGAGATTATGATAATTCAGACAAGAAATTACTCAAATTGAATCTATAATGGTAGCTTTAGAGACAAAGAAGAAGAAACTTAGCAAGATTTGAATGTACATATTAAGCAATAAGTCAGATGATCAGAGTAAATGACAAATCAAAAATAGCTGAGGTTTTATTATTTGGAAGGTCAGTCTGAGATGAGGAAGCTGAGCACATTGGAGATAAGAATTGCAAGTTTTTACAAAGTTTATGGGAAATACTAAATTTCAGTCCAGCAAACTACGAGAAGATACTCCTCCAAACATGAGATTATTTTCACATGCATAATATAAGTAATTTCTTATAATTTGAAAGTATTTCTATATATATATATATTTTTTTTTATTAAACGCATGAAGACACATTAATGTTTTCTAATTCACATTATTGACTCATCGTTACTTACCAATATCCTCAGTCTGGAATGTAAGGGAGAAAGTGATGTGTGGTATGTGTATATTTAGGCCCTCTTTTTTTTTCCCCCTCCTGTAGGAGCTGGAAATATAATGGTGAACAAAACAGTTGGTTCCTCCTCTCACAGAACTTAAAGTTAAGGGAGGAAGATAAAACCAAACAAGCAAGTAACAGTTAAGTGTGATGAGTGTCCTGGTGGGGAAGTAAAGGGTGCTGTCGGTAATGAAGCAGAGACACTCAGTTGAAGCTAGAAGAGTTGGGACTTAATATAGGTGGGAGTTAACCGGTGGTAGTGGGGAGGGAAGGCTGATAGCACGGTGGTCCAGACAGAACAGTATGCGGGAAGACCTGAAGGCACGCAGGAGAGCATGACACATTTGAAGATCTGAAAGAAGTTTGCTGTGGCAGAATAGCATAGTGATTGGTGTTAGAATGGAACTGTTGAGTTTGAATCCTATCTTGACCTCTCTATGACCTTGAGCAATTCTCTTAACTCTATAATTCTGTTGTGAGGAGTAAATGTGATCACGTATTTAAAGAGCTTAGCAACGTTGCTAACACAGTAAAACACTATGTTTCCTTTTGCCATGATGAAAATGAGGATAGCTAGAGCAAGGAATTAGGAGCAGAGTGGCCACAGATGAATATAAAAGGTATATAGAGCTCTGACAATAGAAAGACCTATTTACAGACCAGGTTAAGGAGGAAAGACTGTTTATAAGGACACAGGAGAGACACTGAAAAATTCTTTGTAGAAGAATAAGGTTGTCAGATTGGTATTTTAGAGTTAGAAGGATCGCTCTGGTTTCAGAGTGGAGTCTAGATTGGTTGTGGTCCAGACTAGAGGAGGACCACTTTGTAGGTTATAATCTGACCAAGAAATGATGGTGGTTTAGGTAGGGTAACGGCAGTGAAGAGAGAGAGAAGGGGCAGATTTGAAGGGAATTAGGAGGTAGAATAAATTGTCCTTGGAACTTCATTATGTATAAAAAGATGGGAGAGAAAGGCTTCTGGATATGGCAAGTGGGTGAATCTTGGTTTCATTTACTGAGAAATCAAAGGAGGGCAGGTGTTGGGAGATGGTGTGGGGTATGATTTCAGAAGGGGAGCAGCTTGGGGTGATAAGTCCAAGGTTGGGAGAGTTGGTGGCTAAAGTAGAATAGATGAAATACTTGCAAATCTCTTCTAATTTGTATTTTTCTTCTTCAGAAGACCTATTTGAGATGTGGTGGTTTCAGCAAGGCCTCAGTTTCCTTCCTTCAGCACTTGTAATTTGGACCGCCGCTGCTTTCATATTTTCATACATTACCGCCATAACCCTCCACCATGTTGACCCTGCTTTGCCTTATATCAGGTCAGTGAAATATATTTTATAGGAGAATGTTTCTCTCTCATTCATATTTTAACATTGAGGGCAAGATTTAATGTTAACGTTTTAAAATTCAAATTTTATGTTTGGCATTACAACGATAAAAGGAACATGATCAAGAAGTTGTATTTGGCTCTTTTTATGTGATAGAGAAACATGGAGACAGGGCTAAGATTCAGTTGCGGAATTGCTTAGTGAATTGTGACACTTAGGGCCTTGTCTTCCAAATTAATATTTGAAATTATCTCAGAAAATAGAATTGGAGTTTTTCTCCCCATAAAAAAATGCTGTAAACACTAATATTAAAAGATAATGGTAATGACAAATATTTATTGATCTACTTATTGTATACAAGGTAATGTTCTAAGCATCCTTCAGATCTTAAATAATTGAATCCTTACAGCCACCCTTTGAGGCAGGAACTACTAACCCCGGTTAGAGAGGGGAGGAAATGAGGTCTAGGGAGGTTATTTGTCCAGAGGCACATGAATCAGTAAGTGATGGAACTAAGTTTCAATTTGACTGGGAAATTTGATTCTAGAGGCTATGCTCTTCTTACTCATTATGACATGTTGCCTATGTCTTTCTGACACACTAAGTATCAAAATTTATTGGTAACATTTTTGAAATTTCAAAATTACTAATGATGTAAATATGGGTACTCAGTTGCATGTTCTATGTCACCCTCCTTTTTTCCAATTATGAAGGTAATATGTGCTTATTATAATATTTTAAATAATACTAGAGTGATTATAAAAATAGAAAATGGACATCTCTTCCAGCTACCCCTTCCAGTTCCTACCCCTGCACCCCCAGAGATGATTAATGGTTTAGTGGCTTTCCTTCCAGAGTTTGGCTTGTTTTCTTGTTTCATTTATTTAATCGTTTACTTTCTGAAAAACAACCTTTCTAACAGAAAATGGTAAACATTTAAAGGATGATAAATCAAAAGGCTAAATTTGTTATTTTTTTAATGTCAAAAAGAGATCAGGGCATTCCCATTACATTTGTTGTTTCCATACTGGTATGACAGAAAGGATATCAACAAATGGGGTACACTTGGGGAAGATTCACAAAACCCAAAGATACATTAAAATTTAAAGTTTCAGTTCTAAGAATAATTTGTTAAATAATCACCACTGTTTACCACTCTGTTAGAGGAACATGTAGCATAAGGATCCAGTTCAATCTTTAGTAACTTCAAGAGAAGATACATCTATAAGATTCACAAGAGTCCTTCAACGTTTTTATTTCTCCTTCGAGAACTTGTCTGAAGAACTTTAAATAATTTCAGAAGCTATTTGAGTTTCTTTTCAGTTTCAGTTCTCTGATGGCACTGTATGTGATTTTCTGACAGAAAGTCACCTAGACACTTCCTTTTCTGTCCCTTCTGCCTTTTTATTTTTCTGTTAATGAACTTAGTATTATTACCCAAAGATCTTTCCCCAACATTCTATTACATTTAAACTCAACAGTAGTTATTTCGACTTCTTAGGCTCATTTCCTTCATCTGAAAAGTTGAGTTAAACTAAGTAGTCTGCAAAGTTTATTTCAGTTCATAGACCCTAACTAGAAGGTTTAACTGAAAGTAAATTTCACTTCAAAGACAATTCTACTGAAGTGGGCTTCAGGTGTTCGCTTAGTTGGTTCAAGTAGTGGATGCCCAGGTAGGGTGCATGAGACTAACCACTGGAGTATGAGAAGAAATTATTAGAACTTCTATGTATATTTTTTAAATCTCAAAATGTTTAAACTTATATTTAATATGTACGCAATAATAATATAATAAGCACATATATTTTGAAGTTACATGATCAGACTTTTGTTTTATGATGTGTGATCACCATAGTGTGATGAAGGGATGTGCTGATGAAGTGATGGGCATGGCTGTTTTCACTTGGAGGCCAGTTCATGTCAGTCTGTTCTAGAGCCAGGAAAGGAGCCCACTTAGCCAGCCATCTTGGAAATGCATGCTTTTGTTTACTTTTGGGGTAATCCAAAACAGGAGCATCATTTGGAATATAATTGTTAAAATTATGTTTTTTTCCTGATTATAAAAATAATATATATTATTCTTCAAAACTTGAAAGGTACAATGAACAACAGCAACAAAAAAACCATAATCCTTACTTCCTGAAGATGATCAAGAGTGACAAAATCTTTTGTATCTGAAGATATATTTTAAAGTTGGAAGGAGCAGGCCTTAGAATTCATATCCGATACTTTACCTTTCCTAACTCCAATCCAAATGTTCCCCAAATCTTACTGATTCCTTGCTAGATATGGCTTTACCTTCCTGTTTTATTCCCATTACATTGGCTTAGTCGAGATCCTTATTGTCTCTTTCCTATAGTACTTCAATTCAAGGCCAAAGATTTTGTCTTTTTAACCTTTACCATAGTTTGAGGGAAGGGAAAGGAACTAACATAACACTTAATGGGTGTCCCCTGTGTGCCAGATGCTGTGCTAGACATTTGACATGCATTACCACAGTTTCAGTTCCTCATGTTGATCGACGAGGCTGGGAAGGAATGAATAGCCCCGTTTTGCAGATAGGTAACAGTTTTAAGGAGATAAAAGAATGTACCCAAGGTATCATAGTTAGTAAATGATGGGCTGTCAACCTGGGTCTGTCCTCCACAGTGTCCTGAAAGGCAGGCATGGAAGCAGGTGCATTGCCATACGGCACAGTGAGTGGTTTTGGTTGACGTCTGGACAGAATGTTGTGTGAGTCACATTCGGCTAGAGGATTGGCCAAAGCCACAGTGAGGAGGGGGCTCAAAATTGGTCTTGAATGGGAGTTCCAGGAGGGCAAGTTCTTTGTCTCATTTACTTACTGTGTATTTCTGTCCCTAAAATGCTGTCTGGCACATGGTAGGTGCTCAATAAATATTTTTTTAATTAACCAGGAAATGATTTAGTGTTAATTGCATTATAGGCAAAGTCAACAACAGATGACAAAAGACACTTGTGAAAGGACCTGTGATGTTTAGCGAATATTCAAGGGAGACAGATAAACACATCTACTGACAATAACACATCTTCAACATGCCAAGTGTAACTTTAAAAAAAAAATCAATTTATATTGATTTCTATTATGTAAAAAAGAGAGAATCTTAAGCGATGTAAGAAAAGAGTGAACTAGACAAATATCGTGAGCTCAAATTGTCATGTTTCATTATAAAATTATGAGTTGAACTCACAGATTTATAAAAAAAGATAAAGAATTTGAAGTAACCCCTGTTATTTCTTATCCTGTAGAAGAAACGTATGTGTACATCTAGAGTCAGAAATCCACATACCTTCTTTTTTTTCTTTCAGTGACACTGGTACAGTAGCTCCAGAAAAATGCTTGTTTGGGGCAATGTTAAATTTCGCCGCAGTTTTATGTAAGTAATGAGAGTGAAGTTTTAACGATCAAAATTAATAGCTAAATTGCCCTTTTTTAATTTAGACACTATTGTGTTACTTGTTTTACTTTATAGTTACTGTACTTGAGGGAATGTTATCACTAAATTATTGGTCACAGATATGTTCCTTTTAAAAGACAATTTCTTGAAATGCTAAATTATGGAAGTAAATCTTGAAACAAATGAACAGGACTATTTGCACATTCAAATACAAGTTGTAAAGTACAACCAAATATTTCTTGAGGCCTGAAATGGATTTCTTAGCAACCAGTAGAGGACAAAGAGCTATAAACACAGTGACCATAACTAACCCCAGCTAAATTCCTTTAGAATAAATAGTTTAGAAGTTTGAGAGTAACTGGAATCATGTTTCGATTTTTGAGCAATATTCCAAATACCAACGAAATAGAGTTCTACTATAGAATTTTGTATTTCTATTAATTGTTTATTTTTGAACCAAATTTTTATTAATGGTTTATTTAAAATATTATTTTTTTCACCACTTGTGATTGTTTTAAATATTTGCATTCTTCCATATGAAGTCAAAAAATAAGGTCAAGTAAATGATTCTCTGTACAGAAGTTCATCTTATGGCTAAGGTTTCCAAAAACATTTCTACAAAAGCATAACCCTGCTATGTTCTCTACACTTCTGAGTTCCTTGGCAATATTTTTACAGTGGAAGTTTGGTTTGGCCTTTGTTGACTAATAAGGATGGTAAAGTTTTTATTTTTTTCTGTGTAATTGACTGCTGTATCTGATTGAGCCAAGTTGTAGTAATTTGAAATAAAATGGAATGAGAGTGAGGGACATAACCTTTTTTTTTTTTTTATTTTTTTTTTTGAGGCAAGTAATCTTTTGGTGTTTTTTTGCCTATGCCCTTTTTATCCAAATTCTAGAACTAATTACTTTAGACTTTAATGCTAATTAGATATAATATTTTGTGTTTTATGTAACACTTATTAGAGATTTCAGAAAGATTGATGTTCAGAAAACAGCAAACTTTTCTCTTAAATTTTATCCTAAATATTTGTAAATATGAGGCCTATGGGAGCCAATGACTTGTTCAGTCACCCACAAATAGCAGTAGTTCCATGATGCAACCTTACAATTTCTTTAAAATCTACAGCTTTTTTGTTTGTTTGGCTTTTTTCTTCTCTCTGATTAACTTTAAAAGGAAAATCTATGTTTTTGGATAGCAGCGACCTTTGTGAGCTCTTTTTTGGCAACTTTATTCCTTGGTTATTTATTACTTGTTTTTTGGATTATCTCTTCTCAGGCGTTGCTACCATTTATGTTCGTTATAAGCAAGTTCATGCTCTGAATCCTGAAAGGAATTGTATCATCAGATTAAACAAGGCTGGCCTTGTACTTGGATTGCTGAGTTGTTTAGGACTTTCTCTTGTGGCAAACTTCCAGGTTTGTGTTTTAACCCAGCATAGATATCTTCCTGAAGTACGTAAATATACATGTTATAAAGGAAACCTGAAACATTCAGTTATATGCCCTATTGTTTCTTTGCCTTAACAAAATAGAATACACTGCTTTGACAGCTGACCCTTTTAAAAATAGCGATATTCACAATTAGAAAATTTCATTCTCAGTAATCTTTTGAACAGATATAAATTGTTCTGACTTTTTAAGGATCCATAGGACTCTATTAGACTCTTTATTACTACTTAGTTGGAGATTACTCCAAGACCAGAGAGAATTGATATAAATTATAAGTGACACAGATTTAAACTTTAAAACAATACATGCTTGACAATTTACACTCATTTCCTTGTTTTATAGTCTTGTTCAAATGGTCCCATTGATTGCCCGTGTTCATAGGCACCCAGCTCTTATATGAGGAGGTAAAGGGAGAATCTGTAGCTCTTTGGCTTTTTCTCAGGGAATTCTTAATGTTAAAGTAGCAGTCAGCCTTCACCAAATATTTCCAAACTCTCCACATTCCTTTCTATTGATGTTCTTTCCGGTAAATCTCTGATGATAATGGTTGCATCCTGGGTCTGTGGTGCTTTTTGATTAACCTCTCTGCAGTCTTTCAAGTTTACAGTTAGACATTTGATAGTCTGTTAAAACACCTGATAATTATTCAGACATAAAAACACGCATTCATCATCCGAATATACATATAAAGGCATATTCTGTCTCTTTCTTATTCAAAGTTCTCTATTCCTATAAACATTCTGATTAGTCTTCCTTACTTTTCAGTTTTTAGGAATGCTTAACACTGGTAATCTCTGTAACTATAATCCAAGGGGATATTAATGTAGTGCTTGCTGCTGTACCAAAGCCCAAAATTTCAGTGTCTTTACACAGTGGAAGTTTATTTCTTACATCCACCTATCCAGTGTTTTGGAAAAGAAGAGGGAAGATGCAGAATGAGGCTGGAGAGGTGGACAGCAGCTCGATCATACAAGACCTTTGAGTTAATTAAGCGGGTTTATGATTACAGAGCCTGACTTAGAAGAGAAGCTAGCTCTGTGTTTTAAAGTAAGGACTTGTTGGTGCCATGCATAAGTGTTTCTTGAAAGTGTTTGCTTCTCTCCATTTCCATCTGCACTTCTCTCCCTCCAGTCTCCTTCTCAACCTGTTTAGATTCCATCGTCTCTCATCTGGACTCCTGCCGTAGCCTCCTTACGAGTTTCTCTGCATTCACTCTTATGTCCCTTTAATTTAATATTACAGCCAAAGTAATCTTTTGGAAATATATATACATCTTCCTCTGTTGCCCTGTCTTCCTGGAGAAAGCTCTGTAGGCCCAAAGTTGCATGGAAAGAGATATAATAGAGAAAGAAGAAGTAATTGAACAACTGCCCAACTGCTTAATTAACTCAGAGGTCTTCTCTGATCTGGGCACTGTCTACCTCTCCATCCTGCTTCTGCATCATTTCCCTTCCTAATGTCTCAGCTATACTTAATACTGGCCTTTCTTTGTCCCTTAAATAAGACAGGTTTGCTTAACTCCATTTCTTATGTTGTTTCTTCTCTTGGATGTTCTACAACCCCAAGCCTAGGCTTCTTTCAGATCTCAGTGCACACTGTACTTCCTCAGGGAAGTCTTTTCTGTTGATAGACTTGCTCCTATATATTTCAAGTTTTTTTTTCTTTGAGTTCTCTAATCTCTGGAAACTAATCCTTTATAGTACCTATTATAGTCTAATTTTATAGCTATGTTTTTAAAATTGTTAGTTGAAATATTTGTTCATTAATTATAAACACAGCAATTTTGTTCACCATTGTATGATTTGTTCACCAGCATATTCAGCACCTACAGCATTTAGCACAAACATGCTCTGATTAAATAGTAATTCGAGAGAGGCCAAAGGGACTAGGCAGGGAGGATAAAAAATTCTCTTCCTATCACTGAGGTCTGTATTTAAAAAGACCTCATAATTTTAAAAAGACCTCATTTCAAAATACCTATAATATGGTATTTGAAAAAAATCTGACTTAAAAAATACAAAACTTCTTTGAAAACAAGTATACGTAATAATATTCAGTAAAACAAATACATGGTAAGTGTCCTCACTGTCTACTAAGAGGAATTTTTTCTCTTTCTAGAAAATTTATCCTCAGGAAAACAGAAGTGATACGTAGGCAGAAATCTCAGAAATCTATGTTAATTTCCTAGGGCTATCATAACTAAACACCACAGCCTG
Organism: Pteropus medius; assembly: GCF_902729225.1. Lineage (NCBI taxonomy): Eukaryota > Metazoa > Chordata > Mammalia > Chiroptera > Pteropodidae > Pteropus > Pteropus medius. The sequence goes on along the minus strand of NW_024350924.1, from coordinate 3,680,883 downwards.
GGTGACTTAAAATAACAGAATTTTTTTCTTTCAGAGTTCTTGAGGCCAGAAGTCTGAAATCAAAGTGTGGGTAGAGATGGTTCTTTCGGGGAATCTGTTCATACCTCTCTCCCAGCTTCTGATGGTAGCTAGTAAGTCTTGCTATTGGTTGGGTTTTGGCAGCATAACTATAATTTATGCCTGTGCTGTCACATGGCATTCTCCCTTATTAGAAAATTTATCCTCAAGGAGACTTTGGAAGGGATAAGGATAAGTAAGCAGAAGATTAGTTTCTAAATTTCACTAACTACTTTTAGGTAAAGATTACAGACCACTCGTGTAATTTATACATTCTATATAAAACATTTGCTCCTGACCACACATATCTCTATAATTTCTTGTTTGTCTTTGTCAAGGATAAATTTTTGTCTTAAAGAATATATTTTTAAAGAGGATAATCCTATATGTGTCCAGGATTTTATTTAACTTATTTATTAATGAGAGAAATAGCTACATATTACAAACCAGTTCAAAAGAGAAGTCAAAGTAACATGTTTATGGTCAGATAAGGAATGCTAAAATGAATTTACAAATAAATGCAAAACTAGCAAAACTGATCATTATTCACTCAACAGCACAGTTTCATTTCTATGGATATGGATTATTTGCATTACTATCAGTTTTTTAAAAGTTCTGTCTCTATCCTTAACTTCTATCATTAACAGAAGTTTTCTCTGTACAATAACTTAATCAAAGCCAAAGAAAACTTACATTCCTATAGAACCAGTTCCAGAGGCTCTAGCATTCCATTCGAAGGATAATTTCTTGCCCATTTCAAGATCTTTTGTTGTTTCCCTAGTCTCTAAAATGACAAAAATGGATATATTAAGCAGAAATACTGCCAATTGAAACCAGTTTTATTTACCTCTATTTTAATTAGAAAAATATGGTAGTAAATGCTCTCCATTCTTTATTTTTGCTTTTTAGTTCACAGGATTGTGTTTATATAACTGTATATCAACACACAGTACAAGTTGGCATTGATCATGCTATATCTGTATTTAACTTCATCGATATATGCATGAATACTTCTAAGGGGGAAAATTTACTCATATTCCTGGTCTTAGCCCTAAAGTAATTAATTTCTTTCTTGCTTATATTTCCAGCCTTTATCCATATATAGAGATAAATTCACATAATTATGAGCCAGGAAAATAATACCATTTTATATTAATGTTTCATGGATGCCGAATGGTTTTTTCTCCCTTGTTATACAAGATAAAAACAATGAACTTTTTTACCTGCCCGGTGCTCATAACTTATTGCCAGTTTTAATACCCCAAATTATATCAAAGTAGCCCTTTTTCTCTCCAAAAGGAAACCAGTGCCTTTGGCAAATAAATTATTACCTTTTTCTTCTTTATACTAGAAACTTCCTGCACCTTCATCTAAGTAATTTGGACTCTATATTTGTGAATTAGCACAGTTGATTGTAAATTGAGAGAACCAAGCCCTAACATCTCTTGTTAGTCAGACCCTCTGTGCTGAGTGCACATTGTATACCTTCTCAACCAGATGAAATACAGACATCAGTTTAGAAAAATAGAGTGGTTCACACAAAAACCTTCGATTGTAGAATTTTTAGACAGCCACTGTTGTCACTTTTAAAGTAACAGGTACGTATAGTAAAAAGTGAAATGCAAATGGATACTGATAAGGTAAAGGAGAAAAAAATAAGAATTTATGATGATCCCTTGTTGTATAATTTATCAAAACCAATCAAATTAGAGCCAAAGGGGGATGTTTTCATTTCTTGAGCCTTTTAACTGCATTTAGTTTTAAATTAGGTTTAAATTGAAATTCCCTTCCCCCAGTGTTCCCAGCCATCCTAATCCTCTTTACCTTGAAGTATTCTTTTTCTATAACCCTTATCACCATCTAACATACTATGGAATTTACTTATTTCTAAAGTTTATTATTTATTGTTTACACTTCTTCACTTGAATGTAAATTCTGAGGGCCAGATTTTTGTCCGTTTTGTTCACTAACATATCTGAGTACTTAGAACATATAAGAAGCACCCAAATAAACAAACATATTAATGAGTAAATAAATAATTACTATCATGTTTTTAATAGTTCCTTATGAAATGATTTGTACTGCTGTAACCCTCAGGTTTGTGCTGAGTGCTCTGAGAGAAAATTACTTCAGGAAGGAATTTGTAGAATCTGCAGAGCTTTCCCACAGAGAGCATAGCTTATTGAAATCACAGGCTGTGCTTTTAAATAGTGTGTTGGCAATGTGTTTTGAGTCTCTTTTATTTTCTTATTTCTTCTTTCTGCTTCTCAGAAAACAACCTTTTTTGTTGTACACGTATGTGGAGCTGTGCTCACCTTTGGTATGGGCTCATTATACATGTTTGTCCAGACCATCCTTTCCTACCAAATGCAGCCCAAAATTCATGGCAAACAAGTCTTCTGGATCAGACTACTGGTGGTTATCTGGTGTGGAGTAAGTGCATTTAGCAGTATCCTTTGCTGTAAAGTGTGGCTACACTTGGAAGGGAATTGAATAATAAGATTTAAGTGAACACTGTTGGAATAGTATAAGCAGGCCTCTTGTGGACTGTGAGATCCTCAGGTTAGTAACCCTAAATTAAAGGATTTGAAACATGAAATTCAAATTTTACAGAGGACCTCAGTACCTGAGCTAGGAACAAAGAATATTTAGCCTAATCATACTTCAAATATATGAAAGATGAGTTAATGCCCTCCCTGGGAACAATTATGTAGCAGAAGCTTGTGATAGGGCTGCTGAATTACCGAACGAAGAGGGATTGGCTGTATGAATCCTTTTGTAGTAATCCTCTGGGCACATTTAAATTTTTCCTTCTGCCATGTAACATGTTAGTCTTTAAGAAAATGGGTTTGGGCTTTGGAAACAAATGTATGAGCAATCTTTTTGGACCTTTAAAGTGATTTTTGAATCCAATTAAACTTACAGGTCTCCGAGTTTCTTCCTTGACTGACTTTTTTTTTGTAGTGCTGACTTGCTCATCACTTTTGTACAGTGGCAGTTTTGGCACTGATATAGTACAGAAACTCCATTGGAACCCCAAGGACAAAGTAAGAACATAGAGTCTATAAAACCTAATTTTATATTAAAGATGAGAATTTTAGTTAATTTTGATTAATTTTAATTTCATCACTAACATTCTACTCTTTAGGTAGAATAATCAGTTATGTATTAGGATTATTTTCTGTATATGATAGAGTTTGTATCGAACAATCCATATTCTGTCACCTGTGGTCTGTGGCCATTTTTAAGACATGAAGAGAATTGAGATGGCAGAGTTTTCTCAGAAGTTGACTCCTCTCAATGTGAATAAAGTATACAATAGACTAAACTGAGATCTTTTATTATTAGAATTCTTCTTATCTGAATTGAAAAAAAATGTCTTCCTGTTATCTGGAAGTTTATTATTATGAACTGTACATTTGGATTCAGTGTAGTGCATATCTGAATGGCAATTTGATCCTAAGGAAAAAAGAGGAGGGACATATCTTAAGTAGAAAATTAAATGAATTCATTTGTTTTCACAAAACACTCAATGGAATTTTAATTTAAAGTATCTTTAAAGAATCAGCCCTAGATAGGACATGTTTGTTAGAATGAGTGAATGAAATAATTTACTAGAGTCTCTAAATTATAATTAATATATTATTTAATGCTCTAAAATTAGCACTAAGTTCATCATGTGCATTGTTTACTTAAACTTTTTTTAGTGGCATTTAATGAATCTTACGGCTTTGGGAAAGGCAGCAACTTCTTGATACAGGTGGAAAGGTGGTTCTATCTCCAGTTGTTCGGCCAGAAATGACCGATGATTTTGATGAAACCCAGCGCATAGCTTTTTTTTTTTTTTTTAGGAGGACTTTCCTAGTAGCTGCCCTGAATTCTCTAGATATGTTCAGTAAATCGAAGGTTTATTTTCAGAAGGCAGATGAGTTTATAAGTGTTATGGGCTTTTTATTTGAGAGCAGTTACAAATCATTTGAATGAAATTTCACAGAACTATTCTTTTTTTCCATTGTCACTCAAGGGTTATGTGCTTCACATGATCACTACTGCAGCAGAATGGTCTATGTCATTTTCCTTCTTTGGCTTTTTCCTGACTTATATCCGTGATTTTCAGGTAAGAAAACATAGAATTAGACACGTGTGGTCAAACTTGCTTCAGGTGGAAAATGAGAACTTTCTATTGGCAAGTCTCCAGCCTTTTCTAAAGTTAACTTCATAAACAGTGATACAGAAGAGAAAAATCTCAGATTAAATGTTTTTGTTTTTGCAGAAGTAGTGTATTGCTAGCAAGATTCAGCCTCGAATGGGGTTGTAAAACAATCAGATATGCAAAAATTCTTTTACAGAATTTTCATCAAGTCTGCCTACACATACATAGGCCATCCTCAACATTTAGTTTTACTGATTTTTCATAGAAATGAAAGAAAAACAAGGAACTGCTGAGTGGAGAAGCTTGGTTTCCCAGATCTGTGGGTACACAGAGGATACCTTTGGCAGTACAACAGAAACTGTCTCACTCTTGCTACTCAATAGAATTGATTTATATTCCTAATCCCAAAATATGTTCCTCAGAACATACTGAAGAATTGAAGATGTAATCTGTCTCTAAGGAGCAAACTTCTATATATAATTTTTTTTTCTGTTCCAGAAAATTTCTTTACGGGTGGAAACCAATTTACACGGATTAACCCTCTATGACACTTCTCCTTGCCCTATTAACAATGAACGAACACGGCTACTTACCAGAGATTTATGATGAAAGGATAAATATTTCTGTGATGATTATTTGTCTCAGGGATTGGGAAAATATTCATAAAAGTTACTTATTCTCCGAAATTTTTAACCAGTTAATCAAGGCTGACAGTGACATTGATGGATACCGATAATCAGTAGACATGAATTAAGCCATTTGATAAGTTATTTTAAAGGATATCTTCAAGAGGACCATGCAAAACCATTATGCCTATACTTCTTTTTATCCCAGAAAATAAAACCAAAGGACTATGACACTGTAGATTTTTTTTCTACTTTAAGAGAACCACCAGAAGTACACCAAGCAGTCTGCAAAACTCAATGTTTGTGTTTTAGAAATCATTGTAAAACATTTGTTTAAGCACTTTCATGAGAGATATTTTCCAGGACACCGAATAATCAGCATTGTTCAGCAGCTTCTTCAAATTCGGTTTTGAAGTAATAATAGTTTTCCCATATTAATACGTTTCTTACAGTCTTTATAAATTGTTTTTCTTCCGGAATCCACCTATAAAGAGAAGCAGGCCTGAATCGATGTGAGCCCTGTCATCGCTTAAGTTTTGCACAAAAATGTGCATAGGTATTAATTTGATTCCTGCCACAAGGCCAGGTGTTATGCTGACTAACTGGTCTGTCACACATGCTTGCAATAATTTCATGAAGCTTAGTCTCTGGTATGAGATTTTAATCACAAATGAGAGAAGAAGCTATAGTTAAATTTACTCCGATTATATTTTACATAAAACAAAGGTTATGAACAAAGTGTTCATATACAAGGCTAAGAAGTTTGTGAATAACAGCGAATATGATTAATATAAAAGTCACCCTAAACTGCAGTCAAGAGCTTTTTAGATTTTTCTTTATAGCAAAGTATACTTTTATAAAACTAGCCTTGAGCAAATATTGAGCCTTTTTAATGGGGTGTGTTCTTTGTAGAACCCAAATTCTAAAGGACAAAATTAGCAATCCAAAAAAACTAGGTACAGAATAATTGTGATATGTACATCCACCCAAACAATTTCTCTCTTCCACTGGTCGTGCAAGTGATTGGACAGCTTCTACTTGGATTCCTTCTTGTACCGAAAAAGAATGGTTTGCAGACCCCAGATAAAAAAAGAAAACGCTCACCTGGAAGGTGCCCACTGACAAACTGGCTTGCAAAAAAATTCTCGAAGAAATTTAACAAGGTTTATCTTTTTAAGAAATAGTTCTACAGCCAGAAGAAAAGGTAATGAGAACAAATATAAAGTGAAAGAGGGAGCAGTTTAATGGGAAATGGTTATATGATAGAACCAGAGAGCTTAATTATGAATAAGTTGCTAGAACAGGATTGTAAATAATATTTCTGAAGACTCCTAGACTAGTAAGACAGAAAATGGAATAAAATTCTGTTTACTTTTATATCAAGCAGCAGTGAACTTGGGAGACATTTCATTAAACATTGATTGATTGAAACCTGGCATCACTAGAAAAAAAAGTATGTATAAACTTTAAAAAAATTTTATGCCTCTGAAAAACATGGTGCAACCACACCTGGAAAATAGCATCCAGTCCTGATTGCCATATCTCAAGGAAACTAATTCAAGTTATGAAGGACCACAGTGTGGTGAGGGGAAAATGATAGAATCAGAGTTCATAAAATTATAAATTATGTGTGTGGGGGGGAGGTGGCACAGGGAAGAAGATGCACTTTCATGTCAATACTAGGATATTAAGTTTAAGGATCTAGACTAACACAATAAAGAAATTATTTTAAGACAAAAATATTACTTGGATAGTATTTTAATTCCATTATTTAACTTTTACCCTTCGAAATAACATAGGCTGAAAATATTAATAAGTTCAAAGAAATAGAAATTTTAAATGTGTATCTGTCCCTCACCTTAATTCTGAAGTAATGGCAGACAACTGTATTCCTAAAATATGCTTTGCCTCCACTGTCAGATACAGTTGATTGGATGAAAATATAAGGCATTCCTCTTTAATTTAATTAACATTTTTGTGTTGAATGTTTATCTTTAAGAATAAGAGGTTTTTCATAGATAAATTAGTAGATACTATGAACTGATAGTGAAAATCTATTTCATTTTTGTCCTGGGTACACAGTAAGACTATATTTCCCAGTCTCCCTTTCAAATAAGTGTGGGCATGAGATTGAATTTTAGCCAGTAAAATAGAAATGAAATGTATATTTATTTTCATATTAAGGTTTTGAAAAACAGAAATGTTCTTTCCCAATTTTTTCTCCTTACACTAATTAGATATTGATTGGATAAAAACAAGATTTTAAGAGATGGCAGAATCACATGGTAGAAGGAGCCTGCAGTAGTCCACTATTAACCAGATTTTAGAAAATCAAACTAGAGGTCTAATATAATTTAGGAACTTTGTTTTTATCCATCGCAGTTATTGAGATTGTATTGTATACTTCTAGGATAATGTCATAATTTGTAAATGTTTGATGGATTTATGAAACAGAAAGACAGCATTTCTTATATCTTCTGCAGTGTCCTGTACAGACTCACTGTGAAGTGAAGTTCAGTAAATATTGGCTTATTAGTATCTTTGTAAATCCATGGTGTACATCTTGCCTCTTTTAACCAGTTGGAGTGCTAGTCTTATAATGTTCTTTTTAACATAAAAATAGATATAGATAAAAAGATAAAAATATAACACAGACCTAGAACAAAGGAAGGATCTTTCTGAGGCATTGAGTCTTAACAGTGTAAGCAACTCTTTCCTCCAAAAGCATGGTAATTTGAAAGAGTCTACCTGAGAGTTCACCCACTTAGAAAGGCTGTGTAGACCGCAAAGAGGATGCCTCAGAAATTCTAAAATATGCTGTTGGATTGTAGTGCAGAGAGAAATCTCCCCTGTCTGGGAAGCGGCAGCTCAACTGAAAAGCACAAAGATTTCACTAAAATCACACCAATCCTCAAATCCTAATCCCTGCTAAAAGAAAACTTTATTCACTTATAATATTTGAAGAAAGTGGTAAAGTGAATCAAACCAAAGTAGCAACATCACCTCAGCTACAGATCTGATTAACTCAGCCTTCTACTCTAGGAGTCTGACAAAGGAACAGGCATGTATTTTTCTGTAGGTAAATTATTTCCATACCTACTCTTCTTTTGTACAAAATATCCAGCATGCAGTAAGAAGTTATAAGACATGCAAGGTAGCAGAAAACTTTGATCCAGAGAGCAAACAGTCAATAGAAGCAAACTCAGAGATTTCTCAGATATTGCAATCATCAAGTTAGATAACTGTGATAAAAATGCTGAAGGAGCTAGTAAAAAGTGTGAAAAACAGGCATGAAAAGAATGAAACTTTCAGCGGAGACACATAAATGTTGAAAAAAGAGAAAATTTTAGAATTGAATATGATATGACTACACATAGAAGAAAAGATCATTAAACAGGACATTTGAAAGTATGAAAAATAAAAGCGAAAAGAAAAAAGTGAAACAAAAGAATAGAGTACGTATGTTTTGAAGGAAAAGCAAGTGGCCTTATATATGTTGTAATGAGTTTCAGAAAGAGAAGATAAAGAGAATGGTGCAGAAGAAATGTTTGAAGAGATATTGACTGAGAACTTTTTCAAAACTGATGGAAACTAACAGAGAAAAATCAACAAAATCAAAAGTGAGTTTTCGGAAATGTTCAAAATTGATAAAACACCTAGCAAGACTAATTTATGGAATTGAATAGTATTTCCCCAAAAAGTCATGGCCATCCAGAACTCCAGAATGTGACCTTGTTTGTAAATAGGTTATTTGCATATCTAATTAGTTATGAAATCTCACTAGATCAGGATAAGCCCTAAATCCAGCAACTGGTGTCCTTAGAAGAAGGCAACATAGAGATACGGAAATAGAAGGCCAAGTGAAGACAGAGGCAGAGACTGGAGTAATGTAGCCTCAAGTCAAAGATTGCCAGCAACCAGAAACTAGAAAGAGACAAGGAAGAATTCTCTCCCACAGCCTATAGAGGGAGCCTTGATTTTGGATTTCTGTTCTCCAGAAATGAGAGAATAACTATCTGTTGTTTCAAGCTATGCAGTTTAATTAAAGATATTAACGTCATGGACAACTTTATGTCAAAAATTCAACAATTCAGATGAAATAGATAAATGTCCTTTGAAACATAACTTCTCAAAACTGATATAAGAAGAAAAGATCTAAAAAGAGCTTCATATTTATTAAAGTTTTGAATTTGTAATCACAGATCTTTCCAAAAAGAAAACTCTAAGCCCTGATTATTTCACAGATGAATTCTATCAAATATTCTACACAAACTCTCAAGAAATAGAAAAAAGAACTTATCAATTTGTTTTTGTGAGGCCAGCATAACCCCAGTAACAAAACCTGACAAATATAAGAAAGGAAAAAGGTTCATGTCTCTCATGAATACAGATGCAAAAATACTTAACAGTAGGAAATAAAGCTTAGCAATGAAAATAAATGATATAGCATGACCAAGTGTAGTTTATCCCAGCAATATAATTCACTTTAACATAAAGGAGAAAAATCAGAAACGAAAAAGTTGACAAAATTGAACACTCATGATAAAAATTCCCAGCAAACCAGAAACAGAAGAGAATTCCACCGCTGGATAAAACGTATTTGTAAAGATCTAACAGCTGATCTCATACTTAATGGTTTAATATTAAATCCTTTCCACTTAGGATTGGAAATAAGGCAGATATCCTTGCCTACTATTCAGCATTGCAATAGAATTCCTAGTCAGTACATTAAGGCAACAGGAAACAGTAAGAAAAAATGGAAAGTGCGTATTTACAAAAATCCTATGAAAAATTTTAAACTAGTTTTGGGCAATAAGTGAATTTAAAAAGGTCACAACAGAAGTTCAGTAATGGTGATGAACTGCAATTCTATATTAATGAGCATTTTAAAACAAGTATATAATACTCTCTACCATAGCATGAAACAGTCTTATACCTAGAAACAACTCTAATGACATATGTGTAAGCCCTATAAACTGAAAGCTAAAAAAGTGCTGTTGAGAATTTTAAAATACCTAAATACAGTTATGTGCTGCTTAACCATGCTTTGATCAATAATAGACTACATATATGATGGTCCCATAAGATTATAATGGTGCTGAAAATTTTTTTGTTACCTAGTGACGTGACACAGCCATCATAATGTAGCACAATGCATTATACAAATACCATTCTGTTATAATTGCTAGCAGTATTCAGTACAGTAACATGTTGTACAGGTCTGTGGCCAGGAAGCTGTAGGGGAACAGAATTTGTTACCCCAAAATATGTATGTTTGACATAATATTTTAAGCCACTTAATTCTAAGAAATGGCAGATATGGAAGAAGCTTTGAAAAACAAGAAGTTACCCTTTGTAAAAGAGATTTACATTTTTAAGGGAAATCCCCATTTGTAAGAGTCTCTCGCTGTATCAGGAAGAAAGGGATGGTCTTATTTCTACAAACTCTTAAAAATGTAGAAGACAAGGATTTAAATGTACATTACAATCTTGCTCTTGTTTACTTTGCTTTTACTGTAACCTCCCCTAACTGACTCCTCCCAACCCCAATACTTTCTTTTGTATTCAGCTGAGGCTAAGTAAGGCGGTGGCTTCAGCCATTTTGGCACGTGACTCAGTTTTTCTGGGTCTTTCCCATGCATACAGAAGGTGCACATGTTATTAGATTTTTGGTTTTCTCCTGTTAGTTTTTATTACAGGGGTGTCTCAGCCAAGAAGAACCCAGAAGATTAGAGGGAAATTATTTTTCTGCCCCCACAAAGCAAAAGACTATACCATGTAGTCTAGATGTGTAGGAGGCTATACTATTTAGGTTTGTGTAAGTGCACTCTATGACATTTGCACAATGATAAAATTGCCTAATGATGCGTTTCTCATAACATATCCTCATTTAGTAGTACGTGACTGTAAATGGAAAGGTGTGTCACATTCATATATTGGATGACTCCGTATTATTAAGATGCCCAATCTCTACTTGATGATCTATAGATTCAATGTGTCCCCTAACAAAATTCCCAGCAGGAAATTTTGAAGAAATTGACAAGTTAATTATAAAATTTGTAAATTCACAGCATCTAAAATAGCCAAGGCAATCTTGAAAAAAAAAAAAAATGGAAGACATAAACACTACCAGATTTAAAGATGTATCATAATGTTACAATAAACAAGACAGTGTATTATTGACATGAGAATAGACAAATACACCAATGGAACATAATAAGAGTCCTAAAATAGACCACACAATACATAGTCAACCAAAGAGTCAAGACAATTCAATGAGAAAAAGTCTTCAACTGATAAGTTTACACCAGAACATTCAAATGGAAAACAGTGAACCTCAGCATTTACCTCAGTCTTATACAGACATTTTGAGGTACATCACAGCCCAAACCATAAAGCTCCTAGATGAAAAGCTAGGAGGATATTTTTGTGACATCAAGGAAGGCGAAGTTTTCTTAGGAACATAAAAGACAATAACAGAGGACTTTTTCAAAAATTAAGATTTTTGTTTACCAAAAGATACCCTTAATCTGAATAGGCAAATCAGACTGGATAAACATAATATGTGAATTTTATGAAGAACTTGTATGCAGACTATATAAAGAGCACCAACAAATCAAAAAGAACCATCTAGTTTTTTAAATGAGCAAAGGACTTGAACAGATACTTCACAAAAGAGGATTTACGAATGGACAAATTGCACATGAAAAGATACACTACATCAGAGTAATAGTAATAAATGCCTCGATGAGACACCACTGCATAGCCACTAGTATGGCTAGTGTGTGTGTGTGTGTGTGTGTGTGTGTGTGTGTGTGTGTGTGTGTGTACACACATACATAGAGACTGACAACACCAAATAGAGATAAGTATATGAGAAACTGGACCTCTTGTGTTGCTGGTGAACCAGTTTAGAGAATGGTTTGGTGGTTTCATCTCAAGTTAAACATATATCTACTCAGTGGTCCTCCAAAATCCATTCATAGGAATTTACCTAAGAGAAATAAAAATATGCCCACAAAAAGACTGTAACAAGAATCTTCTCAGCAGTTATATTCACCAAGGGTAGCCATAACCCTAATAAAGCTCAATAAAAATGGATAAACAAGTTGAAGTGTATTTATATAACTGCTTACTGCTTGGCAGTAAAAAGAAGTAAGCTAAAGATATGTGCAACAACATGGATGAATAACAAAAGCATTGTATTGATCAGGAGAAACCACACAGATGCAAATATATGATGTCTGATTAATTTGAAGCACAAGACCAGGCAAAACTGGTGATAGAAGTCAGAAAGTGATTGCTTTATGGGAAAGACTGACTGGAAAAGGGGCATGAGTGATTGTTATGGGCTGAGTTGTCTCCCCCACCCTCAGACTCATGTTGAGGTCCTAATTCTCATTACTTCAGAATGTGACTGTACTTGGAGATAGTGTCTTTAAATAGGTAATTAGTTAAAATAAGGTCACTAGGTTGCACCCTAATTCAATGTGACTGGTATCTTTATAAGAATAGGAAATTAGGACAAAAACATATACAGAAGGAAGACCATATGAAAGCACGGGAGAAGATGTCCATCTACAGGCCAAAGAGAGGCCTCAGAAGAAACCAACCCTATAAGCACAATGATACCAGACTTCTAGTGTCTGAGATTGTGAAAACAAATTTGTTTAAGCCACCAAGTCTGTAATACTTTGTTATGGCAGCCCTAGCAAACTAATACAAGGATTTTACTGGAGATGCAAACATTCTGCATCCTGAAATAGATGTGTGTGACATGGATATACTATTATCAACTGATCATACTGAACACTTAATATCTATACTTGAACTTCTGGTCAAGATGACAGAGTGGGGAGATCCTAATGTCACCTCCTCCCATGAGCACACCAAAACTACAATTAAACATAGAGCAACTATCTTTGAGAACAAACTGAAGACTAGTGGAAGACATTCTCTACAACTGAGGATATAAAGAAAAAGCCACGTTGAGACAAGTAGGAGGGGCAGAGATACAGTCTAGTCTGGCTGCACGCCGTTGGTGTGGCAGGGATATTCCACAGGTGCCAGGGATATTGCAACTGTGGAAGATCCCTTGATGAGTGAAGGCTCTGAGACCCATGTCAGCTTTCTCAGCCCAAGGGACCAGCTCTGGTACTGGAAAGTGGAGCCCCTATAATATCTGGTGTTGAAGACCAGAGAGGTTTGCTTCCAGAGGAGCAGAAGTTCTGTGGGAAACTGAGTCTCCACCTTCAAAGGACCCAGGTACAAACTCTCAGTTCCAGCACAGAGGCAATTTGAAAGGCATCTTGGTCAAAGGCAAAGCAGATATACTGAATGACTGGAAGCATGTGCAGAGGGGCAAGGATCTCAGAACTTTCTCCAAGAATGGAAGCACTGGTGGGTATTATTTTCTCTTGCTTTGTTTTTCTCTCCTTTCACCTAGCTGGCCCTGCACTGGCAGGCACCAGTTCTGGCAGTCTCCAATAACCTACTAGTAGTTTGCCCAGTACTCCTCTTAAGGACCTGCCCAGACTAACATCATATTGGCCAGTACACACCACAGCTGCTCCGGGGTACCTCTCTGGTCTTGCCCCCCAGCACCTGGCAGGAGGCCCTAGGCAACCCTGGAGTTCCTCCAAAGAGGCATGCCACTCTGGGGGCAAGCCCCTGCACACCAACATGCACACAAAAATAGAATCTAGGCCTCATAGCCACCCACATCAAAGACCTGTGGCAGACATCCGTTCACCCACACCAGTTGTAGCCAGCCCGGCTGAGGCCAGCCCATTTCATCATTGTACACACAGCAGTCACATCTGGACCTCATATACAGCCATGTTGGGGGAGAGCCTGCAAATCATTGTGCCAACAGTAGTTGCAGCCAGGCCTCAGAGACAGCTGGGCCTAGAACCAGTCCTGCCCACCAGCATGTGCATGGCAATTGTGGCACAACTACAACAGGAGGTCACATAGTTCTCACAGGGTACACCCCTGGAACACCTGGCTCTGGTGACAAGGGGGAATTGCATGACTGGACCCCACAGGATACCTTCCACATATGGCCACTCTTTCAATATCATGAGATATATCTGATCTACCTAATACATGAAAAGGAACATAGAGACTTCGGGAAAATGAGGAGACAGGAATATGCTTCAAGGGAAAGAACAAGACAAACCTCAGGAAAAGATATAAAACAGAGATAAGCCATCAACTAGATAAAGGATTCAAAATAATGATCATAAGAATGGTCACCAAACTAAGGAAAAGTATGGGTGAATACAGACACCTTCAAAGAGAAAGCTTAAAAGCAGCACAAAAAGAACTTGAAAAAGAACCAAACTACTGAAAAATACAATACCTGAAATGAATACAACAGAAGGAATGAACATCAGATTAGATGATTCAGAAGAATAGATCAGTGATATGGAAGACAAAGTAGTCAAAGTCACCCAATCAGAACAACAAAAAGAAAAAAGAATTTGAAAAAGTGAGGGGAGTATCAGGGACCACTGGGACAACAAAAAGCATACAAACATTCACATTATGTGAGTCCAGAAGTAGAAGAGAAAGAGACAGAAAACCTGCTTGAAGAAATAATGGCTGAATGGGTCCCTAACCTGGCAAAGGAAATAGACACCAGGAAACATGGTCCCAAAACAGATGAACCCAAAAAGATCCACAACAAGATATACCGTAATTAAAATGTCAAAAGTTACTCTTCCACAGGAGGCCTACATGCCACCACTGGAGCTATTGCCATGTCTCTAGTGATCCTTGAGAAGTTCCAGCACATTATGTGAGTACTCAATGCCAATATTGATGGGCAATGGAAAATAGTCTTTGCCATCACTGTATTTAAGGATGTGGGATGAAGATATGCTCATGTGGTGTTGAGAAAAACGAACATCAACCTCACCAAGAGGATAGGGGAACTCACTGAGGTTGAGGTGGAACATGTAGTCACCATTATGCTGAATCCAAGCCAATACAAGATCTTAGGCTGATGACAGAGGACATAAAGAACAAAAAATACAACCAGATCCTGGCCGATGGTATGGACGACAAGCTCTGTGAAGACCTGGAGCAACTGAAAAAAATTTGGGCCTGCAGAGGGCTATGCCTCTTCTGTGTACTTTGTGTTCGAGGCCAGCATACAAAGATCACTGGCTACCAAGGGTCCAAGAATAAATAAATCTCTAAGCCTTGTCTGTTAATAATTTTTTGAATTTTTTTTAATGTCTAAGGTTAAAGACAGAATCTTAAAAGCAGCACAAAAAGAACTAGTTACATAAAAGGGAACACCCGTAAGACTATAAGATGACTTTTCAGCAGAAACTTTGCAAACCTGAAGGAAGTGGCACGATATATTCAGTGATGAAGGGCAAAAACCTACAACTAGTTTACTCTCTCTGGTAAGGCTATCATTCAGAATTGAAAGATAGTTTCCTAGATAAGCCCAAACTAAAAGAATTCATCACCACTAAACTGGCATTCCAAGAAATGTTAAAGGGATTGGTATAAGCAGAAAAGAAAAGGCAAAAACTAGAAATAAGAAAATATAAAAAATAAAAGAAATAAAAATAAGAAATAAAAAAATCTCACTGTTAAAGGCAAATGTAGAATAAAGGTAGCGGATCAGCCACGTCAAAAGCAAGTATGAAGGTTAAAAAACAAAAGTAGTAAAGTCATGTGTATCAACAATAATTAGGAAAGGTATAAAATATGTCAAAAACAAAACATGGGGGAGAAAAATAAATGTGTAGTCCTTTTAAAATTCAAAGTGTGTAACAACTTTAAATAGACTGTTACATATATATAAAATAGATGGACTTAACAGATATATACAGAATATTTCTTTCCAACCCACCAGAATACACATTCTTTTCAAGTGCATATGTAACAGTCTGCAAGGTAGATCACATGTTAAGCCACAAAACAAGTCTCAATAAATTTAAGAAAAACGAAATCATGTCAAACATCATTTCCGGCTACAATGATATGAAGCTAGAAATCAACAACAATTAGAAAAATGGAAAGAAAAACAAACACAATGGTCCTGAATAACATGGTACTAAATATAAAGTGGGTCAATGAAGAAATCGGAGAGGAAATAAATCCCTCGACAAATGGAATGGAAACGATATTTCAAAATCTATGCAGCAAGAATATCTCTTAAGGGGATTGCAGGGGTCTGTATTGGCCTGACAGCCCTTAACAACCTGAGCTCCTGCCCTATCCAGTACACAAAGTGCCCACTGCACATTGATAGGTAGCTGCCCCTGCTTCGGGGTAGCGCATTTAGGCCCAGAGTGGGCAGCAGTTGACCTTGCTACAAGTGGAAACTTGTACAGCAAGCCACAGAGACAGCGTGGGCACATAAACTGACACTGCAGTGGCAGGGGAACATTTACTCACTAGACCCAGAGTCCCTGTGCCACTCAACATGCATATCATCCAGTTTCAGAGATAGGCAATCGATAGGCAGTATCAGGCCTTGAGGAGCACTGGTCTTTCTGCATCTTTCTGCTAAACTGCCCAAGTCAGGGACGAGGGATAACTGAGAGCTGCCTACAGGATTGTCTCTTCCACTTGCCTTTAGATCCAGCATAGGCAACAACCATCAGCAGATCGCTTTGTAGTTCTCATCGGGTAGCCCTGAGCAATCAAAAGCAGCAGCTGACCTTGGCCTATGGGGAAGCCCCTCCCAAGGGGCCATAAAACCAACTCATCTGGAGGCTGGCACCAGACCACAATGGAGCAACTCCTGAATAGTTCCAGTAGTGAAACCCACAAAGGTTGGTTGCAACAAGTACATAAGCCTGCCAGGGCAAATCCCACTCAGCAGAGTCAGCCTCTACACAGCAACTCTCATCCTGAGGGTGCAGCCAATTCCTACAATTACCCTGAACATTAATCCCACCTACTGATCTACTAACAACAATAAAGCCTTAGCTACAACAAAAGGTCACACATAACCCATCAAAGGTCACTTCCAGACCTCCCAGCATAAGGGATCAGGGAGAGAGTGCCACTCGACCACACAGGATACTTTCCACATTAGGCCATCTGGCCAAGACAGAGACAAAACAAATATTCCTACACATAGAAAAGAACACAGAGGCTAATAAAATAAGAAAACAAACATGCCACAAATGATACAATAAGAGAAAACTTCAGAAAATAAGCTAAATGAAATGGAGGTAAGCAACCTACTAGAGTCAGAGTTCAAAATAATGGTTATCAGGATGCTCAATGAACTTATGGAGAGAATGGATGAGCACAATGAGAGCATAAAAAAAGGACATAGAACCCATAAAAAAAAAAACAGAAATGGGGAATACAATAACAGAAATGAAGAATACACTAGAAGGATTCAACAGTAGATTGGACGAAGCAGAAGATCAAATTAGCGAATTGGAAGACAAGGTAGCTGAATTCACCCAATCAGAATAACAAAAAGAAAAAAGAATTTTAAAAAATGAGGACAATTTAAGAGACCTCTGGGACAACATGAAGCGTAAAAATATCTGAATCATAGGAGTACCTGAAGAGGAAGAGAGAGAGCAAAGGATTGAGACTCTATTTGAAGAAATAATGACAGAAAACTCCTCTAATCTGGCAAAGGAATTAGACATACAAGTTCAGGAAGCCCAAAGAGTTCCAAATGAGGGATTCAAACAGACCTACACCAAGACATCATAATTAAACTGCTAAAGGTCAAAGACAAAGAATCTTAAAAGCAACAAGAGAAAGGAAGCTGGTTACTTACAAGAGTATCCCCATAAGAATGTCTGCTGACTTTTCAGTGGAAACTTTGCAGATCAGAAGGGAATGGCGAGAAATATTCAAAGTTATGAAAAACAATCTACAACCACGGATATTCTACCTAGCAAGGCTTTCAATTAAAATGGAAAGTGAGATAAAGAGCCTCCCAGACCAAAAAAAAAAAGCTTAAGGAATTCATCACCAACAAGCCAGCATTGCAAGTAATGTTAAA
Source organism: Pteropus medius (assembly GCF_902729225.1). Lineage (NCBI taxonomy): Eukaryota > Metazoa > Chordata > Mammalia > Chiroptera > Pteropodidae > Pteropus > Pteropus medius. The sequence continues at coordinate 3,663,044 of NW_024350924.1, read as the reverse complement.
GGGTCTTCTGTAAAAAGAGAAGGGGTAAAAAAGAAAATAGAAATAACAAATATGAATAATAAAATGACAGTAACAATGTACCTGTCAGTAATCACTTTAAATGTAAACGGATAAATGTTCTAATCAAAAGACATAGGGTAACCAAATTGGTAAGAAAACAAGACCCATGCATATGCTGTCTACAAGAGACCCACTTCAGATCAAATGACACTCAGACTGAAAGTAAAGTGGTGGAAAAAGATATTTTACGTAAATGGAAATGAAAAAAAAAAAGCCAGAGTAGCAATACTTATATCAAATAAAATAGACTTTAAAACAAAGGCTATAATAAGAAGTAAAGAAGGACATTCATAAATCAGTAAAGAAGGACGATCGATAAATCAAGATGATATAACCCTAGTAAACATATACGCACCCCACATAGGAACACCTACATACACAAAGCAGTTATTGACTGACATAAAAGGAGAGATCAATAGTAATACACTCATAGTAGGAGACTAACACTCCATTGACACCAATGGACAGGTCTTCCAGGCAAAGAATCAACAAGGAAACAATGGGCCTAAAAGATAGACTAAAACAGAAGGACTTAATAGATATTTTCAGAGCATTTTACCCCAAAGCAGCAAAATATATACTTTTCTCAAGTGCACATGGAATATTTTCAAGGATAGACCACATGTTAGGACACAAATCAAGTCAATAAATTTAAGAAGATTGAAATCATATCAAATGTCTTCTCTGATCATAATAATATGAAACTAGAAATCAACTACAAGAAAAAAACTGGAAAATACACAAACACATGGAGGCTAAAAAACATGCTACTAAACAATGAATGAGTTATTAATGAGATCAAGGAAGAAATTAAAAGATACTAGAGACAAATGAAAATGAAAACACAACAACTTAAAATTTATGGGACACAGCAAAAGCAGTCCTAAGAGGGAAATTCATAGCAATACAGGCCTACCTCAAGAAACAAGAAAAAGTTCAAATAAACAATCTAACCTTACAATGAAAAGAACTAGAAAAAGAACAGCAAACAAAGCCCAAAGTGAATAGAAGGAAGGAAATGATAAAGATCAGAGTGGAAATAAATGAAATAGAGTCTAGAAAAACAATACAAAAGATTAATGAAACCAAGAGTTGGTTCTTTGAAAGGGTAAAGAAACTTGACAGACCCTTAGCCAGACTCATCAAGGAAAAAAAGAGAGAGGCCTCAAATAAATAAAATAAGAAATAAAAGAAGAGAAATAACCATGGACTCCACAGAAATACAATGGATCAAAAGGAAATACTATGAGCAATTATACGCCAATAAATCGGACAATCTGGAAGAAATGAACACATTCCTAGAAACATACAATCTCCCAAGACTGAGTCAAGAAGGAACAGAAAATCTGAACTGACTGATTACCATCAATGAAATAGAATCAGTAATCAAAAACCTCCCAAAAAACACAAGTCCTGGACCAGATGACTTCATAGGTGAATTTTACCAAACATTCAAAGAAGAATCATATCTATTCTTCTCAAACTATTCTAAAAAATTCAAGAAGAGAGAAGGCTCCCTTACTCCTTTTATGAGGCCACCATTACCTTGATTCCAAAACCAGGCAAAGACATTACAAAAAAAGAAAACTATAGGCCAATATCTCTTATGAACATTGATGCAAAAGTCCTCAACAAGATATTAGGAAACCGAATTCAGCAATACATTAAAAATATACACCATGGTTAAGTTGGATTTATTCCTGGGATGCAAGGTTGCTTCAGTATCTGCAGATCAATTAATGTGCTACACCACGTTAACAAATCAAAAGATAAAAACCATATGATCATATCAATAGATTTCAGAAAAAGTGTTCGACAAAATCCAGCATCCATTTATGATAAAAACTCTCAGCAAAGTGGGAATAGAGGGAACATACCTCAGCATAATAAAGGCCATATGTGACAAACCTACAACTAACATCATACTTAATGAGGAAAGGCTAAAAGCATTTTCCTGCAGATCAGGAACAAGACAAGGTTGCCCACTTTCATCACTCCTCTTCAACATTGTATTGGAAATCTTAGCCACAGCAATAAGACAAGAAAGAGAAATAAAAGGCATATGAATTGGAAAGGAAGAAGTAAAACTTGTTATTTGCTGGTGACATGATACTATATAGAGAGAACCGTAAAGACGCCACCAAGAAACTGTTAGAACTGATCAATGAATTCAGTAAATTAGCAGGTTACAAAATAAATATTCAGAAGTCAGTGGCATTTTTATACACCAATGATGAACTTTCAGAAAGAGAAATTAAGAAAACAATCCCATTTACAATTGCATTGAAAACTATAACGTACTGGGAATCAAATTAACCAAGAAGATGGAAGACCTGTTTTCAGAAAATTCATTGAAAAAAAGAAATTGAAGAAGATAAAAATAAATGGAAGCATATACCCTGTTCATGGGTAGGAAGAATCAACATTGTTAAAATGGCCATACTACCCAAAGCAATCTATAGATTCAGTGCAATCTGTATCAAAATACCAATAGCATTTTTCAGAGAGCTAGAACAAATAAACCTAAAATTTAGATGGAGCCATTAAAAACCTCTGAATAGCCATGGCAATCTTGAGAAAGAAGAACAAAGTTGGAGGTATCTCACTACCTGATATCAAACTATACTACAAGGCTACAGTAATCAAAACAACATGGTACTAGCATAGAAACAGATATTGATCAGTGGAACAGAATAGAGAGCCCAGAAATCCACGCCTATACGCTCACTTAATATGTGACAAAGGAGGTAAGAATATACAATGGGGTAAAGACAGTCTCTTCAATAAATAGTGTTGGGAAAATTGGACAGATACATGCAAAAAAAGAAGTTGGACCATCTTCTTACACCATATACAAGAATAGACTCTTTTAGAAGAAAACAGGCAGTAAACTCCGTGATATTATTAACAGGAATTTCTTTTCAGAAATATCTCCTCAGGCAAGGGAAACAAAAGAAAAAATAAATGGACTACATCAAACTAAAAAGATTTTATACAGCAACAGAAACCATCAACAAAACAGAAAGACAACCAACTGGGAGAAGATATTCGCTAATAATACATCTGATAAGGGGTTAATATTCAAATTATAAAGAACTTATACAATTCAACAACAAAAAACCAATCCAATTAAAAAATGAGCAGAAGACCTGAACAGATACTTCTCCAAAGAGGAAATACAGATGGCTAACAGACATATGAAAAGATGCTCAAGGTTGCTAATCATCAGAGAAATGCAAATTAAAACCACAATGAGATATCACCTCACACCTGTCAGAATGGATATCATCAACAAATCAAAAAACAGCGTGTTGATGAGGCTGCAGAGAAAAGGGAACTCTCATACATTGTTGGTGGGATTGCAAATTGGTATAGCCACTATGGAAAACAGTATGGAGGTTCCTCAAAAAATTAAATAGATATACCTTTTGACCCAGCAATTGCACTTCTGGATATTTATCCAAAGAAAACCAAAACAATAATTCATAAAGATCTATGCACTCCAGTATTCATGGCAGCACAATTTACAATAGCCAAGATATGAAATCAATAGATGATTTAATAAAGAAATTATGGTTCATATATACAAAGGAATATTACTCAGCCATTAAAAAAATAGAAATCCTATCATTTGCAACAACGTGGATAGACGTAGAGGTTATTATGCTGAATGAAATAAGTCAGAGAAATATAAATACCATATGATTTCACTTATATGTGGTATCTACAGAACAAAAAGAACAAACTAATCAAAAACAGACTCACAAATATAGTGGACAATTTGGTGACGGACAGAGGGGACGGGGGTTGGGAGGCTGGGAGAATGGGGTGAAGGGTCAAAGAAGTACAAATTAGTAGTTGATAGTTGGGCACGGGGAGCATGGCAGAGGGAATGCAGTTAGCATTAATATGATGGCTAAGTGGAGGACCAGGGGAGGGAGGGAGCAATTAGGGGATCGTTTTATGAACATTATAGATGTCTAACCAATGTACTGTATACTTGAAACTAATTTAAATAAATACATTTATTTCTCAAAAAAAAAAAAAAAAAAAGCCCAGGAATCTATCCCACCAGCAAAACAACTACTGAGATGACAAGAACTATCCAAATAAACTATTTTGGACCTCTGAAATCTAATTGAAATCCTGCAGTAAACAGTGGAGTGCCTATTAAAGAAAGCGGCTAGTAAATATTGTTAAATTTCTATCATAGGCACGGTAGTATCATCCTCCAGCCCCAGTCCTGCAGCAGCCAGCCATAGGGATAGTGGTCCATATCCTGGTGTAGCTTGTCGGTTCAAGGGGGACAATAAGGACTTTGTCCTCCAAAAATCAAGGTTCTGTATTTCGATCTGAGTGGCAGTTCAATGAAGGTACAGCACAGTGGATGGTCATTTAAAATTCAGTCAGAAGTGATTTCCAGATGGCATCTGTCTAAAAAATTTTAAAAGATAGAACACAGTTTTCTTTTATTTTCCCCTTGGGTCCAGGCTTTTAAGGTAATCTATGTCAGATCACTGGCTGATAATGTATGTAGTGAAGAGAGACATCAGTGATCACACATGACAAGGAATACAGTCTTTGTAAATATAGTTTGAAAAAGTCACTGAAGAATCAATAATGTTGATCCTTATTAACCAACAATAGTACTCTCTGGGCAAGGGATGAATCTGATTTCCAGAGCTGCCACATTACTATATTCAATATATCCATTTACTATGATGTGACTCTTTGTTCTACATTTCCATATATTTATTGTTTCTTCATTTCTCTGTCATTGACTTCTTTTGTGTTAGACATTTTCTCATCTACCAGTTTAATTCCTATATATTTTTGAGTCATTTTTTAGTTATTTTCTTAGTGATCACACTAGGGATTATAATTAACATTTTTAACTTAAATAATTTTAATTCTTATTAGTGCCAACTTAATTTCAATTGCATTTTGCTCAAATATAGCAATATTATCTCTTCATGCATTTGTGCTATTATTTACATATATATTACATCTTTATAAAGCCATTGATTTTAAGCCCATCAACACAATTTTATAATTATTGCTTTATGCAGTTATCTTTGGAATCAAATAGGAGAAGAAAAGAGTTATAAACCAAATATATTTATACTGTATTTTATGTTTACCTATGTAGTTACCTTGAGCAGTGCCCTTTATTTGTTGGATTCAAGTTATTCTCTAGTGTCTTTCATTTTGGCCTGAAGTTTTTTCTTTTAATACTTATTATAGGTCTCACCTGCTAGTGACAAATTATCATCTTTTCTTTGGGAAGAACATCTTAATTTTACCTTCATTTTTAAAAGATGGTTTTTATGGACGTAGAATTCTTGGTTGATATTCTTTCTGTCAGCACTTTGGATATGTTATTTTATTGCCTTAGTTAATAATTTATTTTCTTTCAGCACTTTGGATATGTTGTTTTACTGCCTGCTTTGAATATGTTATTTTATTGCTTGCTGGCCTTCACAGTATGTGATGAGAAGTCAGCAGTTAATCTAAATGAAGATCCCTCATATAATGAGTCATTTTTTCCCTACTGAATATATGAAGCAAAAATTGACAGAACTAAAAAGACAAAAGGAAAAATACAAAATCATAATTTGAAATGAGCACAGCTTTGGTAATGAATAGAACAATGACATAAAATATTGATAAGGATTTAGAACATTCAATTACATTATTATTCTTCTCATCTTAAACATTATTTGTGGAAGACTATGCCCAACCACTTCAGAATATACATCCTTATCAAGTATACAAGGAGACTGGCCATTTATTATGCCTTTAAGCAAGTCTAAATACATTTCAAAGGGCTGAAATCATACAGAGCATTCACTTCGACAAACGTGAAATTAAACTAGAAATCAATGACAAAAGGTGACTTTTTAAAGTCCAAATATTTAGAAATTAAGCAACATACTCCAAATGATGAATTGTTCAAAGAAGAGCTCACAGTGGAAAGTGGAAAAAATATATTTTTGGACAATATTTAAAGTTGAGTAATATAAACTTTTACAACTTAAGGGATACATCTAAAGCAGAGCTTAGAGGGAAATGTAAAACTTTAAACACATCTGTTAAAAAAGGAATTTTAAAATCTGTACTTCCACCTTAAGAAAAATAGAAAGCAAATTAAACCAAAAGAAGATAGAAGAAAACAATAAAGAGCAGAAATCAGTGAATAGACACAACAGAGAAAATAAGCAAAGTTTCTTTGTAGAGAAGTTTAATAAAAATAATAACTGCCTAGCAAGACTGATTAAAGAACAAAAGAGAGAAAAACTAATTTTTCAATATCTTAATTTTAAAAAATGTCATCTCTAACAGGAGTTATTTGCTCTTGAGGATCATGATTTTTAAAGCCAGAATGGCTCTCAAACCCACCTAATGTGAGTCTCACTTTTTTTACACCTGAGCTGATACTTGAGGAGCCAGAGAAACTAGCTCCTACCTGGCTTTGTGGAGTACTGCAAGAACTACTGTATGCTTTACTCCCATGGAAGAGGTGTACTCACAGCTGTCCCATTAGCAGCTGTGGTTCCTGTCCTATATCATTTTGAATAGACCCCTGACAAAGAAGGGTAGCCTCTGCTGTATGTTTGCAAGATGCACTGATAACTTAATGAGGCCAAGGGTCATAGGAAAAAAAAATATCCAGTAGGCGCGGGAATGAGTAAACCACGGCTAGGCTGGAAACAACATTCCAACAAAGTCAGCCAGTGAATGTTCATATAGTATAACCCTCTATCCTAGAGTATGACACATGTCCTCTGCTGTCATCTAGTGACAACTGATAAGAACGCAAAGATTTCTTAAATGTCTTAGTGCAAACTAAGTGACTGTTTTTAAAAATTTAAGCCAAGAGATTTTGTGACTTTGGGTGGTGAGCACACAGTGCAATATACAGATGATGTATTATAGAATTGTCCACTCGAAACCTATATAATTTTATTAACCAGTATCACCCCCAATAAATTTAATAATAATAAAAGAGACAATGGACACAACCTTAGTTTTGAGTGACTGTGATAAGACTGCTATCGGGCTGGATAAAACACCTAATTTACTAATAATGTGAAAGAAACACTCTTACTCAAAAGAATGAAAAATAACTGCACCGCATTTGGTTTATTAAATGCTCTGATGTGTTGTTACTTGATTTAAACTTACATTTGATATCTAGAATATAAAATCTGTGGGCACTATGAAAACTAATTAGCTAAAGAAAAGTCCAATTTGTTAAGGGCTAGATGGAATATTGACTAATAAGTCCCATTGAAGGATAAAAACTCTGGTGGTTATAAAATGTATTGATATGTCTTTTATGTTAAAGGTGTCAATGAAAGATCATGGGTGGTAGGGTATGGATAAAAGCTTAATTTTTTTCCTTTTCTGCATAAGAATTTTACCTTCAATTAGCTTCCTAGCTCTGGAAATAAGGAAAGATGGTATGTATCAACTATGCTATTGCGCAAATTTTACTGTGATTAAAATGAACTCTGGTTAATAAATTGAGTCTGAGCGTGGAGACCTATAAATACCTCATGAGGAACCATATTTTGAGGAATTCTTTAATTTGGGTTCTTATAACTGGGCGACTTTCTTGTGGGAACCCTGAAAGGTATATGTATGGAGTTGTGTCAGGCTTTTGAGGAGCATGAGACTTTTAAACCAGAAAAGCTTCCACATTTCACCCAATGTTAATCTCATTTCTTTGAAACTGAGCTCTTACTTGGAAGGTCACACAGAAAAATAGCTCCTAGATGGCTGTGTAAACTACCACAGGGACTGCAAGGTTTACTTCTACAGAAGAGGAATATAGGGTAAGCTGTGTCTCATAGCCTCTGAGGAGACCTAAGAGTGGCCTGTGATAGTTTTGTAAGACTGAATGCTTAGTTCAATCTAAGAAATACCTCGTTAAGTGACATGAGGAAGATGGTGAATATGAAGATCACAATGCTTAACTCCTTCATAAAAACAAAACGTGAAGAGTGACAGAGCAGCAAAAAACAGCTCTCTGAAAGCTCTGGACTGCAATAAAGTAGCAGCGGAAACCCTGTAGAGCACAAAATCTGAGGATGACTGCATAGAAAAGCATAGGAAGCTGTTTACCTGCCTTGCCCCATCCACTGGTCCAAAGCAGCTTGGCACCAAGAAAGATCCCCCCCGGAGGGATTTCACTCCATGGTGAAAAGGGAAACAGGAGGAATCTAGAACTCTTCATCACCACCAGGGAACATCTGTAGCCTTTGCTACCAAGGATCCCTACAGGCCCCTGGACACAGCTGATGTAGCTCCCCAGAATCCCTGTTATTAAATTTTCTCCCCAAGACTGGAGATTTTGGCTATGCTGAGATATATTCTCTGGTGTCCTAGTCACTGTTGCACCCCACTTTCAAAGAATAGGTTCCCACTGCACCTTGCCATCTATGGAACCAGAGCTGCTGCACTGTTCCCTACACCGTGGGTCCTCAGGGCTTTGACCCACTATCCCTAGTGCTTCACTGCCTCTGCTCTGTTGACCACACTTTTGCTGTTCTGCGCTCTGTTTCTTGAGGACTGAGTGATGATTGTAAACTGCCATCACTAACTGCACTGCCATGGCACCTTGTTTCCTAGGCGCAGGCCACCACTGTACCCTGTCATCCCTGGACCCATGCCACTACTGCACCCTCCACCCCAGGGCCTACATCACCACAGCAAGTCCCAGATACCCAGATTTCAGTTCTCTGAATAGTTTGCAATGCCTGCACCTCATACACCCATGCTGCCACAACAGCACATGTGCCTGGGCCCCGGGCCCCAGGCCCCAGGCACCACAGTACTTATGCATGCTCCTGATCACAGCACCCCAGCTTGGCTGCTGCTCAGAATGTCATTGCTCCAGACCTGGTGCCAGAAATTACCTTGTTGGCTAGAATTTTCTCCCATAGACAAAAAGAACAGGAGGACCTTAACAGCCTTTGCCACTAAGGCCAACATTCCTCAATACCACTGCCACTAAAAACACCTACAGCCTTGGCCACTGAGGATTCCCATAGTCTTCACTGACATTGACTACAGGTGATCGAGCTTCATGAACACAGTACGCCACTATGCCCTCCGCAGAACTGTAAACTCTGCACCCCACCAAATAGTACTTTCACAACCAGTTGCAGGTGAGAGTTTTTCCTCACTGAAGCCAATCCAAAAGGAAGAGGTGATTGCTTTCTCAAATGTACAGACATCAATACAAACCCACAAGAAACATGAAACAGTAAGGAACCATGACACAGCCAAAGGAACAAAATAATTATCCGGCAACTGATACAAAAGAAATGGAGCTCTACCAGTTATCTGTAAAAGAATTAAAAATAATTATCTTTAAGAAGTACATGGATTTTCAAGTAAACAGAAATAAACAGCTCAATGAGCTCAGTAAATAATACATAATGAAATGAGAAGTTGAACAAAAAGATGGAAGTCATTGAAAAGAACCATACAAAAATGTTGGAGTTGAAGACTACAATGAAAACAATTTTTTAAAATGCAATACAGAGTTTCAGCATCAGACAATCAATTGGAAGACAGAATCCGTGAACCTGAATACAAATGTCTTTATCCATTCAGAGTAGGAAAAAAACAAAAACAAAAACAAAAACAAACAAAAAAAAGCAATGAAAAATGGTGAAGAAAGCCTACAGAATTATGGGACATGATCATGAGGGCAAATTACTTGTTATAGGAGTCCTAGAAAAAAAGACAAAAGAGAGAAGGCAGAAAAAAAGCTTATTTAAAGATATAATAGCTGAAAACTTCCCAAATTTGGGAGAGATATTGACATCCAGGTACATGAATCTTGAAAGTCCCCAAACAGACTCCACTCAAAGAGATCTTCAGCAAAATACAGTATATCCCACTAAAAAATCAAAGATAAACTGAGAGTTTTTAAAGCAGAGAAGGAAAAAAGGTGTCATTATACAAGGGAACCCTCTATACAACTATGATCGGATTTCCCAGCGGAAACCTTGCAGGCTAGGAGAAAGTGGGATGATGTAGTCAAAGAGCTGGGGAAAAAATGCCCAACAAGAATACTTTACCTCACACACTTGTCCTTCAGAAATAAGAGAGCTAAAGACTTTCCTAAACAAACAAAGGGTGAGGGAGTTCATCACCATTAGACAAATGATGCCCAAAGGTAGCAGAAGGAAGGAAATAATAAAGGTTAGAGCAGAAATAAATGAAAGAGTACCAAAAAAAAAAAAATAAACGAAACAAAGAGTCGAGTTTTAATCTTTTTTAATTTTTATTTTTCAATTAGAGTTGAAACTCTATTATTTTATATTAGTTTCAGGTGTACAACCTACTAATTAGACATATACCTTACAAAGTGGAGTTGTGGGTGGTTTTTTTTTTTAAAAAAAAAGATATACAAAATTGGCAAAACTTTAGCTAGCTAAGTGAGAAAAAATAGATGACTCAAATAAAAATAAGCAAAAAAGGGGGGATATTACCATTGATATCAGAGAAATACAAAAGATCATGAGATTCCTATGAATACTTATGCTAACAAATTAGATGACCTAGAAGAAATAGGTAATTTACTAGAAACATACAATTCACCAAGACTGAATCATGAAAAAGTAGAAAATCTGAGCACACCAAAAGTAGAAAATCTGGGGTGCTGTGATCAGGAGCATGAGTCTGGAGATTGAAGCAGTAATCAAAAACCTCCCATTGGGAAAAATATAATGAGATGACTTCATTGGTAAATTCTGCCAAACATTTAAAGAACAATTAATACCAATACTTCTCAAACTCTTCTAAAAATTGAAGTGGAGGGAGCATGCCCAAATTCATTTTACAAGGCCAGCATTACCTCAAAACCAAAGATAGATGAGGACACAAGAAAATTACAGGCCAGAGTACTTGATGGACATTGATGCCAATCCTCAACACAATACTAGCCAACCAAATTTGAGAGTCCATTAAAAGGATTTTATACCATGATAAAATGGGATTTATCCCTGGGATGCAGGATGGTTCAATATGTGTTAATCAGTCGATGTGATCATATATTTTTACCCTCCATTCTTAATGTAATCAGTAGATGCAGCAAAAGCATTTGACAAAATTTATCATCTTTTTATTATGAAAGCTCTCAACAAATTATGGATAGACTGAATGTGCCTAAACATAATAAAGGCCATATATGACAAACCCACAGCTAGTATCAAATTCAACTGTGAAAAGCTAAAAACTTTTCCTCTAAGATTAAGACCAAGACAAGGATACTCACTCTCACCACTATATTCAACACAGTTCTGGAAATCCTAGCCAGAGCAATTACATGGGGGAAAAAAAAGTATTCAAGTCAAAAAGAAAGAAGTAAAACTGTGCCTATTTGCAAATGACATGATCTTATATATGGCAAACCCTAAAGACTCGAAGGAACTGGTAGAGCTAATCATATAGAAGACAAAATGGCAGAAGTTAGCGTCTTCCTTTTAAGTAGTTACTTTAAATGTGAATGTATTAAACTCTCTAATCAAAAGACAAGAGACTGGCACAATAAATTTTTTAGAAAATGATGCAAGTATTTGCTGTTTACAAGAGACTGCTTTTAGATCCAATGACACAAATAGGTTGAATGTGAAAGGATAAAAATATTTAGTTTATGCAAATAGTAACCAAGAGTGTGTGTGTCTTTAATATCAGACGAAATGAACTTTAAATTAAAAAATATTTCAAGAGACAAAGAAAGACACTATGTATTAATAAAAGGCTCAATACAGCAAGAAGATATAAAAATTATAAACATTTCTGTACTTTTGAGAGACCTCCAAAATATATGAAGCAAAAGTTGACGGAATTAAAGGAAAAAATAGATGATTCTACAATAATAACCGGAGACATCAATACTCCACTTTCAAGTAATGGGTAGATCAACTACACAGAAAATAAGTCAGGAAACAAGACTTGAAGAACAGCATAAATGAACTAAACCTAACATATTCACCCAAGATCAGCAGAATACATATTTTTATAAAGTGAACATGCGACATTCTCCAGATAGAACGTTTGCCAGGCCGTGGAAGCATCTTTGCTTAAGTGGAAATGGAAACTCTAGTCATTAATCTTGATAAATAGGGCCTTTCCTAGTTGCAGAAGGATGTGGCTTCCCCCATGCTCAGCCTCCTGCACATGGTCCTGGAGATGGCAATGATGCCCCCATTCCTTCCTCTCATGGTGACATGAGTAACTCCTTGGGACCAACTGTGTGGTATGGAATGGAAGTGAGTGTAGTTCGCTGATGGCAGCACCATCACTGCATGTGATGCAGCCTGCTGGAGAGCCACAGCCTGTCATATGATCTTAAATACCTCTCTGACTAAGGACAATATCTGTGGGTCTGCCTAGCTTGCAGAGTTGGAAGTGGTGCATTTGACATCACAGGATTCTCTTTGCTAGGCAGTTTCCCCATGTCCAGATCTTAATTAATTCATGGGAGGTTGCAAATGGCCTGTGTTCTAGTCAGGCCAATGGCAGAAAAGCGATTTCTTAGTTAGTACAAGGCCAGCCCCTCTGAGGATCCCACATTTGGAAAGAGTTGGAAACATTGCCCATTCCCATTTTTGTCAATCGTGACACATACATGATATGATACTCTAGAGGCACATTTCAACAAAACAGCAAATCAGTTATCTAAGATTAACACATTCACTAGCCACCTCAGCTGCCTCCCTGGACCCTTCTTGTTTTCATACCTGCTGGCAGTTTCAGCACATAGAACTTCTGGGCATTGGGGCACGTATGTTCTTGTCAAATGGGACCATAAACAGTACACTCCTCTGGGACTTTCTGTGGCCATGACAATGGGTGGCAACTGTGACTTATGTTCCAAAACTAAACACTGACATGTTCCACAGTGGAGATCTTTTCCACAGGGTAACTGTCCTTTCTCTCAATGACACATTGTTTATATTGGTACCTTTCCCCCAACCACAAGTGCTAAAAAGTATGCCCTTACTATAATTGACTAGCATTCCCCATTTGGCATGTCACAAAGGAGACCACTGTCACTCACCTCACACAGATCATTTTAGATCCTTTGGTGTTCTGGTTATCATTGATTCTGACCAAGGAGCTCACTTTACTTCTCCTACTGTCCAGACCTGGGCATTGGAACTGGGTACCAAACTCTTATACCTAATAAGACCCTTCCCAGTTGTCACCTTCATCAAAATTTGCCTTCATTGGCTAAGTCAAGCTCTTCCATTTACCTTTTAACATCTCCACAATCTACGTGGCAAGCATTATCCATCCCAAGGTTGATCGTATTGCAATTTTAAACACATTTCCTACTGCCACAACATCTCAATAAACAGGCTGTGAGTGCCCTGCCCAGATAACCAGTGTGATAAGGTTGGCCCCTGACTCAAGTTCCCCTTCTTGCCCTCCCCTGACTGTCACCTAGTGACAAATGCAGCAATGAAATCACCTTGTACCTGTTGTACTCCACACTGATCCCCAATAAAGGTATTTGTCCACAAGTTGTCTCTTTCTCTCAGTTCCTCACTTGCTTATTGAGTCTGCTCCCTTGGTGCTCCCCCTGTGTAACCTAACATGAAGTGATTTTTGTCTCTCCAGGACTGTGAGTATACCAAACTTTGTTTTCCTGAGCCTTTCCTGTGCCCTCTCTTGTGGCTGCACCTGACTGTCACCACCTAAAAGAACAAAGAACAGAAAGCAAAAAAGGCAACCTACTGAATTGGAAGAAATATTTGCAAGTCATATGTCTAACAAGGAATTTATATTCAGAATATATAAAGATATCATAGAACTCACCAATTAAAAAAAAATTACAAATGGGCAAAGGACTTGAATAGACATTTCTCCAAAGAAGGTATATGAATGCTCAGTCAGCACATGAAAAGATGTTCAACATTATCAGTCATTTAGGGAAATGAAAATCAAAACCACAATCAGAAACAACTGAGGGACAATTGAACAGCTTCTACACAACATATGGGAGAGAGAGAGACCCCATATAGAGGAGTTTGGGGATCTATGAGAGCTCTCAAGGAACTGAGGGAACTCTCTAGTACTGGAGGAACCAGTAAGCACTATTGTTTATGTTTCCCCTGCACTTGGATAGTGGGCAAGAGCTTTATCCAGGTTCTCTGACCTGCAGGACTGCTGTAGCATGTCTCCAGCCACCCCTCCTTGGTAGAGTGCAGAAATGGCAAAGCTTTTCAGTACCCACATACAGGGCTGCCCCATCCAGAGAAAGTGCAGAGATAGTGTGGCACTGCTGCATGCACACAAGGATCTGCCCTAGCCAGGGAAAGTGTGGAACTAGTGGGGCATTGTGACACACACTCACACCAAACCATTCCACCTGTATCAGATGGGCAAGAGAACACACATACATCGGGCTGCCCAAAATTGACTTTGTTCTGGCTATGGGCAGCCAAAACAACAGAGAGCTACCACACATGCTTATACACTAGTCATCTCTGCCTAGGACCCACTCCTGGCCAGGTGGCACACCAGGCACTGCACATGGCCACCCTGACTACTGCTGTCCTGTGAAAACCATCTGGCACACAGTATACACAGAGACCGCTTTTTCAAGATTGGGAGAGAGAGCTATATTATCTAATTCATAGAAACAAACACAGAAAGCCAAACAAAATGATGTAATAAAGAACCAATCAGAAATGAAGAATACATAGAAGGACTCAACAGCAATTAGTTAATACAGAAGAGTGGATTAGCAATCTGGAAGACAGAAGAATGGAAATCACCCAATGAGAACAGCAAAATTAAAAAAATTTTTAAAAATGAAGATAATATAAGGGACTTCTGGGACAACATCAAGCACTCTAACATTTGCATTCTAGGGATTCCAGAAGGAGAAAAGAGAGAAAGGGGCAGAAAATATTTCGAAGAAATAATGGCTGAAGACTTTCCTAATCTAGGGAAGAAAATGGACATACAGGTCTAGGAAACAAAGAGTTCCAAACAAGATGAACCCCAAGAGGCCCACACCAAGACATTGTAATAAAATGGCAAAAGTTAAGGATAGAGAGGCAATCTTGAAGGTAGCAAGAAAACAACAAGGCACATACAAGGGAACCCTATAAGACTATCAGCTGATTTCTCAGCAGTAACTTTATGCGCCAGAAGGGAGTGATAGAAAATATTTAAAGTGCCAAAAGAAAGGAGCCTACACCCTAGAATACTATGTCTGGCAAGATTATAACTCAGAATTGAAGAAGAGATAAAGATTTTCTCAAACAAGCAAAAGCTAAAGGAGTTTGCCACCCTAAACCAGCTTTACAAGAAATGTTAAAGGGTCTTCTTTATGCAGAAAAGGTCATAACCAGAAATAAAAAGAAGAAAGAAAATATCTCACTGGTAAAGGTGAATATATAATAAACACAGTAAATCAACCATTTAATAAGCTAATATGAAGGTTCAAAGACAAAAGTAGCAAAATGAACTATAAAAGTCAGGGAATACACAAAAGATACAAAACATGATGTCAAAAACATAAAGAGAGGAAGGGGAAGTAAAAATGTAGTCTTTTAGAATGTCTTTGAACTTCAATGCCTATCGGCTTAAAATAGACTGCTATAGATATAGATGGCTATATATATGAACTTCATGGTAACCACAAACCAAAAGTACACACAAAAACATAATAAAGAGAAAGGAATCCAATCAAAACACTAAAGAAAACTCGTCAATCAAAAGGAAAGAGATCAAGAAAAAAACAGAACAAAATCAACCAAAAAACAAATAAAATGGCGATAAGCACATACCTATAAATAATTAAATGTAAATGGACTAAATAGTGCAATCAAAAGACATAGGGTGACAGAATGGATTAAAAGGAAAAAAAAGGCGCATCTATATGCTGCCTAAAAGAGATTCACTTTAGATCAAAAGACAGACACAGGCTGAAAGTGAACAGATGGCAAAAGGTATTCCGTTTTAACTTTGTCACTGATGAAGGGAAATTTAAAGTTACACTCAAATTTACACTACCAACATGTTCTTAAATATTTCAAGCAAAGAATTAAAAGGACTCTAATGTGGGCAGCTTCACCAAAAGACTGGCAAAAGAAAATGCAAATAACTAGAACACATTCATCATTATTAAGATAAGCAAATTAATTAATTATGATGTTATGTGATGGAAAATTGTACAGAAAAAAGAAGTGAACCAGCAAAACTAATTCATAACAATAAAAGTCTGAATATTGTTTATCCTTAGTGGTGGTCTATTGAGTGGTAAGATACAAGATGGAGCCTACGAAGGTACAGAAAATGTTCTACATGTATGCATACATAAATAAAACTTTCTGAGTTGCATACTTAAGATTTCTATAGGTTATTATATGTAAGTAATGCTTTGCTAAAAACAAATACTTCGCATTACAAAGCAAATGCAAATTTTATAACAAGAAATGCAACTAAAAGGACTAACACAAAATTCTAAGAAATATGATCTTACATTCAGAAGTCATAACTACAAACAATGGATAACAGAATAAGTTCCTCAGTGATTTTAGATACAGTGTCAAGCTATAAAGGAAAAGTGTTTACTTTGTTTACAGAATAAAATTAAAATTAAAAACATAAACAGGTACCAAAAAGCCAATTAAACGATGGAAAAGGAACTAGATATCCTAGGAAAGAAAATTACAAATATTGAAATTAAAGAATCAATGGGCTCTTGAGAAAACTTCTAGTTCTGTCCAGAATGGAGTAGCTTATGTCTTCCCAACCCTGATTCTTATAAATAAACATATACATGTATACGTGTGTGTGTGTGTGTGTGTAAATTACATTCCCAGTTCCAATGTGTTTGTATAGGTCAACAAGCAATTCTTGGACACCATCAGGATGTCTGAAAATTCAACTCGATTTTGACACTATCTACCTGGAGATAGAATCAGATTCCACAGATAAAGGGCTCAGTCCCATGAGACTGCCCTCCATGTCAGACACCCGTTGTAAGCCTAGGTTGTTACCTATGCTTACCAGATACAGATTGGAGGTTCCAAAGACCCCTTCCAACTTAGGATGGCAATCGCAAGCCCAGGTTGTTACCTGTACTTCTGAATGACCTGCTATAAATCAGAGGTCCTCACAACCCCCTTCTTGGGTTTAACTAATTTGCTAGAACAGCTCACAGAATTTAAGAAAACCCATTTACTCCTACATTATCAATTTATTTCAAAAGATATTAAAGAATATGAATCAACAGACAGATCAAGTGATACAGAGGGCGAGGTCCTGTTTATGTTTTGTTTGGGGAGGCAGCAAAAGTTATGCTTAAAGACTGATTTTGTCTTTGCCAACAATTTAGCATAGGTCTGCTGTGGGAATTAAAATAATTTCACAAGCCAATAGCATACATAATAATATCTCTTAAGAAGCCAAATAAAGAAATAATATACTCCAAAATAAATGACAGATTAATTATACTATTGCTCTAGGCTAGGAGAGATGAGAAGGATAAAATCCAAATTTAATATAAAGTGTACCTTTTTATATGAGTAGGCACTTGGCAGTCATAGACCAAACAAAGAGCTGATTTCCAGCTGCCCGTGCAAAAGCAAAACTACCCTGTTGCTAGAGTACATTGCTAAGGAATGAAGATGCAAGTATTGGTGGGTGTGATGGCCTCTTTCACAGGGCCACTGGTTGGTTTATCACCACTGTCCAGGAGGAATGCCTTGCTAAGACAGAAGCAAAATCCCCAGTGGTCTTTTGAGAATTTTTAGGTTAGTGAAGTCACCTTGCTTAAACCAAAACTCTCAAGTAGTCTTCACAAACTCAGTATTTATAGTCTAAATATCCCCTTGCCATTATTGCTTCTCCATGCTTGCTTATCAATAAGCCACACACACAGGCCCTCAGCTTCTGGGCTGCTGACTACTTATCAGTGACAACAGAGGTAGAATGATATCCTGGTAAGACTTACTTCATACTTATATCTATGCAAATTTTGTTTCTTTGTGATAAACAAGTGGATTAAAATACCGCACTTAAGTCATAAACAAGTGGATTTGAAATTACATTAAACCTATATGCAACAGGTCCTGATCAAAGGAGCTTCTGTCCTTGTGTAGCTTGGAGCCCAGCATGGTGGCACTTAAAACTGTTCTGGTTTCTAACATGGAAGCCTGCCAAAAAAGGAAACCAGCGAGCTGTCCTTTTGAGTTCTTATGGAGGTTTCATTACATAGTCACAATTGACTTAAGTCATTGGCCACTGGCAATTGAACTCAATTTGCAGCCCCATATCTCCCTGGAGGCTGGTGTCAGGGGCCTGAAAGTTCCAAACCTCTAATCACGTGGTTGGTTCTCCTGGCAACCAGCCCTTATCCTTGGATGGGGTCCAAGTGTCACTTCACTAACAAAAGACTCTCAACATTTAGGAAATTCGTAGAGTTTTGGCAGCTGTGAGCCAGGAACTCTGGATAAAGACCAAATATCTTATAAATCATAATATTGCAGACCACACTCTGGTCTTTGAACATGAATCCCTCACAAAACAATTATATAAGTCAAAATGAGAGAGTCTCATTTAGTCATTAATACCTATCCAGTCAATCACCATATCATATGAAAATGTCTCCCAGGATATAACTCGGATTTGCAAGCTGCCATTCAGCCTTGTCAGGTTCCAAAGCAGGAGTGGTTTTAGTAATCATATGGCTTCACACTTTATGGCATCTGGTCCATTCCTATTCTTATACAGAAGGGTTACACAGGTACAGAACCAGTGGGCTGTCCTGACTGCTGCAACACAGCAGCTTTCACTCTCAGCCCCAATTTCACCATTTGGAGTGAAGGCACAATCCGCCCTATCAAGCCTTTAGGAATTCTGACATAAAGATTTAAAGGGATAGTTACGGTTTCTTGCTTAGGAATCGTCCCTGCTTCCTGCACCTGCAGTTGCATCCCTGGTTTGGGGACCACTGCATCAGGGAGGAAAGAAGTCTTGGTAATGTAAGAAAGATTTGTATAGTCGAACCCACATCCTTCCCACCCCCTCCCAGATCTCCCAGAAGAATGGAGGAATCTATCTAGTGGGGACCTTCTCTCAGCCCCCCTCATGTTGAGTATGAGCATGCATCCTTGAAGGCGTGCAAGCCAGCCACTCAAGTCTTTATCTCCCTCTATTTTAGACAACATATGTTTCAACTGCCCATTCTGATTTTCTATTAAACCATTACTCTGAGGATGATATGCAACATGATATGTACACCTAATGTGACATCTGTGGGCCCACTGTTAGACACTATGGGATGTAAAATGCATTCCCTGGTCCAAAGGAATGTAACTTGGTAGTCCAAACTAGTATGGTATTTTCTGTTACAATTTTTTAATAGTATTTTGAGTGTTTGCATCTACCACCGGGTATGCAAAGCTCATTTCGAAGTAAGTATCTATTCCTGTTTGGATCTATTTATATTGCCCTGGGGACTACTGGCATTGGTCCAATGTAATTCACTTGCTAGTTATGTGGGGGGCCTTCCTCTTTGGAGAATTTTCTTCACAGCCATCTTCAGTCTCTGTCTCTTTTGCTGGCAGACAGAATAGTTCACATTTTGTGCCTCACAGGGTGCAACAGGAATATATCTAGATTCATCCCATCTATGCGTTGCTGTAGCCTTCCACTCCATGTCCACTCATTTCATGGACCCAGGTGGCCACCTCAAGGGAGTGCACCAAAAGGTCCCCTTGGTGGTTCCAGTCACCTTTTTAACCCAGAAGGGAGTCCTTCTGATGGGCATCAACATGTCCTATTTTAATTCACCCCTTAAATTCTCAGAATGATTTCTATAGGGTCATACCCCATATAAACGTCCCTTTAATGGTCTGGTTTTCTATTGCCCATCTACCTGACCCTATGGCCAGGCCATTGGCTATGGCCCATGAGTCAGTAAAAATCCAAATATAAGGGCTTTTACCATTGTTTAATTCTTCCATCACTGCTAGGAAAACAGCATGCAATTCATCCCACTCGAGTTGATTTATTCTTGTCTTCTTCAATCAGAGTTTTGCCATTTGCTGGTCTTAATGTGGCAGCTTTCCAAATGGGATATTGTCTATTTATCCTGGAACTGCCATCTGTAAACCAAGCAGTTCTTCATTGTTCACTTGAGAGCTGCTCATGGGACACTGTCTATGTGGCTGTTTTAAACAGCTCCTCGCGTGGCTTCCTTGTCAGTCCTAGAGGATAAAAGGCTACTTGCTTGTTGATACGATGAGTTCCTCTTGCATCAGCAAGCTCCTACATCAATTATTTTCATTTTATTATGAAACTTGTCTGGGGACTGCTTTTCTTATTAGAATATTTCTCCGATGTCACCCAAGTCATTATTGGTATCTTGGGCTTTACGATTATTTTATGAGGCAGTCTCAATTAATGTCCAATAGCAGGCTAATAATTGTCTTTCAAATGGTGTGTACCAGGTGACAGCATCTGGGAATTTCCTGGTCAAAAATCCCAATGGCCACTTGTTGGCTTTTTTGCCATAAACATCATTCTGCATGAGTACAGGTGGTAGACACTTCCAAAACTATGTCTGGGTCATGAAGGCCCAAAGGCATTGAGAGAGCTACTGCCTTTTGTAATTCAAACAGGGCCTGCTTTTGTTCAGGTCCCCATGACAGATGGAAGCTAGCAGAATTCCCAAATATGAAATATGCATTCTCCAAAATCCAAGTAAACCGACCCAACACCAGGCTTCTTGCTTGGTCCTAGAGTTGGGTAGCGATAGCAGTTTATTTTTAGTTGCTTGTAGAATATCCTGGGTGGTTCCTGCCCAAGTATTCCCAAGAATTTTACTGTTTGGGCAGGCACAGGCCCTTGGATCTTTCCTGGATTTACTAACCAGCCCTTGTTGGTCATTTGTGTCACCATTGCATTTATATCAATCCTAGCCCACTCTTCAGTTTCTGATACTATCATAATATCATCATGATAGTATATTATTATATTTGAGACCTGCATCAAGTCCAAATCCCTTCTGACCAAATAATGACAATAAACTGGTGTGTTCAAATAACCCTGTGTTAGAACAGTAAAAGTAAACTGGAATCCTTCCCACATGAAGGCAAACTGTAGTTGGCTCTTTTCTGAGATCCAGATAGAGAAGAAAGCCTGTGCAAGGTCAGTACCAGCCTTCTTTACCTGCTGTATTATCTGTATGTTTGAGGCTATATTCGCAACTGCTGAGGCTATGGGCACCACAATTTTATTTAAGCCTCAATAGTCTACTGTTAGTCTCCAAGAGCCAACTATCTTTTTCACAGGTCTCACAGGGCTATTGTACAGCAAATTTATTGGTACTTGCATTCCAGCTTCCAACTCATTAATTAACTAATTAATTAATTAATTAAAGTGGTAATCTCTTTTTGTCCGCCATGTGTTCTATATTGCTTAATGTTAACAACTTGTGTGAGTCAGGCTTAAAACTGGTGTGAAGGTGAACTTAAATGCTTTCTGTTTCACAATATTAGTTAGGTGAAGCAATCACTAGTCAGACATAGTATCCATCTCAATAATGCATTCTGCTAAAGGAGACATGAGCACCTCACACAAAATCTGTTAAAAAACCCTGACCATCCAAAATTTCACCTTAATTCCACCAAATGTTACATCTTCATATCCTCTAAATCTAAACTTAGCTCCTGTTAAGACTTCTCCAACAGGTTTCAAATCATAGTGTATTGGGCTACCATATCAAGGAGTCCCAGAAAAGTTTCTTCTTCCCCTGGAAATTTTATCCAGTTTGTGAATGTGGCCTTGGGTCCCTGGCTGGGGGTTGGAGCCATAAGACCCTGGCCTCTATGTCAATCTCTACCTTGATTAATCTTTCTAATCATTACCCCAGGGGATCCCTAGTCATATTCATCATTGTAATCTTTGCCTTATAGCTCTTTAAATTCCTCCAAACTGGGGTAAATAGAGCAGACTTGTTTGGAGCCTTTTAATGTTGAGGGACCAATAGCGGTTCCCACTGGTCCACCCAGCCTCTGGTAGTGCTGCATCAACACCTTTGTCTCATCTCCATTGCTGTCCATTTTATTCATCCTTTTTTCATCTGAAGACTTCGACTCTACTGGGTTTAGTCCTTTGACTCCTTTGTCTCTCCCCATTTTCTCAATTACTTTAATGTTCTTGGTATCAGTAAGACCCATATGGAGAGAGAGCAAATCTTATAAGCCTTCTCAAAATGTTGTTCAGGTTTGTATCAGTAAAGTTACATGGGGTGCCCATGCAACAGGGACTCCCTTCATCACAGCATTTCCTATTACTTGTTTAATGGGCATATTCAGCAGGTGGCTATCCTGGTCATCATAAAGCCAGTCCCACATGGCTTGCATATGAAGAATATTAGCTGCTTCATCTGGGGCGTTGATTTGGCATTTACAGGGGAGGTGGGAAGTCCCCTTTCTCAGGATAAACACACTTTACGGTGTTTTTTATCCAGTGCTCCAGCTGGATGTTCCTTTGGGAACTATTTCAATTCAAACTTGCTCTTTCATTCTGCAGCATCCAGAACTAAAGACACAGCCCCCAGATTGGTTACTCTCACAATCTATTTTAGGTAAGTTTCTTTATCAATCCATAAAATGAGCCAGCTCCTTTACACTATATCCTCTAGTTTTAGTCCGTTCTTGGTTTTGCCCTCCCCCTACATTAAATACCTTCTTGTTGACCAGAGGTCTTAGAGGTACTTACTGTTGCCCCTGCATAATTTTTCCCTTTCTAGGTGGCTTTGTGGCTGATAGATGAAGATCAGATGAACCCAAATCTGAGCTTGGTTCAGCATCAAGGCCCGAACCAGCATTTTCTTTTACTTTCATTTTGGCTATTACAAAAATTCCATTGGTAACTTTTACTTTTAGTGACTGATTTCATGCAGTTGCAGTTTCTTATCATGGATGACTAGGTAACCATCCAGTGATCAAAGGTTCCTCATCCCCCACTCTTTTATCCATTCTCTTCAAAAGCCACATGTTTCCATGAATCATGGATCATTCTAGCAAATCCAACTTCACTGACACCAAGTAAATTAGGTTTCCAACCCCAATCCATCAATACTTCCCTACACCACAAGCAATTCTCAGACACCACGTTTTTCTTTTTCTTTCTTTCCTTCTTCCTTCCTTCCTTCCTTCCTTCCTTCCTTCCTTCAATATTTCTTCCTTCCTTCCTTCCTTCTTCCTTCCTTCCTTCTTCCCCTTTCTTTCTTTCTTTCTTTCTTTCTTTCTTTCTTTTTTAACGCCTACAGCACCCGATATTCTTGGGTGGTCTCCTATCCAATTACTAACCAGGCCTGACTCTGCTTAGCTTCCAAGATTAGAGGAGATCGGCTGCGTTCAGGGTGGCTTGGCTATAGACTAGACACCACGTTTTACAATACTTCTTTAATTGAATGCTTAACCCATTTGTTTTTATAAACTTATTTTATGACAAATATATTTAAGTCACTTAGTTTCCATTATGATTTCATCTTTAATCCAAGAGTAATTTAGTAATAGATTATGTAGTTTCTAAGTGACTTAGAGCTATTCTTTATTATGTAAATTGATAATTTAATCAATTTATTTTTGGAAAACAGTCTCTATAGTAGTGATCCTTTGGAGCGATTAGGGCTTCCTCTGTAGCCTAATATATGGTTTATTTTTATATATATTCTGTGAAAGCTTAAAAAGAATCTGAACTATCTGACAAGTTGGAGAGTTATTTACATACATAACAGCTTGATCTGGCTTATATTATTTAGAAATTTGACAACTATTCCTGTTTTTGCCTGCTTCAACTATTAATTTCTCAGAAATGCGTCTGTGTAAAACCATCCTTTACATTTGTTGACTTATTAATCCAACAAGGTGGGTACTGCCATTCCTGTTTTATAGCTGAGAACACAGAGGTTTAGTAATAGTAAAAACCTTATTCAGAATTACATGCTCTCTTGGGCAATGCCATCCATTTTCTTCTATTTACTTTAGCATAACCCATTTATTCATCTGCATGTAATAATTTTTATAGTTAAGTGTAAATGAATTAATATTTGTAAAGCACTTAGAACGGTAATTGGCACATAGTAGTATAAAGTGTTTGGTTAGTATAATATAGGGTAGAGGTGGTAATTAAAGCCATGGGCATGGTTGAAATCACTTGAGAAAACATGAAAGTTTATGAAAATATGAGAATGAGTGACTAAGATTTAAGGAACTTTCTTATTTAATGGCTGAGAAAGAAGGGACAAACCCTTCAAAAGAGACTGAGGAGTAGACAAAAAGGTAGGAGAAAGCAAGAAAGAATATTGCCAGTGGCATCAAGAGTGAAGGAATAATTAATAATGCTGCCGAATAAAGATTTGAATGAATTGCATTCAATTGCAGCAGCTGAATCAGTGATATAATTAATGTGTATAGTGGATGCTGTGATGCATCTCCCTGTCTTCTCTTGAGAAATGAAGGTTTTATTCTGCTAGTTGCTGGAGGGCTGCCAGCAGATATGTTTCAGTTGTCAGCCACCTCGAGTAAATTGCTTGGGCTAGAGATCCTCCTTGCCTAAGGTTCTATGCCCATCTTTGGCAAAGCCTGCATCCCCACTGGGGAAAACTTTGAAAGTTTGTCTCAGTTTTAGAATTGCAGGCTAAGCTAAAACATTTGTTGAGATTGGTTATGACAACCTAACTTCTCTCTTTGCCAAACTTTGCTTCCTCTCCTTCTCTTCCACAGATATTGATCCCTAATAAACTTCCTGAATGCCAAAGTTCATTGCAAAAGTCTGCTTTTCTTTGACAAGATACAGCATCCATTTATGATCAAAACACTTAACAAAATCAGTATAGAAGGAAAGTATGTTAACATAATAAAGGCCATCTATGACAAACCCTCAGTCAACATTATACTTAATGGTAAAAAACTAAAAAGCTTCTCTCTAAGATCAGGAACAAGGCAAGGCTGTCCACTATCACTTTGTTATTCAGTATAACATTGGAGGTCCTAGCGAGTGCAATCAGACAAGAGAAAGATATAAAAGGCATCCAAATAGGAAACAAAAAAGTCAAACTTTCACTATTTGCGGATGACATGCTTCTCTATATAGAAAACTCTAAAGACTCCACAAGAACACTACTAGAAACAATAAGCAAATACAGTAAAGTCTCTGGATACAAAATCAATGTTCAAAACTCCATAGCGTTCCTATACTCTAATAACAAAATGTCAGAAAAAGAAGTGGAAAAAATAATTCCTTTTGCAATTGCAACAAAAAAAATAAAGTAGGAATAAATCTAACAAAACATGTGAAGGACCTATATAATGAAAACTATAAGACCCTATTAAAAGAAACCGAAGAAGATACAAAGAAATGGAAAGATATTCTGTGTTCTTGGATTGAAAGAATCAACATAGTTAAAATGACCTTATTACCTAAAGCATTATGTAGATTTAATGCAATGCCCATCAAAATCCCATCAGCATTTTTTAAAGGAATAGAACAAAAAAATCATCAGATTTGTATGAAAACACAAAAGACCCCGAATTGCCAAAGCCATCCTGAGAAAAAAAGAACAAGGCTAAAGGCATCACTCTGCTCAACTTCAAATTATACTACAAAGCGACAGTAATCAAAATGGCATGGTACTGGCAGCAAAACAGACACATGGACCAGTGGAACAGAATCGAGAATCAAGAGTAAACCCATATTTATATGGGCAAATAATTTTTGACAAAAAAGCCAAAAACATACAGTGGAGCAAGAAAAGCTTCCTCAATAAATGGTGCTGGGAAAACCGGAAAGCCACCTGCAAAAGAATGAAACTAGACTGTTGTCTATCGCCGCACACCAAAATTAACTCAAACTGGGTTAAGGACCTGAATATAAGACCGGATTCAATAAAATGCATAGAAACAAACATAGGAACTAAACTCAAGGACCTTGGACTTAAAGAGGATTTTATGAATTTGACCTCAAAAGCAAGGGAAGTAAAAGCTAAAATAAATGAATGGGACTACATCAAACTAAAAAGCTTTTGCTCAGCAAAAGAAACTGCCAAACCAGGGTCAGGCCTGATTAGTACTTGGATGCGAGACCCCTAGGAAGACCAGGTGCTGTAGGCGTAAAAAAATAAAAAACAAGGGTTTGTAAGCTGACAAGGTCCTTGCAGTCTGTGAGGTGAACCAAGGGTTGCCTTGCCTAAAAAAAAAAAGAAAAAAAAAAAAAAAAGAAAGAATCTGTCAACAAGGTAAAGAGACAACCATCTGAATGGGAAAATATATTTGCAAGCAATGCCTCTGATAAGGGCCTAATATCCAAAATATACAAAGAATTCATACAACTCAATAACAACAACAACAACAACAATAAACAAAATATCCAAATATACAAAGAACTCATACAACTCAACAACACCATCACCACCAACAACCAACAAACAATCCAATCCAATCAAAAAATGGGCCGAGGACCTGAACAGACACTTCTCCCTCGAGAACATACAAATGGCCAACAAATATTTGAAAAGATGCTCAACATCATTAGCTATTAGGGAATTGCAAATCAAAACCACAATGAGATACCATCTCACACCTCTTAGAATAGCTATAATCAACAGGACAAGTAATAGCAAATGTTGGAGAGGATGCGGAGAAAAAGGAACCGTCATACAGTGCTGGTGGGACTGCAAATTGGTACAGCCACTCTGGAAAACAGTATGGAGGTTCCTCAAAAAACTAAGAATTATTCTACCATATGATCCAGCAATCCCTCTACTGAGGATTTACTCCAAAGACTTGAAAACCCATATCCAAAAAGATGTTTGCACACTGATGTTCATAGCAGCATTATTCACAGTGGCTAGAACATGGAAGCAACCAAAGTGTCCTACAATAGATGATTGGCTAAAGAAGCTGTGGTACATTCATACAATGGAATATTACTTAGTCATAAGAAGAGATGAAATACTGCCATTTGTGACAGTATGGATGGACCTCGAGATAATCATGCTAAGCGAAATAAGCCAAACAGAAAAAGTTGAAAATACATGATATCACTTATATGTGGGATGTAAACCTAAAAGCAACGAGTGAACAGGACAAACTAACAGAGACTCATGGGCATGTACTATAGACAGTTGCCAGAGGGTAAGGGGTGGGGGGAGCGGGTAGGTTGACCAGGTAAATGGGGTCCAATATGTGGTGTCAGAAAGAAATCTAACTATGCGAGGTGAACAGTGTAAATGTGTGTGTGTGTGTGTGTGTGTGCGCGAGCGCGCGCGTGTTTTGTTAAAGTGCACAGCTGAAACTTATTGGATTTCGTTAACCAATATCACCATAAAAATGTCTCCTTTCAGGGAATCCAAACTATGACAATAAGTTTCATTTATAGGAAGTGGTGATAGATATAAAGAGAAGCCACACTGCAAAGAGGATAAAGTAAATGGTAAGAAAATGGAACAAGCTAGAAGGGGAAGCTTGTTCATGTGATTTTGCTTTCACAGATAGGAGATGACCAAAACCAAGACGGTAGTAACGGCTTATCAGTTTTCGACATTTGACTAAAAGATAAATACAGGATTCTATATTGTTGAAATTAACCTTTAACAGAGCAAAGAGTAGTTAGAAAGCACTGCTTTCTGTTAATGTATCAGGACGTCAGTATTACCTCACTAAGGAATTAGGGGGACGAGTAACCAGCATCTTTAAAAGAACAACATAAACCTTAAAATTGGCTACCTCATGTCGATCTCCTAAACTTAAACAGTGTGAGTAAGTTACACAGGTAGTGTCTATACTTGGTAAAGCTGGATCTTCTACTAAACCGTTCAAACCATTCATTCCACAACTCCTTTTGTCCCCAGCTGAAGGCGAATGTCTACCCCTTAAGCCAAAGACTGAACCTGTTTCTCCGATAAGTGACTGAATAGCTGGAATCAAGAGACTTCTGAAAAACTTTTCTGTGGAGATCCAAATAAAGATGCCCCCCAAATGTCTGTATGGGAAATGAAACTTGTATAGAATGAACGAATTAGCTATATGATAATAAATAATAATTTTGACCGAGGCATGAGTGGGGTGGAAAAAGACGTTAGGTTTAGTGTATAGGCAAAGCTTCAGTAACGAGGAAATAACCGAGAAATCTTCAGGAATTAGCAATAATACGGCGCAGGCTGCAGGCAGGCATTTAAAGTGTTCTCATGCCACGAGTGCATGACGATTCCAAAAGACCTCTCGGATGTCTTTTAAAGCACTGGCGAGAACGATAAAATTACACTAGCGGGGAACAGAAAAGCAGAAATTTACAATTGACCCCGGAAACATTTTATTTCGCGTAGGTATCTGAAGAATTTCTTTTGCAATACGTTACTTGATCCGGAAGAAGAGATAGCAAACATCACTTGCGATTGGATTGTGTCATATAGGCGGAGCTTTTTTGAGCCAATCACGTTAACAACCGGATGTGACGATCCCGGAAGCCGCTGGCTGTACTTCGCTCCGGCGGGCGCGTCTTCACCAGAACCAGCACTGATGGGGGCGGTGCCATTAAGGCCACGCCTCCCGCGCCGACTCCGGGTGGCTTTGTAGCGACATCGTAAGGTCTGAGGGGCGGAGATTCGGAAGGATTCTCTCAGAGCCTAAGGCCCGGCCCGCGCGGTCAGTCGCGTCCCGTTCTTCCGGTTTCCGGTAGCTGCGCCGCCTCCCTCCGAAGCTTGGAGGAAACGCCCTCTCGAGAGCTCGTCGTCGCCCTCGTCTCAGCATCGAACCCCCTCAGAGTTGCTCCGGAGCAACTCCAGCCCAGCATTCTCTCGCTCTGTTTCCCGGCCCCACACTGCCCACTGTCCTGGATGTGCTGGCCCTTCCCACCCTTCTAAAATGTCCAATAACCTACAGAGGGTCTTCTTGAAAGCCGCAGAGGAAAAGTCAGGCAACGCCTCGCACTGGTAAGTACAGGTTTCCGATCTCGCTCGACACACCCGCCCCTCGCCCGTCTCTTGGCAGGATGTCCAGTCGGCCGTCGTTTCCTGACGTTCTGCAATTCAGATGCGTTTGCGCCGCCCCAGGGTGAGCCATTCCCGAGGAAGCGCGCGTCGCTTCGGCACTTAGAGCCCTTAGAGCGCATCCCTCTTGGAAATGTAAATCCTTCCCAGAGCCTGACGTTGTCAGCCTCCGCCCTGGCTCCGCAGGACCCCAGCGTCTCCAATTTCAAAGGCGAACAGAATGGACCTCCACGGGGGAGGAAAATCAACATGGCCGACGCTTCCGTGTGACCAAAACCTTCTGGAAGGTTCTCGCGCACTCCTTGGAAAAGCAAGCAGCAACCAGCGCGGATTAGCAAACGCAACCTAGGTGGCGCTAGATCGTCAGTGAAACTTGCCGTGATTTAAGAGAGTGAAAAGGAAAAGATGTGTTTTTGTGTAATTGTTGAGTATATGAAGTTAGAAACCGAAAAATTGCTCTAGAATAAGGGAATCGATTGTTCGTAAATTTCAAATAATAGCTTTGGAGAGAAAGAAAAATAAAAATAGAGGAATGCTCATGTAAAATCAGTCTTTTGCAACAACCTATTTGAAGCAGGTAATGCGAATGCCATCTCTGGATGTCTCTGTAAAAGAACTGTATTTGACATGGGGAGATTCCAGTATTTCTTAGAGAGACATACTGATTTATAAATTCGGAAAAAAATAGTTTTTTATCATTCAGTTTTTTAAGTTTAAGACGAAATGAAACGAAAGCAAAACTATTATTTAAGATAGAGTATTTTAAGTTGTACATCCCATGATTAGTGAGTGTGTAATAAGTAGTGAAAAAAGTTAAGTCTCTACAGAAAGGAAACGTGAAGAAGAAAGCATGAAATTTAAGATGTAAATTTCATGGAAAAGGGTTGATGAAGAAAACCAGGCTGCCTATGTTTAATTCTAACTTTGCCAGTTACTGTTTGTGAAGCTAGGTATTTAGGTTTCCATCTTGTAAGTATTACCGCCTAGAGCTATTTTAAGGATTAAAAGAGTGAATAGTGATAAAATATTTAATGTAGGAAAAATAGAAAAGCACTATTTAAATGTTAGTTATTATTATAAGAATACAACTTCTGTACAAATTTTGGCCCAGGAAGTAGGTTTCCTTTAATTACAAATAGATACAAAGCCTAATTATAATAAAGACTTTTAAAAACCATGCATAATATTCTAAAAATGGATCAGTCAATAAATCCAGTGAGTGAAAACACTATTGAAAAACTGAACTACCAAGAACGAACCATTGTGTTTCAGATCAAAAGATTCAGCTTTTGTGTATGTTAGTTGTTTGTTGGTTTATTTTTGGTGGTGGTTGGCAGAGTGGAGGGGTGGGGCAGAGATAAGGATACTTTTTAATAATTGATTGTTTCTTCTGCCTTCTTTTAGTACTTGAATATTGATGACATCTGACCCTAACAACAGTATTTGTTTTAGGATTGCATTCGTTTTTTATATGAGAAATAGGATAGAGTATGAACTTTAAGTTTTCCTTTATTGTGTACTTTAACTCGTGTCCAGTTTCTAATCTTGGCTATCTATATTTGGCATTTTTTTTTAAAACATTACAGATTGAATTATGTTTTGGTTACATTCATGAGTCTTTTGGAGTTCATTAACTCATTGATTTATGCTTTGTTTTCATTATCTTCAAATGCATTTATTTCTTCAAATCACTTGGTTGTTGGTTGAGTATTAGATTCATTTCTATTTTGTAAGTAACAATCTGCATGACATCCAAATAGAATTATGTAAATCCTTTGATTCATTTCAGCTCCTTATTGGAAACTTAGTTTTCTTATTTTTCTGATAGTATTTTTGATGGTACTAAATCATTCATGAGTATATGATTTTCCTATTTTCTATAGACACCTGAATTTTTCTTGTTACTGCTATTCTTTTATAAGTATTTTTAGTTGTGCAACATAGAAAGTTTATTGTTTAAAGTATTTCTAATTCTTCAGGGCATAAAATGTGAAACCCAAATTTAATCTTAGAGTACAAAGGAAAAATCTGGAAGATACTAGTGATAGTTCGCATTAAGTTTATTTAGATTTGGGCTTTATTAGCAAAGCAGGAGTCAGAATGGTATAGTGGAAAGAAGCTAAGCTTTGGAGTTACAGAGATTAGGTTCATACTGTAGTTCACCACTTATTATCAATATTCAAATGTTTGGTTAAAAACCATTCAATGAGTGGCTACTCTGTGATAGACTGTGCTAAATGGAGGGATCTACTAAAGAATAGGATATGGGCCATGCCTACGAAAAGCCTTTCAGTCTAGGGGGGAGTGATACTAGACTGCCATTTTTTAATAGCATTGTGCACAAAATACTGTGAGAGCATAGAGCATAGGACAGGTTTCTGGAGCAGCCGAGTTGGGGAATGTATCAGCTTTCCAGGTAAAGATGAATGCAGGCTATGCCCAGGTGGAGGGAATGGGTAAATAAAGCACCAATATGGCTTATTACTAATAATTGGTATTTATTGTATGATTCTATACTACAAGCAAGATAAACAGATAGAACTTAAGGGTTTGGTTTGCCCTGCTAAAGAGATTAGATTTCATCTATGGAGATGAGCGGATTTAAGAAAAGGACTGTCATGGTCACATGTGTATTTCAGATAACTAATGGCAGTGTGGATTTGCTGGTGAGGGATCAGGCATATAAGGATTCTATTTCAGTTGTCCTTTCAGGGATGCTGAGGGCCTGAACTAGTTGATGTAAAGGTTGGATTCAACTAAATACAAAGAAAAAATAGGCAGACCTTGTCAGTGAGTTGGCACAAAAAAAGGGGATCAATTACGATGGCAGTTTTCTGGGTGGATATTGGTAGATTAATTGAGATGAGGAACGCACCAAGAAAGCCATCAGAGAGATACTTGAAAAGAAACTCAGGCAGGGTTGGAGCTGAAAATAGAGACTTGTGAGTCATTAGCTTTGAGGTATAATAAAAGCTAGTGATAATACATCCCACAATAATAGGAATTAGGATGTCATGAGATTGTCAGTTGGCTTTTTTCTGCCTTTAACCCTTTGTTCTTAAATGGGAAGCTAAAATTCATGTCCCTAGCAAGGGCCTTGGTTTGGTTAAAAAGATGTTTCATTGTCAGTTCAGTGTATGTTTAGTTTTGTACAGTGTATGTGTTACTAGTTTATTTTTGTGGGGTGTATATGAGAGAGAGACAGAGAGATGGAGAGGGAGAGAGAGAAATACCATATAAGTTAACTGAAATCTATTTTTCATTAATCTCTCAGTTTGTGCAATTGAATTTTTTAGACCCTGTTATGTTGGGGTTATGCTAAAGTAAATAGAAGAAAATGGATGGGATTGCCCAAGAAAGCATGTAATTCTGAACGTTTTTTACTATTACTAAACCTCTTTGTTCTCAGCTATAAAACAGGAATGACAGTACCCACCTTGTTGGGCTATTTATTAGGATTAGATTAGTGATAAGTATATATAGTAATATCTGTTATATATAATATATGGTACATATTATTACATTATGTACTTATGTATATTATGTAAGTACATAATGTGAAATCATAGTAAGATGGAAAAAGTTCTAGCAGTTGAAATAATTATGCAAAAATATCTATAAAACATTCATTAGCCTACAAAACTTTTACTCCATTTCTAATATGTGAATGCTTCATATCAATAATAGATTAGTCAAAAATGTCAAGTTATATAGTATAAATATATTTAATATAGCTTTTATTAAAGTTTTTCATACCTTTTTACTAAAGTTCTCACATTTTCAGAAGACTACCTGATTTATTTACTTATTCTTGGACACCAACTGTCCATTTTAATGGAAGATAACTAGCATATTTGGGGAGTTTATCATAATCCTAGCCTATTCTTGTCTTTACTTCTCATAGCAAGCCTTATAGTTTTTATTTTACAAATGAAGAGAGATTCAAAGAGGTTAAGTAAATTTACCAAAGTCAATCAACTAATAATTGGAAGAGCCAAGATTAGAAGCCCATAGTCTTTCTAATGTATTTCTATTTTCTCTTTTAAAGTCTTAAACTGTATTCTTTGTCCAATGTAGTTTCTCAGTTTAAATACCAGCTGGTTTAAAGTAATTAGCATGTTGATGATTCTTTTTAAGTGACCAAACTAGAGCATGGGATGCAGAATCTGGTTCTAGTTTTAGTTCTAACATTAGCTAGCAGAATGTAATCTTTAAGAAAACAGAATCTTTATAGAGTTTTTAGTTAATCTCTTAAATGGAAAGTGTCTTCTAGATCTGAAAAAAATGCATATTGATTGAAGAAATATGAACTTCACCTGACTTATGACTTCTCTTCTTAACATTTGCATTTCAGTTTTTTAGAACTCATTCCATTCGTTACTAGGAAATCATGAGTTTTTTTAAAAAAAATTATAGCTTATAGAATTCGGTTCAACTAACATTATTGTATACAATGTGCTAGTTCTATTAGCTGTAGAGGTTATAGATATAGGATAGCCTACCCTTAAGGAACTTATGGTCTCTGGTAGATTGTATGAATCTCTACTGATAGACTGACATAGAAGAAACTGTATTTTCCTTCCATTTTTGGAGGAGAATGGAAGAGCAGAGAGGAAAAATCAGTGATGCGGTTTTAAAATAGTTTGTGTAATATTTATAAATTTTTTTTTGTAAAACAGAAATAAAGAGGCTATATAATGAAGTATGTGAATGAAGTATCAGAAGCCTGTGTGATTTCTTTAAATACCATGTCAGTTGAAACGTACTTGCCCCTGTGGATATAATTATAAAAACATGGGTTTTACTGTTGTAGATTCTAATATGTTAGCCAAATGTTATTGACAAATGAAGTACATAAATAAACCAGATGAGACTAAACAATAAAATTTATTGAGACAGTTCACTTGAAATGGAGAGTTGGAAAGAGCAGCATTTTTATTTATATATATTTTTGAGGGCCTACTGTACTTGATATTGGAAGAACAGTTACAAAATAAATGATACCATCTCTAACCCTAAGGAGTTGCCATCTCACCACTGGAAAAAATACTCATTTTTTAAATTAGTTAATAGATCAAAGGCAATATAGAAGGCATTATATAACTGTTAAGGTTACTGGCATCAGTGGGAGTGCTTTAGAGATTCTAGGTTGGAAGAAGTTAATGTGAGTTTGAGTGACTAGCAGATACTTCATGCAGTAGGTGGAATTGATCCTCAATTTATAATTGTATTTTAAATCGTTGGAGAAGTAAAAAGTAACTCGAAGAATACTTAGAGTAAAATGATGTGCACGGTATAATCCAGAATAGCAAGGAGACCTTTTTGGTAACACCAGAGATTTTATGTGGAGAAGTTAGAGGTGATACCATTTGTAGAGACTGGTTGAGGCTGGATTGTAGATGATTGTCGTATCAAGCTGAATTGGCAATGATGAATTATTAAAACTTTGAGCAAGGAGGTAACAGGATGAAAACAATGATTTTAATATGCCAGAGATACATAATAATAGTGGCTGTAGTTAGAAAAGCTAGTTTAAAAGTTGGAGCAAAATATAGGAATGAGATAATAAGGACTAGACACAAGGTGATGCAGGTCTGCTCTAGATAGACACAATGGTGAAGAAAAGATGAGTAAGCTGTAAGAAGAAAAAAATCTCAGTGATTTGGGGATTTATTCAGTATACATTTAGTGACTTTACCCTTTGTAAGCATCTATACAAGGTGTTGTGGGTGAATCAAAGGTGAATAAGAAGGGTGATAAAAATAAATCGGAGATGACTAGGTGACTTAAAACCTAGGTGACTTGGAAAATAGTAGTGCTGACACATGACTGGATGGTAAGATAGAGTATTCATTTTCAGTAGAGTAATTTTAACATTAAAGTGATGGCGTGTAAAGGGAAAATGGTAAGACATCACAAATATGGAACTGAGATCAATATTAGGGGATAGGAATAAAAATGTAACCGAGAGTCATTATTGCAAAGGAGATAGTTGAAATAGTTGAAGTGATGAAAATTAGTGCAGTCTTTAAAGAAGAACTCCTTGAAGGAGAAACAGGATCAAGAACTGTACTTTGGGGAATAGGCATAGTTGGATACTTAAAATGCAGAAAATGAATAAGGAAACATTAAGAAAGAAAAGAAACAAATTGTGCACAATGGAAATTACCATAGAAAGATATTCAAGAGGGCGGGATAATTAGCTAGCAGTGTCAATTTCAGCAGAGAGCACCTAGGGAAAGAGGACAGAGTAAAGACAGATTTAACCTTGAGGACAGATTTGGTAATACTTGAGAAAGAGGTGTAGAATAATAGGAAAGAAAATAGACTTCAGAAGTGGACTTAGAGACAACTTTCTGACATATCAGTGACAGAGGGTTAGTAGGAGTTCTTAATTGTGGTTCTTTAACATCATCTATCCTTTAACATCATCTGTCAACTTTCTGTCACTGGACTTAGTACCTATATCACAGTCTTCTCTCTAATCCTACATGACTTCAGCATCTATATGGATAACCTCTTTGTCACCTGGTCTTTCAGTACAAAGATGTTTTTCTCCAGTGATCTTATTCTCCATTTACCACCAGCTATCCACTTCTGCGGTTATTGTTATCAGATGAAAATGCTGCATTCACAAAATTCTTGATTTAAGGCATCATGCTTTTTAAACACCAGTTCCTATATTTCTAGCTTACTTGTTTGAGTACTGCCACTTTGGCTGTTCTTTATGTGGCCCTCCAGGTCAATAAGCCCTATATTTTCTCCTTATACTTCAGTCTTTTATGGTCTCATTTCCTTCCCATCCAGTTTAGATTCTATGATCTATTGATAATTTTTTTAGATTCTATTGATAATTTTTATTAATACTCTAAATTCCTTTGCTCCTCTTTGATTTTTGTTGTACCTTCTTTTCTGAAGCATCCTTAACCCTGGATGAACCCAGTGATTTGCTTTCTTTTGCCTATATCTGGTGAAACAAGGAAACTATCACAAGAGCAGATCAGTATCACTATAAATTCAGAATCACTACCTATCTCACTGGGCTATCGACACTGCCCGATGACTAGTATTTTCTGAGATCACCTTATTCTCGCACAAAGACTTTTTGGATCCTTCACATCTCTCCTTAGAGGATATCATGTCTTTTTTCACTGAGAGAATAAAAGCAGTTCGAATCACCTCAGCCTTCTGACAGCAAAGCTATAAACTTAACCTGCAAATGCACGTAACCTCTCTTCTAGTTCCTAAGATGTTTCTCCAGCTTTAAAGTTCAGTCCTTCACCTGTCTTCTGGTATCCAATTCCTACCTCCTTATCAAACCTTACACTTTATTATCCTGCTTTCTTCTTTGTTGTCAGTCTCTTCCTCTCGACAACTCCCATGAGTGTTTACATATGAGCTTAAAAAAAGATCATCTGAGCTTAAAAAAAAAGATCTCTTCTTTGACCCCATTTTTAGCCTGCTGTTTGAAAGCCGTCAATAATCCTCATGCTATTCATCCCAGTGTACATTTTTCATGTGCATCCTACTTGGCCTCTCAGAAACTTTATAGAATTGCCCAATTTTCTTGAAACGCTCCTTCCTTTGGCTTCCATTGCATCAGAATCTCTTGTTTTCTTTCTACTGCTCAAAGAAAATAGGAAACTTGCTTAATTGTTTTAAGCAAGGAAGGGCCAGCTTTAGTGTGCTAACTTGAGGGGAGAGGTTGTGACTGAAGGAAAGGCCAGTTATGAAGCTACTGTAATCGTCTAAGCCAGAGATGATGTTTGGTTGGACTAGAATAGAGACAGTTAATTTGGAAAGAAATGAAGAGATCAAGGGAAAACTGGGACATGTTCTCAACAGGATTTTGTGATAAATTGAATATAGATGGTAAGAAAGCAGGAATTACTTCTGACATAGACATCTAAGATCAATGAGATGCCATTTACCAAAGGGGGGAGGGGGGAAACACTGAAAAAGGCCATGAATTTTAGGTGCATTTGAGATTCTGAACAGAAATGTTTTGAGGGAAGTTGGATATATAAGCCTGAATCTCAAAAGAACTAAGATATAAATAGTTGAATTGTTGATATATAAATGGTAACTTAGTTGAAGTCACGCATAAAAAGAAATCATCTAGGGAAAGCTTATGGAGCAGAAAGAGAAGAGTTCAGTCTAAGCTTTCGTGAATTCCAACATTTGAAGGTTGATTCAAATAGGATAAGTTGACAAGACTGAGGAGTCACTACAGAGGTAGGAGAGTGTCATATCTAGGAAGCCTTGGGAAGAGAATGTTTTAAGAAAAGGAACAGGCATTTTTTTTTTTTAAGCAAGCATTTTTGTACTCATTGGACTACATCATTTATCTCACTTAATGATGTTTACCTGTTTACATGTCCACGTACCAGGTACTTTAAGTTCTTTTAGGGATTGTGGGTTGAACTAGTTTGGAGTCAAGCAAACATTTTCTGTAAAGGGCCAGATAGTAAATATTTCAGACTGCGGGCCATACGATCTCTGCTGTAACTACTCAACTCTGCTGTTGTAGCATGAAAGCATCTGTATACAGTACATAAAAAATGAGTGCAACTGCATACTAATAAAACTTTATGGATACTGAAATTTGAATCATAATTTTCACACATCACATAATATTGTTGTGATTTTTTTTTTTAAAAAATCATTTAAAAATCATCCTTAACTGGTGAGCTGCACAAAATGGAGTATTAGGCCCCATTTGGCCCACAGGCTATACTTAATGACCTTTTTCCCATAACTGAGTCTGGTGCCTGAACCATAACAGACACTCCATTAAATTTCTGTGTAATAAATTAAAATTCAGTAAGTTCTGATGCAGATTATATATGCTTTTTTGGGGAGATGGGGTGGTGATGAAGGTGGGTTTCCCTCTTCAGCCTTGAAAGCAAGAATTCATACTTTATGTTCTTGCTTTAGAGAATAACTTTTCATTTACTAAAATATATGACATTTTGAAGCACTATCACATGGTCGGAAAGCTGTTTTAAATATTCGTAACATTACAATTATATTATTTTGGATTATAGAAAGGTAAAACCGAAGAATTCCAGTGCTTCCTAGGATGCATAGAAATTTTGGTTTTGATTTTTATTAATACCTGAGGTTTTAAAAACATCTATAGGCAGTAAAACACACCTTTATACTTTTGAGAATTCTAATTATTATTATCTTTTGCTCTTAAAAGTTTTTATTTCACTTGATCTTAGTCATATAAGGGCATCCTGGTTTTATAGGACCTGGACTCTGCTCTCATGTTGCTAGAATTTAGCATGAGAGACAGTTTACATGCAAGTGAACAGATTAATATATGATGACAACTTGTGACATGTACTATGAAGGAAATTAGTAGGTGTACTATTATAGACTATGAACGAGGGGCAAGGGTATTTAAGGTGGTCAGAGGACGTAGCTCTTGGAAGTTATTTATGCTGAGACTTGAGTAATGTGGGTGGGAGAGGAGTACCTAGGTAGAGAGAGCATGTGTGACAGTCCACGAGGTCTCGGTAATTTCCAGGAACTGAAAAGTGGTTTTAGGTATAAATAACTTGAGGTGCCCGTATTCAAGAAATCTACAAATAATTGGTTATATAAACAGATTGGTATATATCAGATTTTATAAGACTCAGATAATTTGTACTAAGAAATAGTACAAATGATCCTCATAAGTATCAGGATCAAAATTGGCTAATTACAAAAAATTACTGACTTCTAGTGCATTCCACGTTCATTGAAAACCAGCTAAACAGACATTGCTATTATATATGTGGATTGACAGGCAATTGGAACTAATATGAGTAATTGCCATACCGAGGGCTATTTAGCACCAAGCTGCAAATGTGCTGAAAGAATAAGTGAGAGAAGAAAATGGTTCCTATATGGGTAACTCAGTTTAGTCTCCACAAATGTGTCACTCTAAGGTGTCAGCATAAGAGATGCCTTTAGCAAAAGAAGAATGGTTGACAGTATAACTTGTGAGTCATTGTCAGTGGGAAGAAGACAACTGATGGGATGGTGGGGGGAAGAGTAAGGAAATAGAATAAGCATAAATAGAGGTGAAATGAGATTCCTGGTCAGTAAGAGTAAAGGAGGAG
Organism: Pteropus medius; assembly: GCF_902729225.1. Classification (NCBI taxonomy): domain Eukaryota; kingdom Metazoa; phylum Chordata; class Mammalia; order Chiroptera; family Pteropodidae; genus Pteropus; species Pteropus medius. Next base: position 3,623,828 of record NW_024350924.1, on the reverse strand, counting down.
GACACAAGGAAAGAATTCAAGGAGAAGGAGAATGGGGGAGGCTAATAGTTTGAGTGTTTTCTAGTAGGCATAATTTTATACAGGGTGAAACCTCAGAAAAGTCTACTTTTTAGTTTTAGGAATAAATGTTCGTACCTATTGCCTAATCATGTGAGATCTAAATCAAAGCTGATCATATCTTTGATTATCTCTTCTACATCTTCAATATCTTTGTTTTACAATATTTCACTTTGAAAATTCAAAGTGACAAATTACATATGTTTATATAGATTTTAATAATATTTGCATATATTTGCTTTTAAATAAAATGTATATACCATGTAGTATGTTGTATTTATTTACTCATGTTCTTTTAAGTGTTTCAGGCTGCATGTACCAAGTAGTTCAGACGATTGGCTCGGATGGAAAAAATCTTCTGCAATTACTTCCAATTCCTAATTCCTCTGGAAATCTTATACCACTAGTTCAATCTTCAGTCATGTCTGATGCTTTGAAAGGGAATACAGGAAGCCCAGTTCAAGTTACTTTTCAGACTCAGATTTCCAGCTCTACCACAAGTGCATCATCAGTTCAATTGCCCATTTTTCAGCCAGCCAGTTCTTCAAACTATTTATTTACAAGAACAGTAGATACAGCAGAAAAAGTTAGAGTTACTTCTGTGGGAACTGAAAAATTTACCTCACCAGTTTCTAAAGTTCAGAGTCATGGTGTGAAAATTGATGGACTCACCATGCAAACATTTGCTGTTTCTCCCTCCTCAACACAAAGTGATTCATCTTTTTTCTTAGTAAATACCCAGAGTCTCCCAATGACTGTGAAGTCTCCAGTTTTGCCTTCTGGGCATCATTTACAGATTCCAGCCCATGCTGAAGTGAAATCTGTACCAGCGTCATCATTGCCTCCTTCAGTTCAGCAAAAGATACTTGCAACTGCAACCACAAGTACCTCAGGAACAGTTGAGGCCTCCCAAATACCGTCCGTTATTTACGTATCTCCTGTAAATACAGTGAAAAATGTAGTTACCAAGAACTTTCAACACATTTACCCAAAACCGGTTACAGAAATAGCAAAGCCAGTGATACTAAATGCCACACAAATTCCAATGAATGTTGCTAAAGAGACACAATTAAAAGGTGGTCAGCATTCTCAAGCTGCTCCAGTGAAATGGATTTTTCAAGAAAATCTACAGCCTTGTACTCCGTCTCTTGTTCCTGTTAAGTCTTCAAATAATGTGGCTTCAAAGATTTTAAAAAGTTTTGTAGATAAGAAAAATTCGGGAGATAATTCTATAAATATGCCTCCATTGAGTACCGTCAGTCATAGTGGGACGCAGTCCAAGAGTATGCCTATTAAAGATAATGCTTTGGTTATGTTTAATGGGAAAGTCTATCTGTTGGCTAAAAAGGGGACAGATGTTTTGCCATCACAAATTGACCAGCAGAATTCTGTTTCTCCTGATATTCCACCAAGAAAAGCTATATCACAGATAGTGAGTTCAAGTCCAGTCACAAAAATATCCAGAGAGGTCGTAAATTTTGTTTTGGCTAAAAATAAATCTTCCCAGATGGAGACAAAGTCACTTTCAGATACCCAGCTTGCTTCCATGGCCAATCTAAGGGCAGAGAAGAATAAAAAAGTGGAGAAACCATCTCTTTCTGCCCCAAACCCACATAATCTGAACCCATCCATTAACTACTTAAAAGAGAGTAAGACTTTATGCGTAAAGGCAGACTTTCCAGATGGATTTAGTACAGGACAGAATGCCCCCAGAAAAGGAAATATCATCCAGAGCATAGAGAAAATAAGTTCCTCTGTTGATGCAACAACTGTTACTTCACAACAGTGTGTTTTCAGAGACCAAGAACCAAAGGTAATTTTCCCATGTCAGGGTGTTCTTTTTATCTATATAGAAAATTTTTCTTTCTTAATTCTCAGTTATCTATAGTACCTTTCTCCCCTCCTCTCCCATCCTCCACTCCATCACATACATACCATACACACATGAATGCTGAAGTGAAAGCTTTCACCTGAAAGAAATATTTGAAGAAGAGTATAATTGAGAGAGTCCAAGCAGTATCTTTGTCTTGAATCATTTGGCATGCCAAATCTTTAAAAGAAAAACAAACAAATCACAGAGCAACAAGGTTTGGAGGAGTTGGAGAAGGATAATGTGAATGAAAAACTTAGCAATGTTATGTGTGTGCGTGTATACACATATTTGTACACATGCATATGTATACATATATATTTAATAGCCTGCTTTTAGTATATGAAGAGATCAATATGCATATAGGAGAGCTGGGGTTTTTTGTTTGTTTTGTGGTGGTAGGTAGATACCTGGCAATTTTTTTAGGTAGATGGTGGAAGGGGTGGGACAAGACCAGTCAGTATTTTTAAAGTCATTTGTGGAAATAGCATTTATTAGCATCTTTAATTGGGAAATTTTTTTCTTTAGTAGAACAACTTGTTTTTTTTTAGCCGTTCTTTCTGACTCCTCATCCAATTATCCAACATCCACATAGGTACCTTTCTGTTCTACTTAAGATATGTGTGTCTGTGCTCACTAAATATTTGTACCCACCTTTTCTTTACTTAGAAGTCTATTAAATAATGTCAGTGTTTCTCCCCTTTCGGTACAGAATTGAACTTCAGAGTAAGGAGGTTAATTCTATTGAGTATAAGATTGATTAAAGGCTTAAGACTTTTCCAGAAGACTACAATTTCAATTAATGTTGTAGATTATTTTTAACTTGTCATTAGTCTGTATTCTCATTTCAGTTGCTTGAGAATTGAGTACCCGTTACCTTTCTAGTACAAGAAAGTAAAATGAGTGAGAAATTGCAAGGGAACATTTTAAGTTTGTACTCAGTTCTAAGTTCAGTGTTTTGGGTGTGGGTGGTAAGGCAAGGGTAATGCAAACTGACCATTTAGAACTTAAAGCATGTTTTAAGATGAGGTAATCACTTAGTTGCTAGTCTGTTAAAATAGCTTAAGTAATGAGTCGTATCGTTTGTGTGTTTTCCTAATTCCAGATCCAGAATGAGATGGCATCAACATTAGAAAAAGTTACTCAAGGCAGAAATGACAAGAAAAATCCTCAAGGAAGAAGCCATAAGGCAGCATATCTGAAGACTGATGCTGAGTTTAAAAAGATATTTGGTCTCACTAAAGAACTGAGAGTGTGCCTTACGCGGATTCCTGACCGTTTGGGCTTTGGAGAAGGTTTTGGTTCCTTTCGAAGTTTGGCGAAGAGTGACAGAGACACAGAGTTTATAGTAAAGGAGGACGAGAAAAAACAGGTAATCGATTTTGAAGTGTCCTTTGTAGGTACTCCAAAGAAACATGAATGTATTTTCTTGATTTGGTTTTTTAGTTTTATTTATTAATGTGAATAATTGTTATTAAACCAAATTTGCACGTATATGTAATATACCAAAATAATGTTAAAAAGAACGATATAGGTATAGTAAAAATGCATCCCCGGTTAATTAAAGATGTTTTAAGTGTTTTTACTCACGGTTTATTTTTTCATCATAAAATTATAAGAAAATGGCTATGGCTTTTTAACTAGTTACACTATTTTGAAGAGCCTGTGTAAAATCAATAATCCAAGTGTAGGGAAAATGTAAGCAAGCAGGTATTCATTGTGGTATTACTTAATACAAACATTTTAAGAAGTATACGTGGTCAATGATGAAAAGAAGCATCTCAGTAACTTTGCCTAGTGTCAGTCTACTTATAAGTATATTATTGTTAATATTGTGTAATATCTCAAACTTCAGATCAGAGATTGGTCAATCTTTTCCAGTGAAAATATTTTATATGCACCTATTATGCAAACAACAAAAAAAATCCATTTCGATTCTCAGGCTCTTCACAAGTGGCTGTTATATTTTGGTGATAAATCAATACAGCTTATGATACTTGACTTAGACAGGAAAATGTGAATTAAGAATTTATTCTCGGTAAAAATCATTAGGACGTTGTTATGCATTTTGGTACCATACAGTGGAAAACATTAACTTCTTCATTGTTCTCAATATATTTTGTTGAATCGAATTTAATGCTAAATATTTATATCTGCAAACTTGTTAAGTTTCAGGGCATGCTCTGTGTATGGCAGTAATATTTTGTTTTTCTCTTGGAATCTTACTCAACAGGGTTTTGATAAGAAAAGAAAAGCAAAAAGCATTAAGAAGATGGATCACACAAAGAAGAGAAAAACCGAGAGTGTTTATAACACAGCTGTAAATGGAGGCACTAATGTCACCAGCTCCCAACTCATTAGTAGTCTTTTACCAACTTCAGATGTATCACACCGTAACATTCTCACAAGCTCCAACAAAACCAGAGATGAAAAGAGAACTGAAGTAGAACACTGTCCCCAGGAGAACCAGGAGAAAAGCACATTGAGTTCAAATGCAGATTTTGAACAAAGTCATTCCTTTAATAAAAATTATACTGAAGATATTTTTCCTATGACGCCACCAGAGTTAGAAGAAACCATTCGAGATGAAAAAATAAGAAGACTTAAACAGATGCTAAGAGAGAAAGAAGCAGCCCTCGAAGAAATGCGTAAGAAGATGCACCAAAAATAATAAAATGTTGCTATACTTAAAGACTTCAGTGAATTAACTATGTTTTACCATATTTTTTTCATTGAGTTAGATGCATTCTGAAAGTGATTTTGAATATGAAATTTTTTTTTCATCAGTCAATTATAAAATTTTATTTAAGGAATACAGAAAAGATTGATTCATGTATGACTCTTGAATAATCTACATGGGGTATCAGAATCTTTAGAGACCTTTTTTTTGGAAGGAAAAATTTTCTGTTATTTTAACTAGAATTCCCCAAGTTTGAATATTTGTGCAGGATCTTTGTTATTATTTGTATCTTTAGCTAAACTCCTCAGGTATTATTCCAACAATAGATAAGTTTTGTATACTATTGAAATTTTAAATTCAAGAGGAAATCAGCTCTAAATTTAGCTTTGCCAGTGGGCTTGTGTATGTACTCAATCTCTTTACCCATGAAGTGATGCTACCGTCTACTCACCATTGTAATTTTTTTTTAATTTCAAGAAAGAAAATGCATTATAACAGCATTATTTAAAAATTCAAACGTCTCTCAAGACTGAGGGACACTTGTTTTGTAACTTTTATAAATTAGTTTCATGATCCAAAATGGGTTTTAGAATTCAGGTTATATAATGTCTTATTTGCTTAATGTGACGTTATTATCTCTAGGCAAATGCTGTTTCTTTTTTGAATATGACATGTAACTTGGACTGTGTGAAAAGTAAATGAACAATGGCCACATTTAATACTTTTAAAATTGTAAAGTGTAGTTTTTTCTATCTGATTATATTTGATTTGGAGAGTTTGGGAGTGGTGGGGGATAGGGATGAAGGGGAAGGAGGGAAAGGTTATTTAAAAAGTGATTAACAAATCTCTGGAATTAAAATTAAATAAAACCTGTACACTGGCAACAAAATGGAAAACAATACTGAGAGGGAGTAGAACTCATGCAGACTGTTCATCAATGAGATTCTCCTGCCTTTTCTTTTTCGTAACAGCTTTATTGAGATAATTCACGTTATAAAATTTATCCATTTAAAGTATACAATTAGTGGCTTTTTATTCACAGTTTACAGACATCAACATGCTCTAATTTTAGAACATTTTCATCACTCTTGAAAAACCTTATACATACTAGCCTCTTCCCCTGAACCCTAACAACCAAACCACTAGTACATTTTCTGTCTCTGTAGATCTGCCTGTTGTGGGCATTCATATGCATGGAATGAATCATTCAAAGTATTTTCGTGACTGGTTTGTTTCTTTCACTTGTTGTTAAGGTTCCTCCATGCTTCAGTATGTATTAATATTTAATTACTTTTTTAATTGCTGAATATTTTGTTGTATGGATGTGCCATACCTTGTTAATTCATTTATGGACAGTTGGGTCATTTACACTTTTGGCTACCAGGGTGTTGTGTTGCTATGAATGTTTGGGAACAAGTTTTTGTGTGGACGCATGTTTCCAGTTCTCGGGTGTATATCTAAGAGTGTAATTACTAGGTCATAGCCTAACACTTTGTTTTAACATTGTGAGCACCTGCCAAACTATTCCAGTCAGCTTTTACCCCCTGCTCCAGCAAAATGGATCTTGTCAAGGACACCAGCAGGTTCCATGTTGCTGTATCCACTGGTCAGTTGTACATTGTCTTAATTTATCTTCTTCGTTTATCTGCCTGTGGGAGCATAATTTCATGAATCATTACTTCCTTTGAAAAATCTTTAAACATTTTATTATTAACGAAGCAGCATATGTACATTATAGAAAATCAGAAAATACAGCAAGCTAAAATATTAAAAATTAAAACTTTCTTCTCATCAAGCTAAAATATTAATATTACTAAGATATTAAATGTTGGACAAGGAGATAATTGAAGGCTACCAGTAAATATTGTTTGAAGTCATAGGTCTGGATGACATACTTGGGATAGTGTAAACGAAGATAAAATGGACTCATGTCTGAGTACGTTTAAAAGTTGGAAAAAACAGTCGTAAGTGAATTTTGAGGATTAGAAGGAGAGAAATCTTTGACTAGTGCCTGGCAATAGCAAGCAATATATCAGTGTTTGTGAAATAAACTACTTTCTCATTTTGATTTTTCTGCTTTAGACTTTGCTGCTCATTTTGATTTCTCGTTTTGATTTTTCTGCTTTATTATTAAGGCTTTGCTGCTCACGAAATCCTCAAGCAGTCATGTTTCTTTTCATTGTATTCCATGATAGGGCAATGGCTTGAATCCTTTACCACAAAATCCCCCAATTTGTCTATGCTGATGGTTTCAAACTCCTACCCTGTCATGAAATTCACTAAAGCTGTTTTTTTCCCCAAGGTCCCCAACAATTGCTAATAGTCAATTCTTTGTCTTTATCTTGACCTATCAATAGCATTTGACATTGTTTATCAGTCTGTCATTGACATTTGTCCTTCGCTCTGCTTCCAAGACACCATATTCTTGTTTTCCTACTACCTATTGGCTGCTCCTCAGTCTCTTTGGCTGGTTCCATCCTTCTCCATGATCTCTTAATGGAGTTACAGCTCAGTCCTTGTATGTCTTCTAATTTTATGTCTATCATATAATGGTCTCATCAAAATGCCATCTATATTTAGTAACTCCAACACTGTAGTTCCTTCTTGACATTTCCTCTTGGAAATCTAACGGGCATCTCAAAATTAACAGGCCAGCTCCAGCTTCCAATAATAATCCACACCCGAAATTAGCCTCAACAATGATTTTCTCAGTTCATGACAAAGCAGTCCTCCACTTGTTCAAGTAAAAACACTTGGAGTCTACCTCGATTTTTCTTTTTCTTATACCCTAGAATGAGTATGTTAGGAAATTTTCTTGGTTTACGTTCAAATTATACCTGGAATCTGACCATTGCTCACCACCTCTACTGTGATTACCTTGCATTTTCTCTCATCTGGATTATTGAAATAACCAACTGTCCCCTTGCTTTCACCGGTGCACTACAACCTTTACTCAACACAATAGCTAAGTGATTTTGTTAAAAGTATAAGGAGGGAGAAAGGACTAAAAACCCACAGAAAAGTTGGAACATAGATGAACACAACAGCATAAAAGATGTAAAAATGAAAATTACCTTCAAACATGAAAAATGTTAAAAAATTATTTCATAAATGCAAATTAAAACCACTTGGATATCATTTTGCATTGGTCAGACTGGAAAAGATTTAAGAAAATGACAACATTCTGTTCATTATGTTTGCAAGGCTGTGAGGAGATAGGTATGTTCATACATTGCTGATGAGAATGCAATTGGGTACAATTCTTTTGGAGGGAAATTTGCCAATGTAACAAAATTATATATGTATTTACCTTTCAATCAATGGGGCCAGCAATACTATTTCTAAAAATCAAAGCTGAAGATATGCCACCAACAATGTGAAAATACACATACGCAAAATTTTTTTATACTCTTGTTTTTAATTGCCAAGTATTGGAAATGACCTAAATGCCATAGGAGAGTGGTTGAAAAATTTATGGTATATCCACACAGAATACTAAGTAGCTGTAAGGAAAGGCAGAGGAGGCACTCTATGAACTGATATGTAGTGATTTCTAAGACGTACTGTAAAATGAAAAAAGCAAAGTGCAAAAGAGTATAGCATGCCACTCTTCATAAGCAAAAAGATATAAGAAGATACATAATCTATTTGTACAAAAGAAATGCAGAAAAATAGTCTCAATAGAAAAATAAGACTGATTAAGGGAAAAGGATAGAAAGAAGAAGGGGATGGGAATGGGTTAGCAATGATGTAGAGTAATATTTCTGTGAACTTTTTGTATAGCTCTGACTTAAAAATCACAGTAATGTCTCATACCCTTCACATACCCCCAAGTAAATGATTAAAACCAACCAGGAAATGGGAACCCAAACTGGAATGCAAATACTAACAAATGAAAATACATATAGTACAAAAGAAGATGGCCACACTTAAGGGGTTAGGATAGAAAATAACCAACCTAAATAGCTTAGAAAGCAATATCTTCATTGGGCTGTGAAAAGCTAAAGTCTTAAATGCTGTCATCTAGTTAGTAAAAGTGTTTCTCAAAAGGGTAAGAATTAGCAATCTTGAAACTACCTTACATGTATATTAGAACTGAACAAATAATTTCATAATTTCATGGATATTCAGAGCCAGATTTCTCACTGTTGGATGAAGACATTAAAAGGAAAAGAAGAAGGCTAACAAACCATGTATCATTGGATTAAAATAAGAGACATCAATATATACTCATAGTTTTTAATATATATTCAGATAGACTAAGAAATTTACATATAGGTATATGTGTGAGTTAGTATATATGCACATATTTTCATACTCTGTTCACTGAGAGGACCTAGAACCAGTGATAGTCCAGAACGATGAGCACACCAAGCACCAGATCTTGGTTTCTAAACACCATTCTCCAAAATAAGGAACTAGGCTCGGTAAAGAAGTTGATTCCAGGGCAGACTGGAGCAAGAAAAGAAAAGATGAGCCTAGACTATCTTGTGATGTCAGAAAATGCTTTCAAAAAAGATGGAGGCTTATCAAAAACAGGAGCTGATCTGAAGGGGCTCTTAATGGCCCAAACTGGAATAATTTGAACAACAATAAATAATGATATTTGACTTTAATCCCTAGACTAAAATATACCCAGTGAGTCTATATCAATACAGAAAAAAAAAACCATAAACAAGAGGAAAAGGTATAGCTCTTCCTTATAGTTGAATTCCAATTAATAAATATAAGTATAAAGGGAAAATAGAGAATTATCATTGCAAATGCCCCAGTAATAACTGTTGAAAGCAAGATTCACTGACAGATACTAAAATGAGTAGGCACAAGTTTGAAGAGAAATAGGATTTGCAGTCTCAAAGGATCTCCCCAAGATACTTTATAAAGAGAAAGATAGTAACTTTATCTTGAAGATAACTAGCAGACACCAATCTATCTAAATGATCAAGATAAATATCACTAATAAAAAGACACCAGTAACATGAACTTCTTGATATAATGCATAGAGAATTTTTGTGTGCGTGTTGTAGTCTTTCCTAAAAATACAAAACCTTTTTGTTATAGACTGAATGTGTCTCACCTAAAATTTATATACCGAAGACTTATGCCCCACCCTCATGGCTGTATTTGGAAATGGGGCCTCTAAGGAAGTAATTGAGATTAAATAAGGTCATAAGGATGGGGCCCTGTTTCAATAGAATTAGCGTCCTTATAAGTCAGACATCAAGGTGCCCCCCACCTCTGCCACCATAAATGTAAATGCACTGAGGAGCCTGCATGCTTGCACTGAAGAAATGCCATATAATAAGACTCAGTTTGAATGTGGCCATCTGCCAGACAGGAAGAGAGCTCTCACCAGAAACTAAATTGGCTAGAATCTTTATCTTGGACTTCTGGCCCCCAGAACCATGTGAAATAGATTTCTGTAGTTTAAGCTACACAGTTTGTGGTATTTTGTTATGGCAGCCCAAATAGACTAATACTCTCCAAGCATGAGAAAATATTGGATGAACCCAAACTGACACTCTACAAAATTACCGATTAGTAAAAGGTGAAAGATTTATATGATTTGAAGAGAAATTAGAATATCAAAATTACTGATTAGTATTCTTCCAAAGTGTCAGGGTCATAAAAGTCAAGAAAAAGAAATGAACTGTTGCAGACTGCAAGAGACTAAGGAGTGGAGAAAAACGAAAAAATAAAAAAGAAACTACATGTATATGGGACCTAGAGTAGATTTCTAAAACAGGAAAAAAAAAAGTAAATGAAAAAAATATGTGAAATTTGAATCAAGTCTGCCTGTATTTTAGTTAATAATGTTGCACCAATGTTAGTTTCCTATTCCTTTTTTTCATTCTTTTAAAAATTTTTTAAAATTTTCAATTATAGTTGACATTCAATATTGTATTAGTTTCACGTGTACAGCATAGTAGTTAGACATTTCTGTAACTTATAAAGTGATCCGCCTGATAAGTCTAGTATCCCTGATACCATATATAGTTATTATAATATCATCGACCATATTCCCAATGCTGTACTTTACATCCCCGTGACAATTTTGTCACTGCCGATTTGGACTTTTTAATCTTATCACCTATTTGACTCACCCCACAACCACTCTCCCATCTGGCAACTATAATTTGTTCTCTGTATCTATGATTTTGTTTCTGGTTTGTTTGTTTGTTTACTTATTTATTTTTTAGATTCTACATGTAAGTGAAATCATATGGTATTTATCTTTCTCTAGACAGACTTATTTTACTTAGAGTACTCTAGGTCCATCCATGTTATCACAAATGTCAAGATTTCTTTCTTTTTTATGGCTGAGTAATATTCTATTGTATATATGTACCACCTCTTCTTTATCCATTCATCTGTTGATGGACACTTAGGTTTTCCATATGTTGGCTGTTGTAAATAATGCTACAACAAACATAGGGATGCATATGTCTTTTCAAATTAGTGTTTAGGGTTTCTTTGAATAAATACCCAGAAGTGGAATTGCTGGCTGGGTCTTTCTTTTTCTCTTGTTATATGGCCTTTGTTTTAAGTCTATTTTGTCTTATATAAGTATTTTACCCCAGCTTTTTTGTTTCCATTTGCATGAAATATCTTTTCCCATCCCTTTACTTTCCATCTTTAGATCTGAAGTGAGTCTCTTGTAGGCAGCATATGTTTGGGTTTGTTTTCTTATCTATTCAGCCATCCTATCTCTTTCAGTTGAAGCATTTAATCCATTTACATTGAAAGGAATTATTGATATGGTATACAATTATTGCCATTACATTTATTTTTTATCTTTTTCTTCTTCTCCTTCTTCTTCAAGAAGTCCATTTAATATTTCTTGCAATAATGGTTCGGTGGTAATGAACTCCGTTAGCTTTTTCTTGTCTGAGATTAATTTCCTGTTCTTGATGTAAGGTTTTAGCATTAGGGGAAGTGGCATAAGAGATACTGGAAACTTTGTATTATTTTTGCAATTTAAGTCTAAATTTAGATCAAAACAAAACATTTTAAAACAAAAGAAATGCTTTTAAAAATGTAAATGAGGTCTTTTTCTCTCCTGTTTAAAAACCTCTAGTGGCTTTCTATCTCATTCAGAATAGGTGTCACATTCTACACAATGGTCTAAAAAAGCCCTGCACTAATTGTCCCCCTGTCTCCTCTCTAACCTCATCTTCTACTAGTCTCCCCATCCCCACTGAACTTTACTCAACTAAACTAGGTGCTTGTTGTTCCTGAAATACAGCAGGTACATTCCTACCTGAGGCCCTTGCCTTGGTTTTTTTCTCACTACCATTTGTTATTCTTCCTCTAACTAACTACGTGGCCTGCTTTTTTTTTTTTTTTTGTCTTTACTCAAATGTCACTTTATCATTGAAACATTCCCCACCCTGTTTAATTTTGCACCCAACAGCCTCCTGGAATTCCATATTCTGATATAATTTTTCCCATAGCCCTTACTATCATCAATATTCTGCTGATTTTACTTATTTAATTCTATTATTTTATGTTGATATACAATAGAGTTTAAGCTATGCCTAAGTTTAAGTTAGGGGAGAGGATTTTAACTGTTATGTTCACTGATGTGTTGCCAGTGAACATGAATGGAGAATGAATAGCCACATGAAGGCTGTTTCACCTCCAATGTCTCACTCTAGTTTCAAGAGCAGGAAAGAAGAAGAGATAAAGAGGAGATATATTAGAAATAGAAAAATATATTAGGAATATCTCTTCCCATGTTATTGGATCACCAGCCTAACTGTGTTACATGGCCACCTCTCACTGCAAGGTAGGTTCAGAAATTTTTTTGACTGGGAGCATTACTGTTTAAATAAAATTTAATTTCTGTTGGCAAAGAAAAAAGAGGATGAATACTGGGTAGGTAACTGATAATGTCTGCCACAAAAACTACACCTACCACATTTTGACGAAAAGACAAAGAATGAATACTATAAACTATTCAGACAAAAAAAAAAAATAATGTTATCTAAAAGATAGTCAAAAACTTTCACGAAGTTCTATTTTTGTTTCAGTAACACTAAGGGGAGAAACCAGCACAACTTTTACGGAGTTCTGAGAGATGAAATATAAATCAAGGCTTTTCTACACATCTAAGTTTTGAATGATATACGACATCAAGAAAAAGATATTCTCAAATATTCAAGAGCCCAGAAAATATACTTATCTTTTTATCTGGAATAAATTATTTAAGCATATGCTATTACAACTGCTCATTGTATCTTCTTTAAGAACAATATTCTTATCTCTGGAAGGCTTTGTACTCTGTCAGCTTGGCTAGGCTGAATTACATTTCCCCAGAATTCCCCCTTGGCATGTATTTCTAGTTAGAGACTCTTAATGGGCGACTTGGAGGGCAAAAGTGAAGCAGCAGTCATTTTGTAGCTCATACACGTCGTCTCTGATCTACTGGCTCATCTCGTTGCCGTGAAACATGGCCAGGTTAGGCCTAAAACTACTTTGTTGTCCCTTAAAGCTTTCTTCAGCTTCTCTTACTTCTTGGTCAGGTGACTGTTTTTAGCTCCGTGACAAAGAAGCCTGCCTTCTGGAAGATAAATGCATAATCAAGGTTAGAGACAAGGACTGACAACACAGATAACAATCTGCCCTGTGGCCTTCAGCTTTTTGTCGCTGTGTGTTCCAGCTTTTTCTTGCTCTTTCTTAGCCACATGAGTTTTTTCTTCCTGACTTCCTGCCCTGTGGACAAGTTTCAGGGTCTGATGGGAAGACAATAGTTCCTCACAAGGAGGCAAGGTGGTCAGATTCCTAGAACAAATCCTTTTATACACACAAACACACACACGCATAGTACACATGCTAGTGGTTCTGCTTCTTTGAACTCAGATTGATATACTACCATAAACTTATAAAGAAATTCTTCAATAATTTCTTCTAAGCGTTTTAGAATTTAGCCTTTCACAGATTGGTCTTTATGTTGATTTTTGTGTATGGTATGAATAAAGAGTCCAATTTCATTTCTTTCTACGTGGTTAAGCAATTGCCCCAGCATTCTCAATAGAAAAGTCCATCTCTTCTTGACTGACATGTAATACCAATTTTATCATATAGCAAGTGTTCACATATGTGTAGGTTTATTTTCTGTTTTTTCTCTTAGGTTCCATTGGTATATCTATGTCTCAATGAATACTTATGTCTTAATTACAATAGCTTTAATATAAATCTTGACAGGTACCCTATCTTATTCTTCTTAATCAAAAGCATCTTAACATTTTTGATGCTTTGATATTTTTATATAAATTTTAGAATTATCTTGTCAAATTCCATAATGCAATCTGTTGGGCATGTATTGGGGTTGACTGAAATCAATAGGAAAATTTGGAGATGATTGACATGGATACAATGTTGATTGAAATTTTGTGGTTTTCTTCATATAATTCTTACACATCTATTATTAGATTTATTTTTTTATTTACTTGATTAAAATTTTTTGATATGATTTCAATTTCATTTTTTCTCAGATTATTATTGGTATGTCAAAATACAATTAACTTTTGAATATTGACAGTATATCCAGCAACCTTGCTAAACTCTCTTATTAATTCTAATACTTATAAGGAGATGCTTGGAATTTCCTACATACACAGTCATGTACTATATGTAAATAATGGCGATTTTCTTTTTTTCTCATCTTTTCATCTTATTTCCTTTGCCTTATTCTCTTGCTCTAGAACCTCTAGTACAATTCTAAATAATTGTTTTCTCCTCAATATCAAAGGAAAAAATTGCAACATCTCCCCATGAAAAATGTTTGTTGTATTTTTTTTATTAAGTTTATTGGGATAACATTGGTTAATACAATTATATAATTTTCAGGTGTGCATTATCATTTGACATCTCTATATTCCATTGTGTGTTTACCGCCCAAAGTCCAGTTTCCTTCGGCTACCATATATTTGATCCCCTTTACTCACTTCACCCTCCCCCTACCCCGCTATATTTGACTCCCTTTAACCATCTACATCCCCCCTCCTCCCCCACCCCCTGCCCTCTGGTAACCACTAGTCTATAGTCCATGTCCATGAGTCTCTGTTTGTTTATCCTGTTCATTTGTTGCTTTTAGGTTTATATCCCACATATAAGTGATATCATGTATTTTCAACTTATTCTGTCTGGCTTATTTAGCTTAGTATGATTATCTCGAGGTCCATCCATGTTGTCACAAATGGCAGTATGTCATCTCTTCTTATGGCTAAGTAATATTCCATTGTATGTATGTACCACAGCTTCTTTAGCCAATCATCTATTGTAGGACACTTTGGTTGCTTCCATGTTCTAGCCACTGTGAATAATGCTGCTATGAACATCGGTGTGCAAATATATTTTCAGATATGGATTTTCAAGTCTTTAGGGTAAATACCCAGTAGAGGGATTGCTGGATCATATGGTAGATCAATTCTTAGTTTTTTGAGGAACCTCCATACTGTTTTCCATAGTGGCTGTACCAATTTGCAGTCTCACCAGTAGTGTATGAGGGTTCCTTTTTCTCCGCATCCTCTCCAACATTAGTTATTACTTGTCCTATTGATTATAGCTATTCTAAGAGGTGTGAGATGGTATCTCATTGTGGTTTTGATTTGCAATTCCCTAATAGCTAACGATGTTGAGCATCTTTTCAAATATTTGTTGGTCATTTGTATGTCCTCCAGGGAGAAGTGTCTGTTCAGGTCCTCTGCCCATTTTTTGATTAGATTGTTTGTTTGTTGTTGTTGTTGGTGGTGGTGTTATTGAGTTGTATGAGTTCTTTGTATATTTTGGATATTAGGCCCTTATCGGAGGCATTCCTTGCAAATATATTTTCCCATCGGGATGGTTGTCTCTTTACCTTGTTGACAGTTTCTTTTGCTGAGCAAAAGCTTTTTAGTTTGATGTAGTCCCATTCATTTATTTTAGCTTTTACTTCCCTTGCTTTTGAGGTCAAATTCATAAAATCCTCTTTAAGTCCAAGGTCCTTGAGTTTAGTTCATATGTTTACTTCTATGCATTTTATTGAATCTGGTCTTATATTCAGGTCCTTAACCCAACTTGAGTTAATTTTGGTGTGTGACGATAGACAACAGTCTAGTTTCATTCTTTTGCAGGTGGCTTTCCAGTTTTCCCAGCACCATTTATTGAGGAAGCTTTTCTTGCTCCACTGTATGTTTTTGGCTTTTTTGTCGAAAATTATTTGCCCATATAAATATGGGTTTACTCTTGATTCTCGATTCTGTTCCACTGGTCCGTGTGTCTGTTTTGCTGCCAGTACCATGCCATTTTGATTACTGTCGCTTTGTAGTATAATTTGAAGTTGAGCAGAGTGATGGCTTTAGCCTCGTTCTTTTTTCTCAGGATGGCTTTGGCAATTCGGGGTCTTTTGTGTTTTCATACAAATCCGATGATTTTTTGTTCTATTCCTTTAAAAAATGCTGATGGGATTTTGATGGGGATTGCATTAAATCTACATAATGCTTTAGGTAATAAGGTCATTTTAACTATGTTGATTCTTTCAATCCAAGAACACAGAATATCTTTCCATTTCTTTGTATCTTCTTTGGTTTCTTTTAATAGGGTCTTATAGTTTTCATTATATAGGTCCTTCACATGTTTTGTTAGATTTATTCCTACTTTATTTTTTTTGTTGCAATTGCAAAAGGAATTATTTTTTTCCACTTCTTTTTCTGACATTTTGTTATTAGAATATAGGAACGCTATGGAGTATTGAACATTGATTTTGTATCCAGAGACTTTACTGTATTTGCTTATTGTTTCTAGTAGTGTTCTTGTGGAGTCTTTAGAGTTTTCTATATAGAGAAGCATGTCATCCGCAAATAGTGAAAGTTTGACTTTTTCGTTTCCTATTTGGATGCCTTTTATATCTTTCTCTTGTCTGATTGCACTTGCTAGGACCTCCAATGTTATATTGAATAACAGTGATGATAGTGGACAGCCTTGCCTTGTTCCTGATCTTAGAGAGAAGGTTTTAGTTTTTCATCATGAAGTATAATGTTGACTGAGGGCTTATCATAGATGGCCTTTATTATGTTAAGGTACTTTCCTTCTATACTGATTTTGTTAAGTGTTTTGATCATAAATGAATGCTGTATCTTGTCGAAGGCTTTTACTGCATCTATTGATATGATCATATGATTCTTATTTTTTAATTTGTTTATGTGGTGCATCACATTGATCAATTTGCATATGTTGAACCATTCCTGTGCCTCTGGTATGAAGCCCACTTGATTGTGCTGTATAATCTTTTTAATATGTTGCTGTATTCAGTTTTCTAGTATCTTATTTAGGATTTTTGCATCTGTGTTCATGAGAGATATTGGTCTGTAGTTTTCTTTTCTTGTGTGTTATCCTTACCAGGTTTTGGTATCAAAGTAATATTGGCCTCGTAAAATGAGTTGGGAAGTATTGCCTCCTCTTCAATTATTTTGGGAAGAATTTGAGGAGAATAGGTACTAAATTTTCTTTGAATGTTTGGTAGAATTCACTGGTGGAGCCATCTGGTCCTGGACTTTTACTTTTGGTAGATTTTTGATGATTGTTTCAATTTCCATACTGCTGATCAGTCTATTTAGATTTTCCAGATCTTCTTGATCCGGTCTAGGAAGATTGTACTTTTCTAAGTACTAGTCCATTTCTTCTAGGTTATTAATTTGATATTATATACTTTTTCATAGTATTCTTGTATGATCCTTTGTATTTCTGCGATGTCAGTCATAATTTCCCTTTCATCCCTGATTTTATTTATTTGTGTCCTTCCTCTTTTTTCTTTACTGAGTCTAGCCGGGGGTCTGTCAATTTTATTAACCTTCTGAAAGAACCAGCTCTTTGTTGCATTTATTTTTGTTGTTGTTGTTTTCAATTTCGTTTATTCCTGCTCTGGTTATTTCTTTCCTTCTGCTGATTTCAGGCTTGTTCGTTAGTCCTTTTCTAGTTTTTTAAGTTGAAGCGTTAGGTTGTTTATTTGGGCTCGTTCTTGTTTTTGGAGATAGGCCTGTAATGATATGAACTTTCCTTTTATATCTGCTCTTGCCGTGTCCCAAAAGTTTTGATACATTGTACTGTCATTATGATTCATTTCTATGTATCTCTTGATCTCTCTTTTTATTTCTTCTCTGATCCAGTTATTCTTCAGTAACATGTTGTTTAATATTCATGCATTTGTGGTTCTTCCTGATTTCTTTTTGCCGTTGATCTCTAGTTTCAAAGCATTATGATTAGAGAATATGGTTGGTATGATTTCAACCTTCTTATATTTGTCGAGGCTATCTCTGTGTCCCAGTATGTGGTTGATTCTTGAGAATGTCATTTTGTTTTAAGTGAGCTGACCCCTTTCAGTATTTCTGGTAGTGCAAGCCTCGTAGTGGAGAATTCCCTCATTTTTTGTATGTCTGGAAAGGTCTTAATTTCTTCTTCATATCTAAAGGAGAGCTTAGCTGGATACATTATTCTAGACTGGTAGTTCCTTTCACTTAATAGTTTAAATATTTGATTCCATTCCTTTTTGGCTTGTAAGGTTTGTGCTGAGAAGTTTGATGATAATCTAATGGATTTTCCTTTATAAGTTACCATTTTCTTCTCCCTGGCTGCCCTGAGAATTCTCTTTGTCATTGATTTTTGATAACTTTAATACAATGTGTCTTGGTGAAGGCCTTTTTGGATTGAGATAATTGGACATTCTGTTGACTTCTTGAATTCCAAGCTCCAGCTCATTCCTTAGATTTGGGAAATTCTCATCCACTATTTGTCTGAAAATGCTTTCTAGTTCCTGTTCTTTTTCTTCACCTTCGATAATGCCCATTATTCTTATGTTTCCTCTCCTGATGGTATCAGCTAGTTCTTATATTTCTCTTTCATTATTTTTCATTCTTCAGTTTCTCTCTTCTTCCTTCTGATTTATTTCTAGATTTCTGTCTTTGATATCACTGATCATTTGCTCAGATTCCCCTGAGGCTCCGCAGAGATGGGTCTCGGAGGGTATGGGGGAGGGGCTTTCTGGATTAGGAGTTGGGAGCTGTGGCTCAGCCTCAGTTTTGCAACCTCAGCCTGTAAAAATCAACTGTTGTTTCTCTTCAGTCCCGTCCCACTTCTCTGCCTTCTGCCCTGATGCCTGGGCTCTGCTGCCAGCCGGCCACTGGAAGCTCACAGCACTTCCAGGCAGGGCTGATCAGGGAACTAACCGCTCCTTCTCCTCTCCCCCCTCCTCCTACAGGGAGCTCCGGAGGCTGTGAGAGGCAGCTTCTTTATTTCTCCCAGTCCACCGCCCGACACCTGGGGTTCTGACCTGTCGTAGCTCTTATGTGCAGATCCCACACTCAGACATGCTGATGTGCAGTTTGGGTGGTTTTGTTGAGTTTTAGATATTCAGTTTATTATTGTTTCAAGGGGAGAGATCTGAGGACATCTCTCACTCTGCCATGTTTTTCCGACTCCTTGTTATATTTTTTTTTTTGGTAAATACTCTTTTGTAGGCATATTAGGGTTATCTAGAGAATCCAAACCAATAGAGTGTGTGTATATATACATATATCTAATCCATATATATGTGACAAAATAAATAATAAAAATATTAGCAAGAATTAGATATATAGTAGATAGGATCAATACCACTAGAAACAGACTCTTCCAAAATATCTAGTATAAATGGAAAACTCCTGGTAAAATGTGCTAGGGAAAAAAAGGCACAAATTACAAATATGAAGAATAAAAAGGAGATATCACTAGAGATTCCAGAGACATTAAACAGAAGAAACAATGCTCTTTCTCCTGGAGACCCAGGGGAGAGTTGTAGTTTAAGTCTGAAGCACTCTGCTGGCCAAATTCCCTCTTCTTTGGGGTAAGTCATTTTTCTTACTGAGACATTCATCTGATTGTGTGAGGCCCACCCACATTATGTAGAGCAATCTGCTTTACTCACACTTGGCTGATTTAAATGTTAATCCTAGCCAAAAAAATACCTTCACAGAAATACCTAGAATCATGTTTGACCAAATATAATTTGGCCTAACGAAGCTGACACATAAAATTAAGATTAAGAAAGTTCCCTTCTATTACTAGTTTATTAAGTGGTGTTTGGTTTTTGTTTTAATAATTAGTGAAAGTTAAATATTATCAAATGCTTTTCCTGCATCTATTGAGGTTTCTGCATCATGTTTTTCTCCTTTACTTGGTCAATATAGTGAATTACATTGATTTTCTAATATATTCCTAAGATAAACTTAACATGACCATGATGTTTAACCAGGAATTTATTCCATAATTATTCCTGTTAATATTTTGTTTAAGATTTCTGCACGTATTCTTATGAATGAGAATGGTTATAATTTTTTTTTAGGTTTTGGTAACAAGTTTACCTTGAGAGTATTTCATTTTTTTCAATACTCTGGAGTTTTTTTTAAAAAATATAAGATTAGATTAATTTCTTACTTAAATACTTGGTAGAACTCACTAGTGAAGCCATCTGGATTTAGATTTACTTTATGAAGATATTTTTGAATATTGATTTGATTTTGTAAACAGTTATTAGACTATTTATGTTTTATACTTTAGTTTTGATAAATTCTTTTCTTAAGATTTTCTCCACTTTAATTAAATCTTTTAATATGTTTTCATAAAGTTATTCACAATGCTTTTCCATTTAATGTCTCTGGAATCTCTAGTGATAACTCCTTTTTATCCTCCATATTTGTAATTTGTGCCTCTTTTTTTTTTCTAGCACATTTTACCAGAAGTTTTTCATTTATACCAGATTTTTTTGAAAGAATTTGGTTTTAGTCTTCTTAAGTCTGTCTACTACATATTGTTATGTATCTAATTTCTGCTTATGTTTTAATTATTTATTTTGTTCTATTTCTTTGTGCTTATTTTGTCATTCTGTTCTGACTCCCCAAGGTGAATATTCAGGTCTGAAATATTCAATTTTTTAAATCTTTTAATGTATAAATTTAGAAAATAAATCTCAGTGTAGCACTGTTTTAGCTACATCTCATACATTTTATTTGTTCTGAAAAATTCTCAGCCACTATCTCTCAATATTATTATTATTTTTTTTAGCTTTAGTTTAAATATTTTCTAATTGTGATTGCTTACTTCTTTAATGCATGGCAATTTAGGAGTGTATTTCTTAATTTCAAAATATATAGAGATCTTCCAGTCACCTTTTTGTAATTGATTTCTAGCAAAATTGCATTATGATAAAAGTAAAAAACTCTGTATGATTTTAATCCTTTGATTTTTTGGAGACTTGATTTATAACCCTTGTATACTGTCAAATTTGGTAAATATTTATTTATGTAGTAGACTGAGTAATGCCTCCCTCCCAAAAATGTTGATGTCTAAATGCCCGGAACCTAGAAATATTTTACGTTAATATAGCAAGGGAAACTTGACAGGTGTGATAAATTGAGGATCTTGAGGTGGAGAAGTTATCCTGGATTATACAGGTGGGTCCAATGTAATCACAAGAGAAAGGAAGAAGGATGTTTTACCCTAGATGGAAAAAGGAAATGTGGAGCAATGAGGCCAGGAGCCAAGGAATGCCACAGCTTCAAGAAGTTAAAAAGGTAAAGAATACATTCTTCGCTAAGCCTCTAGAAGGAACCAGACCTTCTGGCACCTTGACTTTATTTTTCTGAGAAGAAGCTACTTAGTTCAATGTAGTCTTACTTGTTTGTTTTTGCTTTGTCGTCTGTGCTTTTAGTTTTAAACCTAACAACAACGAGCTTACTCTGTTTTCTTCTAGGGATTCTATGATTTCAGGTCTTATGTTCAAATCTTTAATCCATTTTGAGTTGATTTTTGAGTATGGTGCAAGATAGGGGTTGAGCTTCGTTCTTTTGCCTGTGGCTGTTCGGTTTTATCAATACCATTTATTTTAGAGACTGTAATTTCCACATTGTATATTCTTGGCTGCTTTGTCATAAATTAATTGACCAGACATGCATGGGTTTATTTCTGGGCTTTCTATACTGGTCCACTGATTTATATGTCTTTTTAAGCCAATACCATTTTGATTACTATCCTTTGTAATCTAGTTTGAAATCAAGAAGTGTGATGCCTCTAGCTTTGTTATTCTTTCTCTAGATTGCTTTGACCATTCTGGGTCTTTTGTGGTAGTGTATAAATTTTAGGCTGTTTTTCCTATTTCTGTGAAAAATGCCATTGAAATTTTGATAGAGATTGCATTGAATTCATAGATTGCTTTGGGTAAAGTGGATATTTTTACAATAATAATTATTTCAATTTATAAAATAATTTGTTTTCAATTTCTTTTAGTTTTCAGTGTATAAATCTTACAATGCTTTGGTTAAATTTATTCCTAGGTATTTTATTCTTTTTGATACTATGGTAAATGGGACTGTGTTCTTAATTTCTCTTTCTGATAGTTTGTTGTTGGTATGTAGAAATGTAACTTATTTTTGTATATTGATTTTGTATCCTACAACTTTACTGAATTTATTTATTAGTTCTATTGGTTTTTATTTGGTGGAATTTTTAGGGTTTTCTAAACCTAATATTATGTCATCTGCAAATAAGGATAATTTTATATCTTCCTTTGTCATTTGGATGCCATTTATTTATTTATTTATTTATTTATTTATTTATTTATTTTTCTTGCCTGATTTCTCTGTCTAGGAATTCTAGTACTATATTAAATAAAAGGAGCAACATTGGACATCCTTGTTTTGTTCTTGATTGAGAGGAAAAGGTTGTAGCATTTCACTGTTGAGTATAACGTTCGCTGTGTTTGTAATATGTAATATGCAATGGCTTTATTATGTTGAGATATATTTCCTCTATAATTAGTTGAGAGTTTTTATCATGAAAGCATGTTAAATTTTGTCAAATGCTTTTTCTGCATCTATTGAGATGATTATATAATTTTTATAATTCATTTTGTTAATGTGGTGTATCGCATTGATTGAATTGTGGATGTTGAACCATTCTTGCACCCCTGGAATAGATCTCAGTTGGTTATGGTTATGATCATATTAATGTATTGTTGAATTTGATTTGCTAATATTTTGTTCAGGGTGTTTGGATATGTGTTCATCATGATATTGATCTGTATTGTTCTTTTTTTTTGTAGTGTCCTTGTCTGGCTTGATTACTTTCTGTAATGGTATTCTTTGATCACTTTCTCTTTATATTTTGAGTATCTACTATAACTTTTTGCTTTGAGGCTTACATAAAATATGTTATATTTAAACAATCTTTTTAAATATGAAAAAAGCATATAAAAACTCTGTATTTTTACACTCTCCCCATTTTATACTTTGATGTCACAATTTATGTCTTTTACACTGTATATCCATTAACAAATTATTGTGGCTATAGTTACTTTTTAATGTTTTTGTTTTATACATTTATGTATTTTCTCGTTATTAATTAGAACCCTTTTGTTTTAGCTTGGAAAATTTCTTTAACATATTTGTAAGGATGATCTAGTGGCGATGAACTTATTCAGTTTTTATTTGTCTGGAAAACTCCTTATCTCTTCTTCAGTTTTGAAGCCCTTCCCATTTTGCCAGATAGTGTATTCTTTGTTGGCAGTTTTTTCTTTCAACACTTTGAATACATCATTCTACAACTTTCTGGGCTGTAAAGTTTCTGGTGAAAAACCTGCTGTCGTTTGTGGGGTTCCCTTGTGCGTAACAAGTTGTTTTTCTCTTGCTGTGTTTTATAATTCTCTCCTTGTCTTTAACTTTTGTAAGTTTAATTATAATGTGTCTTGGTGTGGGTTTTAGGATTCATTTCATTTGGAACTCTCTGGGCTCCCTGGACCTGGATGTCTTTATCTTTCCCTGGGTTAGGGAAGTTTTCAGCCATTATTTCTTTTAAATAAGCTTTTTCCCCTTTCTCTTTCCCTTCTCCTTGTGGTACCTCTGTAATGCATATTGTGTTTCATGGTGTCCCATAAATCCCATAAGCTATTTTCACTCTTTTTTATTCCTTTTTCTTTATTCTCCTCTGATTGGATGAATTCTACTTCCTTTTCTTTTAAATTTCTGATCCTCTCTTTCACTCGATCTAGTTTGTTGTTGAACTCCTCTGTTGATATTTTTGGTTCAAGTTATTGTATTTTCAGCTCTGTGATTTCTCTTTGAAGCTTTTGAATATTTTCTATCTCTTCACCGAAATTTTTCCTTTGTTCTTTTATTACTCTCCTAACCTCAGCGAACATCTTTATGGCTATTATTTTCAACCATCTATTGGATAAATCATTTATCTCCATTTCATTAAGATCTGTTTCTAGAAATTTATCTTGTCCTTTTGTTTGGTACGTATTCCTTTATTTCTTCATTTTCCTTGATTTCCTGTGTTGTTTTCTGTACATTAGGTAAAACAGCCACCTATCTCAATGTTGGTATAAGTTTCATATAGGAAATGAATCTCATTGATCAGCCTGGTCTGAGCTCCTAGTTGTCTCTCAAACTTCTGTGATTGTCCAAGCCTCCTTCTTTATTTTCAGTGGCTCCCAATAGTTTAGGAGTGACAAGACACATCAGTTCCAAAAGGAAAGATTGCACTCTGTACCTAAATGCATGCTGATTAGAAACTGGACCCTCAGGTAGCAGCTGGGAAAGTACATGTTAAAGTCCCTGCAAAGGAGAAACTAGGTAATGGCCATTTTACCTGCTCCCTTTGTGCTAATCTAAGGTGTATAGCCGTGGATGGCGCGGGGGTGTGCTCCTGCACTTGTTAAGAAGTGTTTCTTTGTTTCTTAAAGTCCTATGAGACTCATGAATGCAAGGCCCATTGACTATGAGAGCCAGCTGTTCCAATGACCCATCCCTCGAGTGGGACCCACAAATGCCGTGACACCAGATGCGTATACGAGCTCCTTTCAGGGAGATACTGTTGACTTAGTTTTATTATTAGGTCAGACTGGAAGGAGAATATGGAACAGGTGTCTACCTGCTTTCTCAGTCTCTGGGGAGAATCACAGCCAGCCCCTACTGCCTGTTAAATTAAAAACCTGGCCTTGGGCAGCAGTTTTTAAAGTATACAGATGAGCTTCTTTCAGGGAAAGACTGGGAGATGTATGATTTGCCTGCTCCCTTTCCTCTAAGCC
The DNA here is from genome assembly GCF_902729225.1 of Pteropus medius. Lineage (NCBI taxonomy): Eukaryota > Metazoa > Chordata > Mammalia > Chiroptera > Pteropodidae > Pteropus > Pteropus medius. The sequence goes on along the minus strand of NW_024350924.1, from coordinate 3,599,123 downwards.
TTGGAGGATAACCTGTTAAGAATTGTTTCTTTGTTTGCTATAATTCTGTGGGACTCCTGAATGGAAGCCCCTTTGGTTAGAAAGCTAGGTGATCCAGGGACACATCTCTTGGGGGGAAGCTGTGGAAGCTGTGGCACACATGTGTGTACAAGCTTTTTCCAGTTAGATACTGGTAATTTGGAGTGAGCTGGAGGGAAAAGGTAGGATAGACATCCACTATCTTCTCTGGACTCTGGGGGAGGATTGCAGCCAGTCCCTAGTTCCTGCAATATTGGAAATCTGGCCCTCAGACAGTAGCTTTTAAAGTATGCTGATAACTTTCTTTCAGGAACAAACTGGGAATTGGGTGATTTTTTTCTGCTCTCTCTGTACTGAGCCTTGTGGGAGAGACATGGTGAGTGCTCATGCACACATTAAGAATTACTTCTTTGTTTGCCATAGTCTTGTAAGTCTCCTGGACACCAACCCCATTGAGTTTTAGAGATAGCTATTTGGGGAGCCTCTCCCACTGGTAGTATTCCTAAAAGTTGGGGCCCAGACTTTTGTGGGGCTCAAATCCTTAACTCCTTGAGGAGAATCTGGGAGTTGGGTACTTTTCCTATGTATCTGTGTTTCAAATCTTTCCTTTTTCTTATAAAGACACTAGACACCAAGTTTAGGACACACCCTAAATCTAGGATGATCTCATCTCAAAATCATTAACTTAATCACATCTGCAAAAACCCTCTATTTCTAAAAAAGGTTATATTCACAGGTACCAGGGTTTAGGATTTGGACATACCTTTTTAAGAACACAATTCAACACACTACAGCTACATTCTGATTAATTTCCTCATACAAATCTTCCTGTTTATTAATCTCTCTTTAGTTGTATTGAATCAGCTGTTAAACATATTCATTTCTAAAATTTTAATTATTATATTTTCAGTTTTCAGAATATTTAGTCTTTCTTTGTTTCTTCTCTGCACACATTTTAAAGCTTTTTTAAACTTTTGTATGTAGAAAAGCATGGCTATTTATATTTTGGGGTTCTTACCTATCGTTTGTTGTTTTTCTTGGTTTATAGTACCTCGTTTGTTTTTTTGTTCATTTTTTAATTTAAATCTATTGGGAGTAACATTGGTTAATAACATTATATAAGTTTCAGGTGTACAACTTTATAACACATCATCTGTGTATTCCATTGTGTGCTCGCCATAAAAAGTCTAGTCTTTTTTCATCACCATATACTTGATCCCCTTTACCCTCTTTATCCTCTTCCTACCACCTTCCCCTCTGGTAACCACCATCGTGTTTTGTCTGTGTTTATGAATATGTTTGTTTGTTTGTTGCTTTTTGTTTTATATTTGTTTTATATCTCACATATATGGGTGAAATCATATGTTTCTTGTCCTTTTCTGTCTGACTTATTTCACTTAGCATGATATTCTCAAGATCCATCCATGTCGTCGCAAATGGCAATATTTCCTCTTTTTTATGGCTGAATAGTATTCCATTGTATGTATGTACCACATCTTCTTTATCCAATCATCAGTTGAAGAACACTTTGGTTGTTCCTACGTTTTGGCTATTGTAAATAATGCTGCAATGAACATAGGGGTATATACATCTTTATGAATAATTGTTTTTTAATTTTTAGAGTAGATACCCAGAAGAAGGATTGCTGGGGCATATGGTAGCTGTATTCTTAATTTTTTGAGGAACTTCCATACTGTTTTCCATAGGGACTGTTCTATACATTCCCACCAGCAGTGTATGAGAATTCCCTTTACAAACAATACCTCTAATAAAGGGCTAATATACAAAATATATAAAGAATTCAATATACACACAAAAAAAATCAATCCAATTAAAATATGGGCAAAGGACCTGAACAGACCACTTTCCCCAAGAAGAATACAGATGATCAACAGACAGGAAAAAATGTTCAGCTCTGCTAGCTATGAGGGGAATGCAAATCAGAACCACAATGAGGTAGCACCTCATACCTGTTAGAATGGCTATCATCAAGACAAAAAATAACAAATGTTGGAAAGAATGTGTAGAAAAGAGAACCCTTGTACACTACTCATAGTGCCTTGTTTTCTCATGCATTTAGTGTGTTTTGACTATGAATACCTCAATTTAATTGAAAATTTGCTTTTTGAGATTCATGGAGACCTGGTATTAGGTTGGTTCCTACAGAAAATGTGTGTATTTTGTTTCTGCCAGACCCTGGGATAAATTTTTGTTTTGGACTACTTTAAACTAAAATTTTAGTTTGAGAGTTTGAGGATGATTTAAACACTATAAATTTACACTTAAAGTCAACGTGATAGCTAGATTATGGATTCAACGTCTTAAGGGTGCTTCCTTCTTCTGCTAGATTGCCAAGTTTAAGATAGATTTTTATTTAATCTTTGGTTAAAAAGAGGTGGTATTTCTAATTCACTTTTATACTAAAGTAGAGCCCTTTGGGGGTTTCTGTCCTATAAGAGAAAAGATCTCTATGTAGACTCCCCACCTTAAGCAGATACTGAAATTTGCCTGCTGTACTCCATGTGTCATGAGGCCATGAAAACATACCCAAGTTGACCTTGTTTGGCAAATGCCCTCAAATTTCTCTTACTTCTCTGGTTGACACCATCAGTGGGTCTCTGGCTTGAGTATTTCTTATTTTCTTTCTAGCACAATAGTGGTCTTAATAAAATATTTTAAAGCTTTTATCTAGCATTTTAGTTGTTTATAGTGGGAATTTAGCCTACTAATATTGTCCACTGTCTTATCAGAAACAGAAATATTTATTTTTGAATATATGATTTCTATTATTTTAGAAAATTTTCTATAACACCTACATTAAAAATAATTGGCCTATTTTTTTAAATCATATTTTGTCATGGGCTTTAAAATCTTAACTTCTGGTATGGCCCAATTTTTATTTATAGTTAATTTCTATCTTTTTCCCTCTCTTTTTCTAACTTGATTAGCCCAATGATTAATAAGGCGAATAAGTAGCTGATTAAAATAACATGTGATAGGATCTATAAAGTTTCTATGAGTGTGTTATGGACATACTTGTTAAGATTTAAATGAAAAGATATCTGGAAAGCTCTCAACATACTGGCTCATATTTGGAAACACCTTAGTAGATATTCAACTTTGTAGTATTAGGAAAAACTTCCTTAAAGAAAGGAGAGGGTAGTAATTGTCCAGAGAAAGAGATCAGTGGATGAGTGGGAAAAATTGAATAGTATAATGAAGCCAAGAGAAACTGGCTTCATTATACTAATAAACTTTAATATAACTTAAGTATAGAATAAGAGTGAGAACGGCAATAGGTGAGACTGGAGAGCTAAGAGCAGGACCTATCATGTTGGGCATTGTAGACATAATAAGGAAGCTGGACTTTATCCTAAGAGAAACATAGTTATTGAAGAGTTTCAAGCAGGAAAATATCTTGATTATATTTATGTTTTAGAAATATTATTTTGGCTGCTGTATGAAGAATAGTTTAGATGGGGCCAATAGTGAGTACTAGGAGAAAAGATAGTGGGCTGTTGAAGGAATACAGGCAAGAAATAAAGTGAGCATAATAAATGTATTTGATATGTTGCAGATGAAGCCTTAGAACTTCATGACTGACTGGATATTGGGAGTGAGAAACAAGCTAGAGTTAAGGACAAAGCCCGGGTTTCTAGCTAGAGCAAATGGGTGGATGTGCTATCACTCACTAATTTGGAGAATAAAGATGAGGAGCATATTTGGAAGATACAATATTACATTTCATTTTGTTCACATTGTATGTGAGATACTTTTGATACTTGTGATACTCATGAGAATGTCTCCTCTGCAACTTCTTCGCCTCAGGAAAGTGCAAAAGATGTAGGTTTCCCTATAAACTGCTACCAAAATGACCAATTTTCCTTAAAGGGAAGTGGGAGATATTACATAATACTTTGAGAATAGAAACCAATTCTTTCATTCCTTTCTTTGATTTCTCTACATTTGGCTTTGTATTAGATATGCTCTGATCTTTTGATTTACAAGATGTGATTATCATACAATTTAATTTAGCTTAGAATATTCAATTTAGCTTCTCCCAATCCAACAAACATGGTATGGTTGGCCACTTCTAAGATAGCCCCCAGTGATCTCCACCCCATAGTACACACACTTTTGTGTAATTTACCTTGAGTGTGAGTTTAACTTTTCAACTTACTTCTAAGGAATATAATATGGTAGAATTGATGTAATAGTATTTCTGAATTAGGTTATAAAAGGACTATGGCTTTTTGGGGTGCTGTGTTTCATGCTCTACCTTAAATGTCTTGCTATGGGGAAAGCCAGCTACCATGTCATAGCAGCCCTGTTGAAAAACACATGTGGCAAATAACTTATTCTTACCAAGAGCCAAATGAGAGAGTTTGAAAGTGGATCCTCATCCAGTTGAGCCTTGAGATGACTTGCAGCCCTCGCTGACATCTTGATTGTAGTTATGTGAGAGATCATGAACCAGAATCACCTAAATAAGCTCTTCCCAGATTCATGACCCACACAAACTGTGAGATAATACATGTTTATTGTTCTCGGCCACTAAGTTTTGGGGTAATTTGGTATGCAGCAATAGATAACTTATATTCTTGATTTGCTGGCAAGGCAATCAGTCAGAATCATAGAAAGTGTAATGAGATATAAGTATGGGAATGTAGCAGTTGAGATCACATGCAATTTTATTTATTAAAGAGTTAAAGTAGTACATTAACAAAACTTTATGTGATAGAGAAATAATACCTGAACTCTTCTGAATGTGATTATCAACTAAACTACCAGAGATACCAGTCTGCTGAGTTCCTCCACAGTTATGTAAATCAAAGGCTAAGCGGTTGGCTGAAGTCAGGATATGAACAACTGAATAGTTTCTTCTGGAAAGACTTAAAATGAAGCAATAATACTGTTTTATAAAGAAATTGAAATGAAACTTCACTCTTTGGCAAGAAGAGTACTACATCATTTCTGTAGCTAAGTCTCCCAAGTCTAATGTAAACCAAGGATTATGACAATGATCCAGTAAGTCTGGCCCCAGAGCTCCCTTCAGCTTGTCTCTTGCTTGACTTTGGAGAATGAACTGGGAATGATTTAGAGTCTAGAGACTTGTTTGACAATAGGAAAATGAAAAATCTCAAGTCCTGGACCCATCCTTTGATCTCGAGCCATTAGTGCTGTAGGTTCTCTCATCCTCTTGTGTCTGAAAAATGTTCAGGTATTAGTGTCACTACCTTGAGTGACATGGCTGATACCTTGAGTAGGTAAATGATTGTCTTGTTTCCTGAGATGGGAAGTGCCTGGCCAACATCCTCTTCTTTGGTTGTATGAGACAGGGACCAAAATGGGAAAATGAGAATTGGACAAAAATTTCAGTCTAGGAAGTAATCTTACAGGGCTTCCGGTTACAAGTGGTTTTAGAACAAGTCTTTCCAGCAAAGACTATAGCAGGTCACAGCCCTAGGGCTTGGCTGGTTTTATCAATCTGGCAGTTCAGAGTCAGTGCAAAGGACATCCCCAACACCTGAAAAAAGAGTTGAAAAAATATGAGGTCTTTATAGGAGGATCCATCTCTCCCACAACCCCTGTGATCAGCCCCTTTACACTGAGACCACCCTTCCTGCTATCACTTCTAATTCCTTCTCAGGTATTCTGTCCTTTAGTTTTAGAATGGCAGTGGGGAGATAAGTGGGGGCAAAGATGGCAAGACAATGGGGTACAGAGTGTTGGGATATCTTTTGTCTCCTTAAGAAGTCCTTAAGAAGGCTTAAGAGGCTCTGCTGCTGGTGTAATCACATTCTGAACACTTTATGCAATGAATCAACTCTACCCATGTCTTAGGCCTCCTTGATTTCTAAGCAGGGGAAAATTGTTTCATTCTGAGTTCCTTGATTAAATCTTAGCTATTCTGTGATATATCACGTGAAAAAAAATCATACAAAATGATCCTCAATTAATTCTTGACTTATCAAACTAAGCAGAGAAACAACAAAGAAATTGATTATAATTTTCATCACCAACTCCTGCTTAACGTACAAGGCCAATTTTTCAAGTGGAATGTTTTATCCATCACATGATTTTCTCTTAGGAATAAGTTGACCAGATAGATCTTATAGCGTATTTTCTGTATGCTTTAAGTTTGTAATAACATTATTTTCTACTTGACTGAGGGAGCTCATATTTATTGAGCATATACTATATATCTGATAATGTTCTAAAACCTTTTATGACTTAGCTCATTTAATTCCCAAAGTTGTATGGTTAAGCTCTTACCTGGATCACACATACACAGATAGTGATGATGCCAATATATAGGAAATTGGAATGAAACCACAGTTTTGCTTTTATATAGCAACCCTAGAAAAAAATTACAAGTACAAATAATATCGCTATATTATTCAACTTTATCAAATGTTTATTTGGGAACATAGTTTGTATTTTCCCTTCTGCCAAGAGACTTCGGCCAGGTATTATATTTTTATTTTCTTTACATTAATAAAGAAACTGGTGTAAAGTAGAGAATATTAAACTAGACTTTTCTGCTGGTGTTACCATTACAGTGGCACCTAAAGTAGAAGTCTTAGATTCTTACACACTGAGTTCAGCTAGCTCCCAAAAGGTATGTCAGCAGCAGATGTCCTTATGTTCTTTGAACATTTACTTCTGAATCAGTGTTAACAAATGGGAATATAAGTTATGCAATGCCAGGATTGGTTGCATTTCAGCTTCTGCCTCAAAAGCCAGTAAATCTATCATGGCCCAACCAAGCTCCAGGGCAGTTGCTGGTTGGTAGGTATCCTAGTGTTTCTTCACAGACCTAAAAAATTCCAGAGATTTCCAAACACCCCCGAGAGTGAGTAACATGGGGTAACAGGGGCTTGGTCAAGTTGGAAGATGATTTTGGCTTTTTCTCTGGGTCTTTAGTGGGCACGTTGTTTCAGCAGTTTCACCAACCTTCTCTCTCCCAACTCCTCACTCCTTCACTTACGATTCATTTCACTAAGGGGCTAGATGCTGCCATCTCCAAGGAAGGAGAGCAGAGAAACAGGGAGAAGAAGCTTTTATACCTCAACCTTACAAATTTCACTTTCGACCATAAGGAGAGCCACTTCTTGCTCAAGAAGAATCTAGACATAATCCTCTGCCTCTATTACTTAAACTTTTCCCTTCTAATATAATAGTTTAGGGCAGCAAGATTCCTAATGATGTCTCTAGTCTAAATGAGCTTGCTCCTTTTTAGTTCTGATTTGTCTAGCTATCTGCATTGTCTCTGTGGTCTCTATTTTGTTCAGGATTCCCTGTTTCTAGATGGGAGGACCAGGTCCAGTAGGACTGGAGTTTCTAAGGCAATTAAAAGGTTATTTAAAGAAGCCAATAACAGAAAAGTTGCCCGCCCACCCCCCACAAATTACCTTAACTTGTGGATCAGAAGGGCAAGATGCTGGTGGGCTGCCGGTCCAATCACTTGTGCCATTTACACCACAACATTGCAGCTGAAAGCCAAATGCCACGAAAATGTGATTGTTAGAAAATTAACAGAACGAAAATTGTGGGCCTTGAAGGAAAGATGGGCCCTTCACATCTGATTCTATAGCAGAATTTGTCTGACCACTAGAGCTCCTTAGAACAAAGTGCTTTCAAATCCATTATACCATTTTATTCACATGGACTCTTTGAAGTAGAGAGAGCAAGTTTAATTCTTTCACAATTTACAGATCAAAAATTAGGCACACATGAGACTTTATAATGAAGGTATTAAGCTGACCATACCTAGACCCACCAACCAGTCTTAAAATCACAAAAAGTAGGACAATCAGACATTATATGCCTGCTTACATGATGTAACAGGAAATATCAGCTATACTAGTCTCACCACAAATGGAACCTGCATTAGGCTTCCAGATTCATGAGTATGGGAGACAAAGACTCTCTGACACTAAAATATCTTGTGGAAGAAACTAGCCAGATCTAGAAACTGGGCAATTCTATAGAATGAGCAATCTAATTTCTTTCCATAAATAAATAGCATGAAAAAGAGGGATACCATTATAAATTAAAAGAGATTTAGAGAGACGTATCACCTACGTGTCCTTGTGTAGATCTTGATCTGAAGAAACTATTTAAAACTAATATTTTAGGTAATTAGGAAAATTTTATTATAGAGAATGTATTAGTAACATTAAGGAATTACAAAATTTTAGGTGTATTAAAAAGAAGTTATTTTACAGGAAGGCTAAACAATACACTTCTAAAAAACACATGGTCAAAGAAGAAATCTCAGGAGAAATTTTAAAATATTTTGAAGTAAATGAAAATGAAAATACAACTTATAAAAATTTATGGGATAAAGCAAAAGCAATGTTTAGAGAAAAATGTATTTCATTAAATGCAAATATTAGAAAAGAAGATCTAAAATCAATAAGTGTCCACCTTAAGAAACTAGAAAAAGAGCAAATAAAATCCAAAGTAAGAAGAAGAAATAGAAATTAAAGCAGAAATCAATAAAATTGAAAATAGGAAATCAAAGAGAAAATCAACAAACCAAAATGTGGTTCTTTAAAAAGATCAATAAAAGCAATAAAGTGCTAGCCAGGCTAAGTAAGAAAAAAAAGAGAAGACACAAATTACAAATATCAGAATAAATACTATGAACAACTCTACACCTACGAATTTGATAACCTAGATGAAATAGACAAATTCCTTGAAAAATACAACCCGCCAAACCTCATACAAGAAGAAACGGGTGATTTGAATAGGCCTATATCTATTTAAAATAGAATTAATAATATATAACTTTGCAAAACAGAAAGAACCAGGCCCAGATGGGTTCACTGGTGAATTCAGCCAAACATTTAAGGAAGAAATTATACCAATTCTCTACAATCTCTTTCAGAGATAAAAGCAGAAAGAATATTTTCTAACTCATTCTATAAGGCCAACATTACCCTAATATCAAATCAGACACAGATATTACAAGAAAAGAAAACTAGAGACCATTGTCTTTTATGAACATAGATGTGAAAATTCTCAAAAAAAATAGCCAATTGAATGAAAAAAGGTATGAAAAAAATTATACACCATGACCAAATGGATTTATAGTGTTTCAACACTTAAAAATGAATAAGCCCTAGCGATCTGCTGTATAACATTGCACCTATAGTCAACAATAATGCATTCTTAAAAATTATTCAGAAAATTGATCTAATTTAAAGTGTTCTCCTCATAATAAAATTGAACCAAGACTGATTCAACATTGGAAAATCAATTAATGTAATCTCTTTCATCAGAAGACTAAAAAAGAAAAATCACACAATTATATCAATAGATGCAGAAAAAGCATGTGTCAAATCTAACACCTATTCATAATTAAAAAAAAACACTTAAAAAAGTTAAAATAGAAGGGAATTTGCTTAACTTGATACACAAAAATAATCTACAAAAGCCCTACAGTTAGCATCATACTTAATGGTACGAAGCTTTTCCACTAAGATCAGGTACAAAGCACTCCTTTTTAACATCATGCTAGAAGTCCTTTTTAATACAATAAGGCAAGAAAAATAAATAAAAGGTATACATATTAAGAAAGAAGACATAAAACTGCTTTTGTTCGCAGATGGTATGATAATCTATGAAGAAAATCCAAAAGAATCAACATAAAACTCCTGGAACTGACAAGTGGTTATATCAAGGTTGCAGGATACAAAGTTAATAAGTAAAAGTCAATTGCTTTGCTATGTGTCAACAATGTATATGTGGAATTTAAAATTTAAAAAAAAAGCAATACTATTTGCATTAGCACCCCCCAAGATAAAATACTTTGGTATAAATGTAACAAAAAAAGCACAAGACCTATATAAAGAAAACTACAGAACTCTGATAAACTACAGAACTCTGATAAACTTTATATATATATATAACTAAGTAAATAGAGAAACATTCTATATATATATATATATATATATATATATATAACTAAGTAAATAGAGAAACATTCCACGTTCATGGATAGGAAGGAAGACTCAATATTGTCAATATGTTTTAGGTTCTCCACAATTTTATCTACAGATTCAATGCAATCCCAATCAAAATTCCAGCAAGTTATTTTATGAATATCGACCAACTAGTTCTAAAATTTATATAGAAAGGCAAAAGACCCAGAACAAGCAACACAATATTGAAGGGAAAGAACAAAGCTGGAGAACTGATGCTTCCCAACTTTAAGACTCACTATAAAGCTACAGTAATCAAGACAGTGTGGTATTGGCAAAAGAACAGACAAATCAATAGAATAGAATAGAGAGTTCATAAATAGGCCCGCATAAATATAATCAACTGATATTTGACAGAGGAGCAAAGGCAATACAATGGAGAAAGATAGTCTCTTCAACAAATGGTGCTGGAACAACCAGACATCCACATGCAATAAATTGAATCTAGACAGAGACCTTATACCCTTCACAAAAATTAACTCAAAATGGATCATAGGCCTAAATTTAAAACACAAACGTGTAAAACACCTAGAAGATAACATAAGAGAAATCTTAGATGGCCTTAGATATAGAGATACCTTTTTAGAAACAACACCGAAGGCATAATCTATGAAAGAAATAATTGATAATCTGGACTTCATTAAAATTTAAAAATTCTGCTCTGCAAAAGAAAATTTCAAGAGAATTAGAAAACAGTCCACAGACTAGGAAGAAATGTTAGCAAAAGACACATTTGAAAAAAGACTTACCCAAAATATACAAAGAACTCTGAAAAATCGACAATTAGAAAACAAACAAACTGATTATAAAATAAGCCAAAGACCTTAACAGACACCTCACCAAAAATATATATACAGATGGCACGTAGCATATAAAAAGATTTTCAGCATCGTATGCCATCAGAGAATTAATTGCAAATTAAAACAACAATAAGATATCACTGTACCCCTATTAGAATGCTCAAAATCTGGAAACCTGATACTAACTGCTGGTGAGAATATGGAGCAAGAGGACCTTTTATTTTTTGCTGGTGAGAATACAAAATGGCACAGACATATTGGAAGACAGTTTGGAAGTTTCTTATAAGACTAAGCATACTTTTATCGTATGATCCAGTAACCATGCTCCTTGGTATTTATCTGAAGGAGCGCTCCCCCCCCCGCAAAACACAAATTGTTTGTGGATGTTTGTAGTAGCTTTATTCATAATTGCTAAAACTTGGAAGCATCTAAGATGTCCTTTAGTAGGAGAATGGATAAATAAACTGTGGTACATCCAGACAATGGAATATTATTCAGTGCTAAAAAAAAAAATAATGAGTTACAAAGACGTGAAAATGCATGGAGGAATGTTAAATGCATATTACTAAGAGAAAAAAGCCAATTTGAAAAGGCTGCATACTGTATGACTCCAAATATATGACGTATTGGAAAAGGCAAAACTATGACGACAATAAAAAATATCAGTGGTTTTCAGGGAGGAGGTAGGAGGAGCGATGAACAGGGGGAATATAGAAAATTTTAGGGTAGTGAAACTATTCTGTTAGATTCTATAATGATGGATATATTTCATTATACATTCTTCCAAATGCGTAGAATGTACCATGCCCAAAGTGAACCCTAATGTAAACTATGGACTTTGGGTGATAATTATGTGTCACTGTAGGTTCATTCTTGGTTTGACAAAAAGTATCGTTCTGGTGAATGATGTTGATAATGGGGGAGCTTGTGCATGTGTGGAGGCAGAGGGTATATGCACCATTTCTGTACCTCTCTCTCATTTCTGTTGTAAACCTAAAACTTCTCTAAAAAATAAAATATTTTTAAAAATAAAGTCTTTATATTTAATGGGTGAAAGGATATGATGTCTAGTATTTGCTTCAATATATTCTAGCAAAAAAAGCCTAGGGGATTATGAAATGACATTGGCAAAATGTTAACTGTTGAAGCTGGGTAGTACGTACTTGGAGATTCATTTTGTTATCATTCTCCTTACTATTGCATATGCCTGAAAACTTTATAATAAATAAGCTTCTAAGCTAAATTTAAAAAATAGAGAATTGAGGATTCAGAGAGGTTAAGTGACTTTCCCAAGACCACCGAATCCTGGTCTCTGGGCTCTAATTCCTTCACTGTTTCTTCTACTCCACACTAAGCAGGCCTGACAGGGCCACAGGGACTCCATGTAGTCATAGTGGCATTGTCTGAGACACAGACTACACCAGTGGCAGGCTGGGTCCCTGACCCTTCTTTATCCCCTAACACACCAAGGCAGGAATGCAGAGTTAAGATGTATGCTTGTGGGTGCGGAGGGGGTATGAAGAATAGGGTGCTGGCAGGCTAGGTAACAAGCATGATTTGGTTACTCAGGAATTCAAAACAGATTTCTTGCATTATATAATTTCTGTTTTCAGAAAAATTTTGGAAAATACACAAACTAATCTAGTATGACATATGTGGGTCTCCCTAACATCTTAGGAGGGCTTAAACAATGAGCCTATCTGAGTTGGTAAAGGATGAAAGAGAATATAGTCAACTTTGTGCCAATCAGACTGATTCCTGTTCCTCCTGTTTGTGACAGCCAACCATATTCTGAACCTAGAGGCTGTGGGCCTTAGATTCTGAAACTTTCAAGAAAGGAAGTCCCTTCTAGACCTCAGGGACTGAGGTTGGAAAATTAAGTCAGGATTGAGCTAAGGAAGATTCCATCTGTACTCACATGTTTCTGGATGGAGTCCCATGCTACCTTGGTGTTATTGTCCGAATGATATCGCTGGATGCTGTCAGTCAGGCCCTCAGCCGCAGACTTATTCAGCTGGGCAGGGCACATCCCAGCAAAGGAGACATTGCAAAAAGCAGGTGAGTTCAAGGAACAAGGAATTTCTAGTATAGGCTAGTGATTCCACTTATTCCTCCCTTTTGAATGGTCTCCTCAAAGCTAAGGAAGGGAACAGAGAGACATTCTGGACTTTTTTTATATATATATCAGAAGAAGTGCTGAGGGTGAGATGGCATTGAAGGAAGAAGCACACAGTGGCCGCTTGTGCTTCCAGAACTCTAGTACCAAGGAGGAAAAGGGACAATCAAAGCGTGGGCTCTCTTATGCACCCAAACAGATATTCTATGTTGCCAGACACATGGAGAAAAGTAAGTAGGAGGAAGATAAACTTGGGTTTGCTATTCTTCCTACTCATCCTTCAGAGCAGCATTTAAATGCAATACCCTTTGTAAAAATTTTTTCTCTTCCCAATTACAATTAATCTCTCTTTCCTTTATCCTTTCACTTTGCTTCTACCTCTAATTATAGGACTTATTTTGTGCCAACTTCTCCACTGTCTACTCCCCATTCTCAGCCATATAATAAATTGTATTCTTTATAACTTACCTTCTGTTCATACACAAAGAGCAGGATGGCCAAGGTCACTTCAGCAAGGAGGATAATTAGCAGCAGAACAAAGAACTAGGATAAAGCAGAGACATGCTCACAGCACTGATCCCAGTTCTCACCCTATTCCCACTGCACCCGGGAGCATCCAGTCATGTCTCTGCACATGGGCAAGAGGTCTTTGTTCCGGCCTGGTTGGGCCTTCACCAGCTTTCTCTTGTTTTGTGAGTAATAGGTATTCTTTTCCTATAACTAGCCTCCAAAACTCTAGAGGGCAGATCAGCTGTCTTTTCACTTTGTTCTTTCCTTCTCATGTGCCTGTCAAGTTCCATGTGCATAATGCATATGAAATACCATTCGTTGAATCAATTAAACAATTTTGGCATCAGCTTATCAAAACAATTGAGCAAAAGACCAGTAAACTAAACTGTGTGTCCTTAGAGTTTGGGGCCTGGTCCTTTCTGCAAGAGCAGAGGGATTTTGGGGTGGGGACAGGTGATGGTGGAAGTTGAGAGGAGCTCTGCACAGATGGGGTGAAGAGGTGTTTACTCCCTTTATGTTAACCACACACAACAGAAACATTTTCATTTACCCCCTCTCCTACACCTTTTTACCCCAACATGAATTTTGACCACTTAAAACCTTTCCCCCATATCTATTGTCTTCCATCTTTTGCCAGTAGTTTGGGAACTATCTGAGAACAAGACTTTCTTATTCTATCTCTAGGCTCCAGTTTATAAATTCCCATAATGGGAAGAACCAAGGTGACTGGGAACCCATACTTATGGATAAAGTGGCACTATTACGCCAAGCTCTGTTCTGGATGCACTAGAGAAATGAGCTTTTCTTTTATAGAGATTATGCCAAAATCTAAGCATAAAGGTATTCCTCGGGATGGTTAACTGACAAGGAACAACAGAAAAGCTCACGTTAGACCTCAATGGCTGCAGCCTAGGCCCTTGCCTAATTTGAGCCACTCATACTATGGTGTATCTCATGCATATATGAGATAGGGAAGTATCCTCTGACATTTTTAGGGGGGGGTCACAGTACTCAGAAAAATCTAGAAAACTAGATTTTCCATTATTTAGCAACTGAGTCATCCTGCAAATACATACTAATGAGAGGAGGTTTTAGGCAGATGGATGACAGTTAATTTCAACCCAGACATGAAAAGGAAATAAAATGCTATGAAGGGAAATCACAATGACAAGTGTTGCTATTAACAGTAAAATGGATGCAAGGTGGATAGCAATACCCATCCCTGGGACCCTAGTCAGAAACAAAATACTATTGGTCTAGACAAATTTGGCTGACCTGAGACGCCAATTTTATGTTTCTATGATTTCTCTGTGCCATTAGGTGAGCTACCAAGAAACATCTGCCTGGGGCTTAAGACATGATATCCCTCCAATTAGGGGACCACCACATCTGCTGTGAGAGACTTACCGACATAAGCAGGCACTTGTTCTCCTTGATGGAGCCCATGCAGCCCAGGAAAGCAACCACCATGATAATGGAGCCGATGATGATGAGCACATTGCCCAGTGTGAGGGAGGGGAGGTTATGGAAGAGTACCCCAAAGTCATTGTGGATCAGGAAGTATATCCCAAAGCCCAAAATGCAGCAGCCGCAAAACTGAAAGGAAGAATCCCACCACATTCTTAGGTAAAACATCGTTCTTGAATATCTCATCTGCTCACTTACTTGAGATTAGAATCACCTTTTCCCATTGGCTCTATCAAGACTCTGATGAATAACCTTTTTACCCAGCTTTTCCCATGCACCTAGAAAACAGGTGACCCCAGCTTCCTCCTGTTAATGTCCCATGAATGCTTCATCCTACCTGTATCAGACATCATGGGAAGTTCACTTCTGTGTGTAACACAATATCTTCACATGTCAGATCCCCACTACCTTGTTCACTCAACTGTTTACACATGGTCTTCCCTTTGGAAACCACAACCATGCAGAGAAGGGGTCCTGTTTGAGAAGTTTGTCTTGCTAGGTAGAAAAATGGAGAAGCCAACTTTTAAGAATCTTCTCATAGAAATGTAAGTACCAACTCATCCTGTACCTGAAATTTGATTGCTAAACCTCCCCAGAAAAGATGACTTCCCTTTCAATCAGCTATTCTTCCAAGAGGTCCAGGGGGCACGTAAAAGCTAGAAAAAAAGAGGCACTCAGTGCACAGAATGTAGTTTCAGGTGCCTCATCAATAGATGTCAGTAGTGAGCAGTAAAAGCCTAAAGCCCCCAGAGAGAGAAAGCGCATCCCCATAAATAACTGCACTGGTGCATTTCAATTTTGCAAGCTTATACTGTGGCAGGATGGGAAGACTAGAGGAAAGGATAATTCCCTTCTTTTTTAGGCCGGTTATGCTGCACATGGCCCGGGCATGCATGAATTGCCCTCCACATGATGCTCTTTGGTAGAGGAAAGAAGTAGAATGTAGCTGGGAGGAGGTGAGCTCAGCCACACTCAGAAGAGACACACTTACCCAAAAGAGCAAATTGAAGAAAAATAGGACATACTTCAGCAATTTCAAGCTACTCATGCCCATGCTGGAATATTCTTGCACTAAAAAGTGGAAGGAAAAACAGAGGAAGTAAGTGTCCCAGCTTTGCAAGGTAGCTCCAAAGATCAGAGGTCACCAACATTCAGGGGTAAAGGATCCTCAACATTACCTTGGATTTGAGCTGTGACTCTTCTCTGGTAAGTTTCCCCAAACTTCCTGCTTTCTTAGTTTCTGAACTGAGGTGCCAATTGGCTCATCTCAGACACTCATGTTTTCTTCAATTCAGTAAACCAAGGATGGTGTCATTGAATTAAGCACTCTAGAAGTAAGCTAGAGAGCCACTCTTAGGGGAGGATGAGTCACAGAGACACACAGCAGGCCAGTACTCAGGGACTAGTACCTGGGCACTTACTCAAGAGGGCAGCACTGGGGTCAGGGATTGGCCAGTCAGCCCGCTGTGGAGAAGGCCCATGGCTTAATCAGCTAGTTCTTTAAATGCCCTGAGATGCACATACATACTACATGTGGTCTATAAAACTCTCCACATGAAGGTGGGGGGGAACTTACCTATGCCTCCCTCATTCTTTTATTGAAAAGACCTTTTGATGTTTTTTTTTTCCTAAGATACTATAGGAGATGCAATCATGAGGAAGTAGTAGCTATCCTCCAGAATATGTCAATCTTACAGCAGAGATAAAATTGGCCAACAAAGATCCAATGGAGAAATGAAAAGAGAGTTTGAATTTTTAAAAAATAGATTTTTTTTCTTGATGAGGACATCAATATTCAAAGTCTGATCTTCAATTCTAGAGAACAAGATACACAATTTTGCATTTTCTCTCAGAAGTAATGAGGTTCTAAAGAGTGACTTGTATTTTAAAACTACCCATGAGAGCAATATATAAAACAGAATGTCAATTTTTGTTTATTTTTCCCCCATTAGAACTATGCCTTTTCTAGTGCATAGATTGCTTGTACAATTCATCCTACCTTCTTTGCCATGTGAAGGCACCCAGAAATCAGATGGTTTTGAGGGATGGTTCAGCCAGGTTATAGATAAGCCTGATGAACTACTTCTGTTCCATGACACAGTAATTTCTATTGAAAAGACCGAATACTTTTATCTATTTCATACTGTTTCCTTTCCCTTTACTTTGTCCTTTTTTCTTTTTCTTCTTGTCTCGACCTTCAAAATTATTCTTAATCCTTCATCATTACTTTAATCAAGTTAAAATAAAATTAATTAGATTGTAATGTGTTCCAAGACCCCAAGTGAATGCCTGAAGCTGCAGATAATACCAAACCCTATATATATTATGTTCTTTTTTGCTATACAAAGTTTGACATAAAATTAGGCACAGTAAAAGACTAACAACAATAACTAACAATAAAATAGAACAATTATAACAATATACTATATTAAAAGTTATGTGAAAGTAGTCTCTCTCAAAATATCTTATTGTACTATACTCGTCCTTCTCCTCCTCCTCCTTCTCCTTCTTCTTACCTTTCTTCTTCTCATTACGTAAGATGATACAATGTGCATGTGATGAGATGAAGTGAGGTCAATGATGTAGGCATTGTGACATAGCGTTAGGCTACTATAAGGGTGACTTGAATACAAGCACTATGATACTGCAACCATTGATCTGATCATTGAAATGGCTACTAAGTGACTAAAGGGCAGGTAGTGTATACAGTGTGGATACACTGGACAAAGGGATGATTCATGTCTCAGGCGGGACAGAGCAGGACGGTGCAAGATTTAATCATGCTACTCAGAACAGCATGCTATTTAAAACTTATGGATTGTGTATTTTCGGACCTTGGTTGACTATGTGTAACTGAAACCATGGAAAGTGAAACCATGATAAGGGGGATGAAAAAAAAGTCCAATGATTTACAACACAGTCTTTGAGGTCAAACTGGAAGTCAACCCTCACAAGTGCTACTAAACAGCTATGTGAGATTTAGAAGCCTACTTAACTTTTCTAGTCACATGTATTCCTATGTAAAATAAGGTAATACTTATACGTGATAGGGTGGATGTGAAGATTAGATGATTTTACCACATAGATAGACATATGCCGAGTACTCAATAGATGGCACCTGTGATTATATAGTCTTAAAGGACCACTCTTGTTTATCAGGAAAGGATGATAGATTTGAGTGTTTCTTAGGCCTCTGTACTTTGACCAAGTATCTCATAGACTAAGAGACATCTATGGAAAAAAATAATCTTATTCGTTTTATCTAGAATTTTTAAATTAATTTAACTCTTAGGATGTGACATTTACCAGTCTTTATCTTCAAATCCTTGAGAATCCTTACTGTAGCCCTTTGCACAGTAATAAAAGATGAGTATGTCAAGTCCCAAAGAACAGTACATTATGCCATAGAAATTCAAAGATTTTCAGCTGTATTTTTTTAAATGTAAAAATATAAAATCACATATTTAGGTATGTGCTTTTGGCCAGTATAGATTGGCAGGGACCAGATTTATGCTCTCATCCAAAAACAACCAAAAAGTGTACAAATTATAAAAAATGTCTCACAAGACATTGGACATCAGACAACTTTCAAAACTCAATCATAGGAAAACAAACAATTCCATTTAAAAATGGGCAAAATATCTAAACAGATACTTCACCAAAGAAGATACATGGATGACAAATAAGTACATGAAAAAGTACTTTACTTCATTAGTCATTAGGGAAAAGCAAATTTAAACCACAACAAAATACCAATACCTACCTGCTAGAATGATGAAAAACAAAACCAACAAACAAAGAAACAAACAAAAAACTAACAATGCTAAGAGTTGGTGAGATATGGTGGAACTGGAACTCTCATCCACTGTTGATGAGAATGGAAAAGAGTATAACCACTTTGACAAACAGTTTGCCAGTTTTGTAAAAAGTGAAACATACACTTGTATGATCTAGTCATTCTACACCAAGGTATTTATCCAAGAGAAATGAAGCATATGTTCATACAAAAACTTGTACAGGAATATTCATAGAAGCCTTATTTGTAATAGCCAAAATCTGGAAAAAACCCAAAGGTCATCAATAGATGAATGGATAAATAAACTATGGTATAACCATATAATGGTATACTACACAAGAATACAAAGGAATGAACAGTTGATATATACTATGACATAGATGAACCTCAATATAATTATGATAGGTGAAAGAAGCTAGACGAAAAAAGTATTATAGAATTATACACTTGAAACCTACATAATTTTATTAACCAATGTCACCTCAATAAATTTAATAAAAATTTAAAAAGTAAGTACTCTAAGTCCAGTTATATAAAATTTTAGAAAGTGAAAATTAATCTATAGCAACATGAAAAAAGATCTATAATTGCCTGGGGATAGGGGTAGAGGAGAATGAAAGGAAGGGGAAATAGATGGGTAATAGGAAAGGGCAAGAGAAACGGATTACAAAAGACCACAATAATCTTTTGGGAGTGATAAATATGTTACCTTGACTGTAGCAACAGATTATGCATGTATACATACATCAAAAGGCCCTTCCTCATTTGCACTTGTCCACCTTTCCAAACTCATGACAGCAGTCCCTGTCTTATACTTTAAAATTTAGCAAGCAGCATTGAATACTTACCTCAATGCCTCCTTCCTTACTTTTGCTCATGTGGTTTGCTGGAATGTGCCCCTTTCTCTCCCTCTGACTCTTTAATTTGGTTAGCTATTAATCATCCTGAGACTCAGGTCAAGCAGCACTTGTCCAGGAAGCCTTCTCTGATTGTATCTATTTCTTCATGCCCAATCCCCACTCTCCACAAAGAGTGCCTGTAACATCTGTGCATCTCCATTATGGTACAAAACACTTTGTTTTATAATTATCTCCTCCTTCGGTAGAATATGAGCTCCTTGAGAGTAGGAGCTAGTTTATTCATCTTCGAATCTTCAAGGCCTAACACAGTACCTGATTACACTAAAAAAGTAAGATTGTTGAATGAACAAATGATGACATTTGCTCATTAATTCTAAATAATCTGGTATATGGGATGATCATAATATTGCAGAGTCAGGAGCCTTGGACTTGAGATTTATTCTGCCAATAAATTAATTTCTTGGACATGGCAAATAGCTTACACACAAGAAGACTGTGCCAAATGCCTCCTAAAGTCACCTCAGCCCCAGTAATGGGGGATTCTATGATAGCTGCTTAAGACCCCTGTAATCCAAGTGTCCACAGAGTACCAACTAATAAGGTGCCCACAATCCTGGGAATATCCTCATTGATTCTTTACTTCACAGACAGGAAGACTAACCTCTTCTTTCTCTTTCCCTTATTTTCCACTTATTCAGACTCATACCAAATTAAAGGAGAAAAGCTTCCCTTTTAGTGAAATTGTTAATATTGTTACCACAAGCAATGATGGCCCCAGTTTTCATGTAAACCCAGAGAGAATGCCACCCTGTTCCCCTTTCCCTTTATTTACTATGACTGGCCAATTATTGAACTCCCACCTCTCCACCCCTCCCAACCCCTCTATTTGAAAAAACTGACACCACTCCACAGTCAAAATCTGTGACTCCCGGCCCCATGACTCATGGCTCTGTGAAAAAATTCTCTAACGTCATTTTCCAGGAAACATCTATAACTGAATTGCAGTTGGCTGTGGCCACCTCCCACGGCTCAGTGTGAAGGCAAAGGATGAAGTTTACACTTTAATTTCCTTCAAGCAAAGTGCTTGAGCAGGTAAACTGTCTTGTGGATTTCTAGTTGAATCCCTCTCTTTTCTTTGACCCATACTTGCAGGGCCATCTAATCTAGTCTTGAATTTAATCAAGTTTAGAAGTGGCTAAGTTTGGGCAGAAGCTTCAAAAAATAATCAAATCTTGATCTCCACCTTTATCTGATCCAATCTTAGAGACCAATCTGGAGTCACAGCAAGACAGCTTTGGTGTTACATAGGCTGTCATATTTATGAGATATTAAAAAGTGTTCCTCAAACAAAACAAAGAAAGCAACAGAGAGTAATAGGAATTCATGATCAGATAATCTTGGAAATAAATGGGATTAAATAAAAATAAGCCACAAAACAATAAACAGTTTTTCTAATGAATGACTTCTAAGAAACTTGTTATATGCTAATGTACAATGTGGGTCTCTTAGAGAAAAGTCTACTTATATACTACAAACCTATCCTTATATTGAAGATTACTTGCTAACAGCTCAGAGAACATAGTGTTCCATGGAATATAGTTTGATAAACACTAGTAATGGAATCAAAGAGATTTACTTTTGAGTTCTGGCAGTGCGACATACCAGAAACATGGCCTTGGGCTACTTGCTTAACCTCTCTAACTTTTACAATTTCCTCATCTTTAAAATGGCAACATCAATATGTACCTCACAGGTTTTTCTCAAGGTTAAATAAGGTAATATTTCCTAGATGACTCAGTACCAGAGTGCCCAGTTCAGTGACTACTGACTAAAAGATCAAGTTCCGAGTTTCCCTACCAGTCCATTTCTACGGGTAACACAGCTTCCTGCTAGATTTTCAAAAATAAAATACATCGGAGCCAGGAGGTCTTTAATAATCCTTTGATTATTTCATTCTTTTTGGTAAATACCTTTAAAAAAGCTTTGTGTGCCCTTTGCATAAAAATTTAAACAATGCAGTACAAAGAAGAAAGCATAAAATCTTTTGAAACCCCACCGCCTAGAGATAATCACTACTAACATTTCAATGAACATCTTTCCAGACATTTATCTACATACATTTCTCACTATACAGATCTATTTGCCAATTTATATGGAAGAGGATGATGTTCAGCAAGGTATCATTGGCTTCCTATCCCTTCCTACGTGGAGCCTGTGGAGGTCTTTGGTTCTTCAGTGAAGAATATTGGGGCCTTGATTAAGTAAAGATTTTTCTAAGTAGGAAAGAAAATCTGTTCTCCACAAGGGCCCCCAAATTAAGGCCCTCCTACCAAAATAAATTTAGATATATGATAGAGTTCACTGAATCCTGAAAAATGTCAACTTCTTCATAAACATCTTATTTATAATTCTCACATTACTTGTACAACTTAAGTGTCAATAGCCCTATTTTGTAAACAGGAAATTCAAGACTCAGAAGACCTATATAATTGGCACAAGATTCCCCCACTAATAATAAGCAAAGACAGGGCTCAGGCCAAGATGTTTCAGCCTCCCAAAACCATACTCCTTCCATTGTCCCAGGTTCCAGTTTTGTGCCTTCTGCTTCCCAACTCAACTCACGTGCTACAAAATGATGAGCCCCCAGGAAGATTCTTTCCATCTTTCACAGTTTGAACCCCTGTGGGAAGTGGCTGAGAAATAATGGGGATTATGCAAGTGTGACTTCTTGAGGGAGTAATAGACAATTGTAGAGGGAGAGATGATACTAAAATAAAACAAAACAGAACTATCAACTTTTATGCATTAGTTTTTTCTCATCTTTCCATCACTTTGTCAAAGGACTGTGTCTTATTTCTTTCTGATATTGTGGTCTGGTGAAAAATTTTTCCCTTCAAGGCTACTCTCAGGGGAGAGGAATTAGTGATTTGTAGAGAGAAAGAAGGAAGAAGCAAAGAGGAGAGAAAAAAATAAAGACAAATCCAGATGATCTTGGAGGCTCATTTTCTTCCATTTGGAAGCTTAGCAAGATAACAGCTCAACAAAAAAATTATGGATTCTACTAGCAACTGACCTAAGACAAGGACCAAGAATATCAATGTCTTAAAAGACAAAGAAAGACTCAGGAACTATTCCAGATAAAAGGAGACTGAAGAGGCATGACAGTTGAAAGCAACGCACGATCAGAAACTTCCTTTTGCTATCAAGAATATGAACGGAGCAATCAGTAGAATCTCAATAAGATGTGTGGCTTGTTAATAGCACTGCACCAGTGTCAATTTTCTGGTTTTGATCACCGTAATGTGGTTATGGAAGGGAATGTTTTTGCTTGTAGAAAATGTGCACTAAAGCTCTTATGAGGAAAGGATATCATGCCAGTGATTACCCTTAAATAAGAAAACCAGGGATGAATAAAGAAAATGTGGTAAAATGTTAATATTTGGAAAATCTGGGTGAAAGGAATTCAGAAATTTTTAGTACTATTTTTACAACTCTTCTGTAAGTCTGAATTTTTGTCAAAATAAAAAGTTTTTAAAAAGAGTTAAACATGAGTAAATGATCTAAGAGATTCTAATGTCAAAATCATTACAACTTAAGTCTTTGATGGTATAAATACTGAGATTCTATCATAGCTATTTTCAGAAGAACAAACCATTGGATAATTCTTTAATGCCTCTATTTGCTCCTGATATAGAGTAAATATTAAGCCGTGAGTTCAAATTTACTTGAATTTTAAAAGAGTTGAGGAGTCAAAATTATTTATCACCCTTATTCCTTAACTAGTTCTTCTGAAATATAAAATGTCTAACAAAAGTTTGACAAATTAAATATATATTAAAATTATGGTTTTCTAGCATATTGATTTCAGATCAACTGAATTTATAATTAAGTTGTATTTTTATTTTGCTTATGTTAAAATGCACTGGAAATTGAAGGAACAAAGAGCAAAACCTAGTGATGCTTATTTAATAAGAAGTCTATAAGAAAGGGAGAAGATGGATTTCCAGTCACAATGGCAGAGTAGGTAAATGCTGTGCTTGCATCCTCTCATGACCACATCAAAATTACAACTAAACTACAGAACAACCATCACTGAGAATTGCCTGAAGTATAGCTGAATGAAAGTCCTACAAATAAGGACATACAGAAGAAGCCATCTTGAGACTGGTAGGAGGGGCAGAGACACAGAATGGGCAAGTCCCATACCTTCCATGGCAGTTAAAAATAGGGAGGGATATCTCAGCTGCGGAGGTCCCTCCTGAGGAGCAAGGGGTCACAGCTCCACACCAGGCTCCCCAGCCCAGGGTTCCAGTGCCGGGAAGAGAAATCACAACTCCTGGCTGTGAAAACCAGCAGAGATTGTGGCTGAGTGAGACAGAGGGCAGCTGGAGTTGCAGGTGTTCCTCTTAAAGGGCCATGCATGGACTTACTTACTGACCAATGCTTGGGAAGCAGCTTAGAAAGCACCAGGGACATACATGAAGGAACCGAATTGTCTGGCTTCAGAGCAAGAGCTAGAGGGGGGCAGCTTTCTTCAACACAGAATCCATTGTTTCTTTGTTGAGCCCTACTCCCTCTCAGCATGCAAACACAGGTGGCTGCTATATTTGAGTCTTCATCAACCTGGCTAACATGGCCTTGTCTCACCCAACTTGCAGGTGCTTCTAGTGGAATTTCCATACAAACAGCTTGTCTTGGCTCATGCTGTGAACTTTCCTAAAATCTCTCAAAGGTTTATAAATCCCCAATAAGGAGCATCTGGCCTTGGCATGCCCTATACCTCTTGCTGAGCAGCCCCAAGCCTGGCATTGGCAACAACTGGTCTCGGTTCCTGGCTTGGCCTCTCAAGGCACCTCTAACCCCAAAGTGGGTGGTGGCCATCTGTAGATTGTTTTGTGGCTCAAGCAAGGGGGCCCCAGGTAGGGCACAGGCTGTGGCTGAGTTTGGCCTGCAGCAGGGCCCCTCTCAGGAGGCCCCAGGCTGCATGCCTAGGGGCTGGCTTCAAACAGAGCCAGAGCATCACCTGGGGCCACATATAAGAATGACACGCTAAAAGGGCAGACTGGGCAGGCACCAGAGCCCTGCTAAAGTGAATCCTGTTCCATAGGGTCAGCCCCTGCACAACAGCTCCTCCACTGTGGTCACAGCCAATCCTCACAATCAATCAGCCCAAAGGTCAACCCCTTCCGTTGACATGCAAACAGTAACCAAGGCTCGACTACAGCAGGAAGGCACACACAGCCTACACCAGGAACATACCTGGAGCACCCAGCTCATAAGAGCAAGGAGATTGTGCCACTGGGCAATACAGGACACCTACTACATAAGGCCACTCTATTAAGACTGGGAGATATAGCAACCCTACCTAATACATAGAAAGAAACACAGGGAGGCAGCCGACATGGGGAGACAAAGATGTCCCAGATGAAAGAACAGAACAAAACTCCGGAAAAAGAACTAAACAAAATGGAGACAAGCAATCTACCAAACGCATAGTTCAAAACACTGGTCATAAAAATGCTCAGTGATTACAGAGAGAACTTCAACAGGAGATAGGAAACGAAAAATGGAGATAGAAAACAAAAAGGAACCAGTCAGAAATGAGGAATACAACAACCAAAATAAAGAATATATTAGAGAGAATCAACAATAGATTAAATGAGGCAGAGGATCAAATAAGTGATTTAGAAGATAAGGTAGCAGAATATACCCAATCAGAATAGTAAAAAAATAATAATAATAATCAAAAAATGTGAGGATAGATAAGGAACCTCTGGGACAATATCGAGCATACCAACATTCACATCCTGGCAGTGCCAGAAGGAGAAGAGAGAGAGCAAGGAATCAAAAACCTATTTGAAGAAATAATGACAGAAAACTTCTCTAACCTAGTGAAGGAAATATACATACAAGCCCAGGAAGCTCAGAGAGTCCCAAACAAGATGAACCCAAAGAGACCCACACCAAGACACATCCTAATTAAAATGCTAAAGGTTAAAGACGGAGGGATAAAAACAGCTAAAGGGAAATCTCCAAGTTCCCTTTAAAGCTTAAAATCAGCAAGAGAAAAGCAGTTAGTTACCTACAAGGGAGCTCCCATAAGACTGTCAGCTGATTTCTCAACAGAAACTTTGCAGGCCAGAAGGGACTGGCACAAAATATTCAAAGTGCTGAAAAGCAAGGACCTATAACCAAGATTACTCTGCCCGGCAAAGCTATCATTTAGAATTGAAGGACAGATGAAGAGCTTCCTGGACAAGAAAAAGCTAAAGGAATTCATCACCACCAAACCAGTATTACAAGAAATGTTAGAAGGACTTCTTTAAGAAGAAGAAAAGATAAAAAATATGAATAATAAAATGGCAATGACTACATATCTATCAACGATTACTTTAAATGTAAATGGATTAAATGCTCCCATCAAAAGATAGGGTGTCTGAACAGAGACAAAAAAAAAGATCCTTACATATGCTGCCTACAAGAGACTCACTTCAGCTTGAAAGACACACACAGACTGAAAGTAAAGAAAAGTAAAAAGATATTTCATGAAAATGAAAAAACAAACAAACAAACAAAAAAAGCTAGAGTAGTAAAATTTATGCTAGACAAAATAGACTTTAAAACAAAGGCTATAACAAGAGACAAAGAAGGACCCAGTAATCCCACTGCTGGATATTTATCTGAAGAAACCCAAAACACTACTTTGAAGGGACATGTGCATTCATATGTTCACTGCAGCATTATTTACGATAGCCAAGATATGGAGACAAGGTGGGTATCCATCAATAAATGAATGGATAAAGAAGATGTGGTATATATATATGTACAATGGACTATTACTCAGCCACAAAAAAGAATGAAATCTTGCCATTTGCAATGACATACATGAACCTAGAAGGTATTGCGCTGAATGGAGTAAGTCAAACAGAGATAGACAAATGCCATATAATTTCACTTATATGTGAAATATAAAGAAAAAAGTAAACAACAGAAACAAACTCACAGATACAGAGAACATTTTGATAGTTGCCAGATGGGAGGGGTTTTGGGAGAGGTGGGTGAAAAAGGGGAAGGTATTAAGAAGTACAAATTAGTAGTTACAAAATAGTCACGGGGATGTACAGTATGGCGTAAAGAATATAGTCAATAATATTGTAATAACTATGTATAGTGTCAGATGGGTATTAGATTTACCAGAGTGATCATTTCATAAGTTATATAAATGTCTATGTTGTACACCTGAAACTAATATAATATTGTATGGCAACTGTAATTGAAAAAAATTATTGAAAGAAAAGAAAAGGGAATATAATGTATGGAGGAAAGAGAATTCCATAGAGAATTAGGAAATATTATAAATAGTTAAATAATCTGATGACTTTGGACAAGTCACTTTACCTGAAAAATAAGTAGAAAGGAAACATTACAATAATAGCTAATATTTATTGGACTGTCATTATGAGTTGGACACTGGACACTGTATTTGAATCTAAATCTCCAAGTTCTTTTTAAGTAACGACATTCTAAGACTTGGGATATAATGCTTTTATTTTATTTTATTTTATTTTATTTATTTTATTTCAATTAAATTTATTGGGATGACATCAGTTTATAAAATTATATAGGTTTTAAGTGTACAATTCAATAATATGTCACATGTATATTATGCTGTCTGTCTACCATCGAAAGTTAAATTTCCTTCCATCAAATGATTATATGATTACAGCCTTGTGGCATCTTTTCTTTACAACAATTCTTGGCCAATAAATGTGATGTACTGATGCTACTTCTTGGATAGGAACTCTACTGTGTGCTGGTGAAATGGGAAATGAATAGAGGGCTTGCCTCTGTCTTCCAGCACCGACCAATGGTCTCCTCTCTGAGTGTCACCCATTGGCTTTGGAAATGTATTGCCTTCCTTTTTCCAAAGCCTGCTTACAGATAGCCTTCCCAAACTGACCACCCAACCTCCAGCTGTGATCCTCTCCTCCTATGCCCCAGCGGCCACTTAGAGGCCCGCTCTGTATAGCTGTCTAGTTTCTCTTTGTTACTCTGCTTCAGCTCTCTGCACCAGCAGTGGCAGCTGGGTTCTGGAGCTTCCTGAGGACAAGTGCCCGGTCCCTAGGCCCAGGGTAATCTGCATACATCAGATGCTCACTCGGTACAGGAAGTGCTGTGGGCTGACTAATGTAGAAACATAAACCAAACCACCATAACTAAATCAACACAGTATTTCCTGGAACAGAAGCTCAGAGAAAGAAAATGGCTGTAACCTCGAAAAAAGCTCCACCCTTCCCTCTACGAGTGGAAAATCTAGATTGAGGAAGAAAATATCTGCCTCTCTACCCTCATTTCAGGCAATATCCCATCAATTCTGTCATGTAGATGTCTCAGGTGTGGCCCCATCCAGTGCTAGGCCGAGGACCCACCTGGTTAAGGATCTTGCCTTTTACTTTCAGGTGCTAGGATTCTAGAACCAAATATGAGAAAGGGATATCCACTTCCTATGGTCCTGCAAACATGGCTGGTTGTATTCCCATCTTGCTTACTCTCATTTATAACATACTTGGGGGTTCACAGGTCTTAAGAGCTTGCATATACTCTACCCTGTCTTGAATGCCATTATTCTCATTCTCCACAGCAAACTCATACTTCTTCGAAAATGAACCCAGGTAGTCACCCTCTAGCCCAGGGAGTTTTTGACACACTCCTAAACAACCCCTGGGTTTTGTGTACACTCTTATTGTAGAAAAGATCACATTTTGTCACTTTGAATTTCATAACAACATCCATTATCCTTTTGTCTCCAGCACTTGGCACTATGCTTAGCCACTGGCATGTTGCAAGACAGGAATGAGGAAGAGGAATAGGACTCAGGTTGGGAGTCCAAAGATTTCTGATCAGAGGTCAACCTGAGGACATAAGAACCTGAAGATCAACAGAATTTGACCTTTCCAGTTTGTGCTTCTTGTCAGTTACCAAAGGTGAAGGCCCTTAGGTTGTGGTAGTCACGAAGGGATGGATTTTGAGTCATTCCCTGTGTGAAAAAGGTGCCCAACCCTTTCATTTAAAGGCTAAATATTCTTAACCAGCTGATACAGGAAACATCACAGGAAATCGTGTTTTAGCTCAGCCTTATCTCCAATTCAACTGAAATTTCAAAACAGTGCGGATTCTGGCAGGGATTGAGAAAGCAAAACTTTTTTTTGTTTAGCCAGCAGCTAAGATTCTGCTTTTGCTCAGCTTTCTTCCAAAGCACTTGAATACATATCTAATATCTCTTAGCTCTATGAATTCCTTAAGGTCAGGCCTCTTTGACAGACAAACATCCTCCTACCTTGCCCATCCCCTCCCTACCATCATCTTCCAAAGCACAGTGCTGACCCCAGAGGGTGTTTGATGCCTGATTGTTAAATAACTTTGTTAAAAAGTCTGATCTTTATTTTTAAATTCAAGGTTCAATAGCTTTTGAGGTGCTTTGGCATTCCCACCACTCACTGTTAGGTGGGTGGTTGTCATCTTAGGGAAATTTCCTCTCCCTTCCAAGCCAGATACTGGCAGGTCCTGGAAGGAGAAAGTTTCGATCTAGAGTTCCCTGTGGTGACCTGACCCCCAGCAACTATGGTGGTCACAGAAACCCAAGACCAAAGACTTTATGAGTCTATGACACCTCAGTCATTAGTTACGGGGCATAAATTGGAAATACTGCAATATCCAGTTTCATTGACTGGAGCATGTCATATTTATTAATATTCTTGTTTTGAACACCAATGATAAGTTTATTTGAGAGAACTCTGGTGGTCACGATACCCCTTCCTGCCATTTGAAAACAAAAAATGTACGTGTCTCTTAGAAGTGTCTAACTTTCACCTCTTGAGATACAGATACTGACCACATCCTTTGTTCCTGACTAAGCTGGGTGATTTGTAGTAGTCCTTGTATTTAGTGGCTCTGAGGAATCACAGTAGGAGTTACTAAATTTACATTTGAAGTTTCCTCAGATGAAGTAGACCTACATCTCTCAGTTACCTTTCTAAATGGCTCTGGTTGTTGGTTCTCTTCGCACTTTAAAATTACAAAACCAATCTTCTAAAGACCAGAGCATGTAGAAAATCTCTCCAATTTCATCTTGCACAGAAAGCTCCAGGCATCAGAAATAGTCACATACAGAAATTCAATTTTGGAAACAATTTAAGCACAAGAATGCCCTGACCCAAAGAGATATCAGATAATGGAAACCTGATTAATTAAAAGTCTTTCTGGCCTGATTGCCTTTTGAGGATTACTAGGATCTTGCTGATCCTTTTACTTCCTACACATCTTTGTGAAAGAGAAGCAGAAGATTTTAAGTGAAGTATCTGGAAACTCCTAAGCAGATACCTTCCCCACGTTATATAGTTTAGGTCTCCGCTGTCAAATCAGATTAAAATGTCATCGGTCTTACCTTTTGCAGGCAATTTTCTTCAGTCCTTTAGGTAGAATTGATGATTATCCTATAGGTGGCCGTGAGAAGGCTGGTAACACGGATGTTGAAACTATTTGTGTAAAAGGAGAAGTGAAGGGAGAATAAATGTGATTGCACTGTGACAACAGGAAGCCCATGTGAGGAGAGGGAGGAAGTGAGCCTGGGCCTGCCCTCATTAGCTTCAGAGATGCAATCCTTCCCGCTTCAAACTTTTTAGAAGTTTGTTCCCACAACCCACCCAAATACCTAAACCGGTTTCTGTGAAACACAGTAAAACTCGAAAACCAGGTTGGTTCAGGCACTAATCTGTGAGCGTGGTGGGTTCTTGAATGATTTGGGTATTAATTTTTTTGTCTAGAAAAGGACGGTGCTTCTCAATCAAGGTGGCACCATGGAATAACCTGTGGATCTGTTCAAGGATGAGTTTGGCCTCACCATCAGAGTTTCCCATTCAGGTCGACTGAAACTAGAGTCCAATCTAAGAATTAATATTTTAAAAAAGTTTTCTAGGACTGAGACTTAGGAACATCTGTGATGCCACTCCACTTCCCCGCCACCCTCCCTCCAGCTGCCTTCCGGAAATCTCTAGTCTCCAGTTTGGTTGGGCCACTAGCCTCAGACTTCTGTGTCTCAGAAGCTGGACTGTCCTTATGTAAGGGTATTGCTGAAGGCAAACCACAAGGCGCACAATACAAGGGGCACTGGCAGAAATGATTTGGTCAGTAGAGGAAGGTCTAGATTTAGAGCACAAGGATCTGGGTTTCAGTCCCAGTTTTATCTCTGTCAGCTGTGAGATACAGAGCAAGTCTCAACCCCTCTGCTTCAGTTTATTAATAGTATGATTAAAAAATAACATTAATGGAGCCACTTTAAAATGGAGTTGGAACTGCCATCCCATCAGATACCTTGTGTGTCTCACAGCTCGAACCTTTAGAATGTTAAAACTGGGCAAAATAACCTGTGGACTGAGCCTAAAGCAGCATTGTATCCCAACCCACCATTTATGAAGATAATAGAAAAGCAGACATTATGACTACCAGACTGAAAATTAAAGACATTCTTTAGAAGTAGCATCACTCTGTTAGTTTATCTGCACCTATAGAAAATCTTTCTTAGTTTATTAACACCCATGGAAATTTCTTCCTTCTATGTATGTAATTGTTTCCCCTCCTTTTCTCATAAATACCCCTTGCCTTCACCTCCTAATCAGAACACTATTTGGGTCTCTGCCTGAATCAGTGATTCCCAAATAGCTATTCTTTAGGATCTCAAATAAACACTTTTGGCCTTTTACTTTGGCCCTTTATTTTTAGGTCAGCTGTAACATCTAATTATAACCCTACTAGATAGTTACTGTTATATCCCCATTTATCGATGAAAAAAAACAGAGGCTCAAAAAGGTTAGATAATTTGTCCAAGATTACACAACTAAGAAATGGCAGAGCTGGGACTCAAAGTCAAGGTCACATAGTGTTTTAGAAACACTATGACCAGTAGATTTTGAAAAATATGTGTTCAGTTTTCACTCTGTTGTGTTTACTGGGATTTTCTTAGATTGGTAGGATCAAGGGACTAGATAATAACCCTAATGGATTCCTAGCCAGCTGTGAACTTAGAACCAATCACCGAGTCATAGTGGTTTCATCCGATAAATGAAGAGATGGACACTCCATGGCATTTGACTTAGAAGCGTGTATCTGGGAGAGCTAATGTTCTCTCTTTTCTTTCTTCCAGAGATGCTCAGATTCTGTAATAACCTCTGACCAGTGCTGGCTTATAGGAAAGCCGAGTTAAACAATGATGAAAATGTCCTTTACTGCAGAACTTGTCAGTCTTTGATATTCCCTTAATATTCTTTAAATATGCAGATTTTCTCAAACTTATTTGATCATAGAACAGTGTTTGTGCGTGTGTGTGCGTGCACACGTACACGTGTGTGCACATATGTGCTTGTTTTTCCCAGGGAACAGTTTTTCAGTGTAACTGCACCTTAGGAAATGCTGTTATAAACTCTCCTCATCTCTGCTGGCATCAGTCTGAAGAATTACTGCTTCTCACTTGGGGCTGCGGTCACATTGACAGACTCCTGAAGTGGAGCTGATGAGGAAAGACTTCTTGCTTAACTCACTTTTTCTGTCATCTCATTCATCCTGATGGCTTTAGTTGCTATTTCTCTCTGCCAAAGATTCACAAATTTATATGTGCCACCTGATCTCTCGTTTCCACTCCACACAGGCACTTGAAGTCCATTGTCCAAAATTCAGCTTAGCAAACTCAGCACGCTCCCACTCAAACCTGCTCTCCATGCCCCCATTACCGTCTCAGGAAAAGGCCTGACTAGCCCTCCAGTTGCTCAGGTCAGAAACAAGGTGTCTTCTTAGGCTACTCTCTCTCTTAGAGCACCATGTATTATTCTTAAAAAATGATTAAAGAAGACAGTTTAGGTGATACAAACAAACTTTATTTAACCCTTCACAAAGCAGACAATCTCCATTTGGAGTACTGAAAAATAGGCAGAAAGTAGGAAGATTTTATAGAATAAAGAATAAAGAAAATGAAGAGAAAATTAGAAAATGTCTGATTGGCTGGGGCCACATAGTCAACTTCATCTGGGGTGAGAAGGCCCAGAGTTGGCTTCAAGCTTGGATATTGGCTGACTGGACATACTGCATTTCTGGTCAGGAAGAGCATTTACAGAGACACAAAAGTCACCTAAGTTTTGGTTTGTTGACATGGTACTCAGGCAGGCATGGCTCTATCTTGTGCCTAGAAAGTTAATTCAACATTATCGACCTAGTCTTTCAAATTATTCTGTTGCCTAAATATTTTGTAATAAGGTCACTTCTCTCCAACTCCAGAGCTATTTTACCAATCCTTGTCTCTCGCCTGGATTAAGTTGATCATCCTCTTTCTAGATCAACTTGGATGTTTTCTCACTCAGCCCTAAAGAGGAGAGCCTTCTAAAAATGCAAATTTAATCATGTCACTTTCCAGTTTAAAACTATTCAATGGCTTCCCATAGGTTTTCAGCAGCTTCTACTAACTCCTGACACTATCAGCTGGTCAGTCTTTCTCCATCTCCACTCCCATTGTCTCGCCATACTGGATAATGAATTCTTGTAATTTGCTTGAACAAATCAGTCTC